>NW_004567120.1:11014160-11062019 GCF_000260355.1 Condylura cristata
GCCCGCTGCTCCCCTCAGCAGTGTACTTCATCGATCTGCCTGTTCTGCTCCCCAGTCTGTCTCTGGTGTATCCTCTCACCCTCCGCATCTCTGGCCTGTACCCCAGTTCTGTATGAATAAATAAATCTTTAAAAAAAATCCCAATGATATTCTAGCAAACCGAATACAACATAGCAAGGGAATCACCCACCACAATTAAGCAGGCTTCATCCCAGGGGTGCAAGGCTGGTTCATCATATGTAAACCAATGTTATACATCGGATCAACAAAAAGATATATACATCAAAAAAGCATCTTGCAAGATATTACATGAATTTATGATAAAACACCCTCAAAAATATGGGAATAAATAGAAACCATAGCCAACATCATACTCAGTGTTCAAAAGCTGAAATTATATAAAAAATAATTAAATGCCTAGGAATAAATTTAAATGAAAACTATAGACATTATTAAAAGAAGTGACAGAACACACCCATACAGACAGGCTATGTACAAAAAAGAAGCCAATAGTATATATTAGAGAGAAAAAAATACCTCTTCACTAAATGATACCCTAAAACTGGATAACTGCAAACAAAATAATGAAACTAGGTCATTTTCTCACACCATAACAATTAACTCAAAATGGGTAAAAGACTTGGTTGTAAGACCTGAAACAATAATATACACAGAAGAAAAGATAGCATAATACACCGCCTCATTAGCTTCAGTGATGTCTTTGTGGATTTGTCTCCAACGGGAAGATAAACAAAAGAAAATAAAAAATCTGCCATTGTATCAAACAGAGTTTCTTCACCTTGAAAGAAACTTATGAAAACAAAAGACACCCCATTGAATGGGAAAGAATATTTGCATACCATATATCCAAAAAGAGCCTAACAGCCAAGATCTTCAAAGAACTCAAATAAGTCAAATAAAAGCAAACAACCCTATCAAAATATGAGAAGTACTAAACAGACACTTCTCAAAACACAACATACATAAGGTCAGCAAATGAAAAAAAATGTCCATCCTCATTTATCATCAGAGAAATACAAACCAAAACCACAACGAGGTACCACCCCATAGTTTTGAGAATGGCCCATCTAAAAGACCAGAAACAGTTAAGTGTTGGTGAGGATGTCAAGAAAAAGGAGCCCTATTATATTGTTGTTGGAAGTGTTGACTGGTTCAGTTCCTATGGAAACAGTATAGAGGTTTCTTAAAATATTTAAAATGGATCTACCATATGATCCAGCAATTCACCTCCTAGGTATCTACACAAAGCATTCAGAAACTCTTATTCAAAGGGAAATATGCATTCTTATGTTCACTGCAGCACTATTTATAGCAGTCAAGTTATGCAAAAAACCTATGTTTCCAAAAACAGGCAAGTAGATCAGGAAGATGTGGTATAGACACACATCTTCAGCTATCAAAAGTGATAAACTCTTGCCATTTGCAATAACATGCTGAAGGGATTGTGGTAAGCAAAGTCAGAAGGAGAAAAATACTGAATGGCATCCCTTTTGTTCAGAACACAGAAAAGTAATAACCAGTCAAATATAGCCAAAGCAGTAACAAATGACAGAAACCTGACTATGGAACTGAGGTTACCTACCAGATGGGGAAGAAGTGAGTGGTCAGAACAAACTGGGGACTGTTCTAATTTCTATGATGGAGGACTATGGGTAGGTACCTAAGTAGCAGGTGGATGTGGTAATAACACCTGAAGATATCCTATACATTGAAAACACAATCTAATCTATAAATTAGCATGACCCAATTTAAAAAGTTGGTCTTTGTAGACTATTTATATCCCTTTTATTCTTTCCTGTATGCATCTCTTGGTGAAAGTTCTAAGAAGTTCCTCATTTTTATACTCACAGATACACATACATATATTTAGAGATATTAAATTTATTAAACAATGTCACAACAGAAGTGCTTTCAGTGTATTAATTACTCACCAGGTATTCAGGGACAATTCCAAGTAATGTCAAAAGTTAATTTTCCCAGTGGTCCAATTAGGTAGATACAATTATGCTAATTTTTCAGATAAGAAAACAAAGTCTCATAAAAGTCAAATTACCAAAGGAAGTGGCAAAGCTAAATCAACAATAAAAAATTTCACTCCAAAATTATCTGAAATTAAATTTCATGTTTAATATAATATAGTTTCCATGGCTTTTATATATATATGTATGATCAAAAAAAAAAAAAAAACTTCTCACTTTAGTCCATGGGGTTGTTATTCTTTTTTTTCTCTTCCTTTCTTTGTTTCTTAATGTCTGAAAATTCATCAGTTTTTTTTCCTTGCATCATCACTGGTTTTCAACATTGTTTGTGTTGACAGTTACAGGATCTCCCCTTTATGAGACTGATATGCTGCCTAGTGCATTAAGAAGGCTGGTTGGATCTCCCCTATATAAAGTGGTGGAAACAAGAGCCAAGGTTGGCTTCTTTTTTAAATCCATTTTGAAGTAACACTGAATTTATGATGTTGTAGTCTCAGGCATGTGTCACTATAAATCAACATCTGTCTACATACTACATTAAGTTCACCACTAAAAGTCCAGTTCTGCTCTTCACCATACAACTGACCCTTTCCCCCCAATTTCCCAGCTCTTCACTTCTGGTAACCAAAATTTCGTCTTATAGGCCAAATGTTCAGTATTGCTTTACTTAGTACATTTGTTTGTTTTGTTATTCTATGCACTGCATATGACTGAAATTGCACTGATTTCATTAACCATAATACACTCTAAGTCTCTCCCTGATTATTGAAAATGGCAGGGTTTCATCTTTCCGTTTTTACAGTGGCATTCTATTACATTGTGAATTTTGTGTGAATATATACTGTATCTTCTTTATTCAATATCCTGCCCATAGGCACTTAGGGTTCCAGTTCTTGCCTATTACAAATAATGCTGCAATGAACAAGAGTGTACATATTAATGCTGTAATTAACACAAACATGCATCTCTTTCAATTTATATTTTTTAAATTTATTTATTTATGCAGACAGAATTGGGTACAGGTCAGAGGTATGGGGGGGTTGAGAGGACAGAACAGGCATCCCATGTACTGAAACATACGGCTGAGGAGAGCAGCGGGTGGGTCACCTCCCTGGTCGGGAATCAAATTCATGCTACAGTGGCTGCAGTAGCTTCATATAGCTGTGCTTTAACCCACTGCACCAGCAGGGAGGGCCCCTAAATTTGTATTTTTGCATTCTTCCAGAATTTGTATTTTTTTAATTTACCTGTATATATCATACATCAGGTGTCATCACCACAGAATTTCCACAAATTCACCCATGCACCATCACCTTAGTCCCTTGTGTGTTTCCCACTATAATTTCCATTTTAAGCCCTTGAGTAGCCTCCATACTGTTTTTCATTATTATGTACCAATTTAAAATCCCACCGACAGTATCCTTTCCAGCATTTATTGTTTTTATCTCTTAGACAGTAGTCATTCTACACATGTGAAGTGATATTGCCTTATTGCTTGTCCATATGACCAGAAACTATACTATTCATAGAAGAAATTATAGGTGATGTATTCCTTGGGGACTCCACTCCAACAACAATGGGAACAAAAGCAAAAATAAACAAATGGGGCTATATCAAACTAAAAACCTTCTGCACAGCAATATAAACTGTTAAGCTAAAACAACATCTTACTGAATGAGAGGAGATTTGCACATCACACATCCAACAAGAGTATAATAGCCAAAATATATAAAGAACTCATAAAACTCAACAAAAATCAAACAACCTGATTAAAACTGGGCAGATGGTCTGAAGAGACACTTCTCCAAAGGAGACATACAGATGGCCAACAGGCACAAAAAAAGATGCTCATCATCTCTTATTATTATACAAATGCAAATCAAAATAACAAAATCCTCTTCTTGGAATTATGTAGCTAATATGTAACTGAACTAGGATTCACACCAAAATCTTCCATTGTTTTTCAAAATCTTCTTATATCCAATCCAGAGTCCTTCCACTCTTAACACAGAGACCTGAAAAAGCCAGCTTGCTACCTGCTTCATTTCTTTCGACTGCAAACTGCTTAATGACTATGTCTTTTATTCTCTTTTTAAATTCTTTTTGTTCCTCTTCAGCATTAAGTATTGCCTTTGCACTATTTCTGTTAGCAGCATTGATTTACTGGTCACATATGGTACTTGGCTCCTCCAAATATTACATGTTGATAAAACAAATTGAAAAATGGGCTACATATGTTTCAGGGACTCAGCGGAACAGTGCGAGTACATTATTAGAGTTGGCGCTCTGGAGAAAGAGACTCAGCCTTTGTTTAGGCAACAATAGGAAATGAATGTAGTATCACCCTAACAAGTGTAGTTTAACATCACCACACAGAAGCGATACGTGTGGATCGGATGTCAGATCCAAAAACACAATAATTACCAAACATTTACTAATATCTACTATGGTCCTAAGCCAAGGGTTATTACAAAGAGTTACAAAAATCTTCATTTATTCTATTCAAATTTATTAACTCCATTTATGTGTGCTACAATGTTTCAAGTACTAAGAATAGTGAACACTTTAACACAGGCCCTGCCTCCTGAAGCTTATGATAAAGGCATGAAGAAGTGCACATCAAATAAATAGAAAATGATTCAGGTTATTAAAATTAGAATAGGTACCATGAAACAAAGTAGTGTCATATATGAAGAATGGCAGGAAGGAATGGGGCATTGGATGGCCACTTAAGAAATCTCTAAGCATATATCTTACATTTGGCTTAAATATTAATCATCTGCATAGCATACTCTGTGAACATGAATGTTTCCTTCAAGACTCAATATACTGAAAACTGGAAACTGCTTAACAACAGATTACATATGTGTATATATCTGTATGATTTCATATACTTTCTGATTGAATATCATTACTTCATATGCAGGTTTATATATATGTTTTTTTTTTCAATTTAGAGAATAACCAAAACAGTATGATGATTAATTAAGCCATGATCTTTTATATTTTGGAAACACCAAATTATTACAAACTGGGTAAACAATAATGTAATTATAGTACAGCAGACATTTTTGTGGTGCTCAACTAGAAACTGATTTTTTAGCTATTTCAACAAATTTCAAGTTAACTCACTTATCAGCATTACCCAGGAGATGCTCTTCAAATATAAGAAAATATAAATATTGCATATTAAGTCCAATCAAATTTCAGTTGATTTTTTAAGTGTTAAGAGCTTATTTTATCACTATCATTTTTGACCTTATTTTTTGTAAAATTTAATCATTACTAACCCTAAAAACAAAGGTATTCAAAATTTAAGGACAGTCATCTTCTAGCCGTCTGATTTTTAGAAATCAAAATTGCACTATGGACCATATAAAGATTTTTTTTTCTCAATATAACATTTTTTTGGTATTTACTATAGAAATGTATGATTGGAATTAGGTGCATTGCAATAGTTTAACTTAATAGGAAACCACAGTTAGGAAAACTATTGCCACTCTCCATTTTTCACTCATTCGGGTTACTATTTACATATATCAATTAAAACTATCTATGAAGCTGTGCTTTTTTGGCGTCGGGAGTCTAAGTCTACCATACTCCAATGCATTGAGGTTGCTGTGCATATAAAAGCAAGAATAGTTAGACATGCAATTAATGAGAATCATAATAAAAGAATATATTTAAATTGCTTAATTAAAGCAACTGAACCACAAAAACATGCAACTATGTACAGAAAATGTACATGTACATTCCAGACAGTTATGGGATAATTTCATGACACCACAAAAATGGTAGCAAATATTCCAGATAAATGAAGAATAGATAAAATCTAGATATCTATCTTAGGTATATAAATGTACTCTAAGGTCATATTGTGTTGAAAGAAAGAGTTCAGATCTCTATGGGGATTTCTTACCTAAGGAATTCTCCATATTTCCTGAAAGGCATATGCACCAAGATGATGCAAAGATTATGTGGCCAGACAGGTGTTACTAATGAAGTAAGCTTTCACTTGTCTTTTTGATGAACTGCACCAGTTTTTGAATGGATGATAGAGTGGATATATGCTATATTCACAGTCTGTGAGCAGTCCTCTATCTTAAACCTACATCTGGTAGCTGAAATCTGCTTTTCCCATTGAGCAAATCCTTTCAAGCTTGGTAGTCAATGTTTAAATAATAATAATAATATCACATGAATAATAGCTATATTTAGTGAATACTTAATTTATATGTCTCACAGCGCTGAGTGGTTACATTCATTATTTCTTGAGTTAATCCATTCCAAATACTATTTCACTGCTACTCAAATGTAACCTTTGAACAAGAGCTGGTAAGTTAACTGAGTTTAGAAACTTCTATTATCACACTGACATTATCAGAATATCTAAGAAAGTGCTTATCTCATTGAGCAAGATATTGACTAACTCAGGTGTTATTGAATTCATCTGATAAGTTGCATCTCATTCAAGCTGTGTTGTAACATACAGTAACTTTGCTCAATAGGGCAAAGTTACTGTATGTGATATTTTAAGATCCACTTATCAACTAAAATTCAAACATGAATAAAAATAGAAAACTCATTACTCACATTAAAAGAGAATTTAAAGGTTACCACCACAAAAACAAAAAGAAAACTTACTGACTGGAAGATAATATTGCTCATCATACATCCAACAAGAGTCTAATATCTTAAGCACAGAAATATGTATACAGTACAACAAAAAAGAAACAATCAAGAAGTGGGTAGAGAACTTGAGTAGATACTTCTCCAAAGAAGATATACCAAGGATTAACAGAAACATGAAAAATATTCTACTTCACTTATTAACAGGGAAGTGCAAATCAAACACACAAAGAGATATCCATAAGAATGGTTTATATAAAAAAACTGAGAATAAGTATGTCTTGTGAAGGTGTGATAGAAAAGGATCTCCTTATGGCTGTCAGAAGGAATGCAAACTAGTGGCATTTTTATAGAAAACAAAATAAACATTCCTTAAAAACCTAAAATATCCACAATATGGAATCTTAAGATTCCTTAAAATCTATCATCTGACCCAGTAATATCCGCTCACTATTTGTCAAAAGAGTATGAGAAGACTAACTCAGAAAGATATGTACCCACATGTTCATAGCAGCATTATTCATAATAGCCAAGATGTGGAAATAACTTAAATGTCCATTAATGATTGAATGTTTCAAGAAGTTGTGGTAGATATACTCAATGAAACATTACAGTTATTTAAAAAAAAAAAAAGATGAAATCCTTCCTTTTGTGACAACATGGATGGAGCTTTAAGTGATTATACTAAGTAAAATAAATCAGAAAGTGAAAGGCAATGACCAGATGGTTTCACCCATTTGTGGAATATAAATAATCAATGTAAAATGAAGTACCAAATCACAGCAAAAATAACTCTTAGACTCTATAGAAAATGTAGTGGTTACCAGAGGGGGAGAGAAAGAGAGGAGGGAAGGGTAGAGGGCACCAAACTGATAGCTGAAGTAGTGCCGCAACACGGCATGATGGGAGACTTCTGAACACAGAGAAATGAGGATGCACCCAAAAACTGTACATGGTTTGAAAATCAAATTTTATTTTAAAAAACTGGAAGACATTCTCAATGAACACTTGAAAATGAATTTTAAAATTACCTCATTTGTTTCAAATACACGTTGAAAATTATTAATTTGATCTTTTTGAAATACGTTAAGATGTCTTTTATTCCTGTCAATATACTTATGTGAACTGCATTTCTCAACTCTGTTATTAAAACAAAGTATAGAGTTATATATTATATCCTTGCAGTTGTACTATAATCAATCCAGTCTAGATTATGTAAATTAATTTAAACAGGCTCATTTGTCACATTAAAAACTTTAGATGCTTCTCTCTCTCTTTTTTTCTTTTTTGTTCTCCCCCACCCCCGATCCTTTATGCTCCTGATATGAGTGAAATCATCTGGTATTTTTCTTTTTTTTTTCTGGCTTATTTCACTAAGCATTATTTCTTCTAGCTCTCTCCATGTTGCTGCAAAAGACATGAGGTTTTCTTTTTGATTGCTTAGTAATATTCCATTGTGTATATGTACCACATCTTTTCGATCCAGTCTTCTATTTTTGGGCATTTGGGTTGATTCCATGTCTTCCCTATTATAAATAGAGCAGCAATAAACATGGGAGTGCAGGTGTCCTTTTGAATCAATTTTTTTTGCATCCTTTGGGTAGATACCAAGGAGTGGGATTGCTGGGTCATATGGAAGCTCCATTTTTAGCAGTTTGAGAAATCTCCAAACTGCTTTCCATGAGAGAAGAAAATGTAATAAAAGTAAAAATGAGAACAACAAACAACTATAAGCCAGAGACATGGTATGGGATAGAAAGGGATAGGGACAAAAATGGGGTGGGAAGAGGATACTGGACTGTGGCAATGGCACATGGGTGAATTGGTGGTGGAATCTCACGGGGACTACAACTGAGATGGAAAAGTGAACAAAATGAAAATGATGTAAAAAAAAAGAAGTATTATTAAAAAAAAATTTAGTTATTGAGATACACCATATCTTTCAAAATGTCCATCTAGGCAACTAGTACAGGGAATCACTTTCACTAATATAGTCATTAATTCCTTATATTTAACACTTTCAGTAAATAATATTTTTAAAAATAATTTTATTTCTCTTATGAGGTCTGTTCTTATTTACTAAAATATAATTTCCTGTTTGTTTACCATAATAAAAATGTAGGCATATTTTGCACATTTTTTTTAGATTTATTTATTTATGTATACGGAGCTGGGGTACAACAAGCCAGAGGTGCAGAGGTGGTGAGGCTTCACCAGAGACAGAGTGGGGAACAGAACAGGCAGATCGACGTAGTACACTGCTGAGGGGAGTAGCGGGCAGGTCAGGGCAGGTCAGGAGAGGTCTGCCGTGCCATGCGGATCACCTCGGGGCCGGGGATCGAACATGCACTGAATGGTTGCAGCCACCTTGCAGTGCTGCATCCTAACCCGTTGCACCACTAGAGAGGGCCTGCACTTCTTTAATAGTTTACCATTATTGTATTTTTTAAGTATTAACCAATGATGAATTAAATTGACAAATATCTGATTTTTTTGTCACAGTTTTTCACAAGTACTCCACTAAATTCAATGCATAGGGCAAATTCTCCATACTAGGAAAACAATGAAGATCGTGATAAACATCTCTCATTTAATAATAATGAAGACCTGGTGAGCATGTAACTATCTTTGTCCTTATATTTTTAGATAGGAAAGCTCAGATTCAGAGATGTTAAATAACTGCTTTGATGTCACACAAGAATTAAGTGATAAAGCCAAGAATCCTGTGTCTCACTTACCAAACTTAGCTACTACAACTATGTTGTCTTCCATTTATATAAACACATGTAATGCCGGTCAGAACATTTGCACATATGAAGGTGCAAGCAAAAGATCTTTTTTCCTCCTAATTAACTGGAGAGTAAGTTACCAACATGATGCTGCATCAAACCTGAGTACTTTTTGTGTATCTCTCACCTTAAAATGCCATCTTCTATATAACCATGATATAACCGTCAAAACCAGAAAATCAGCACAGGTACATCATTCTTGTCTATTTCTTAGACCCCAAGCCAGATCGCTCCAGTTGTCCAATAACGCCTTTTATTGCAAAGGATCCAGTTAACAATCATATATTTAGATGTCACACCACGTTAATTTCCTTAAATGGAATAATTGCTCAACTGTCCTTTGCATTTCATGAACTTTATAATAGAGTTTAAACACCAAAGACCAGTTATTTTGTAGGGTGCTCCTCAGCTTGGGTTAATCTGATGAATTCTTATGAGAAATTCAAGCTGTGCATCTCTTACAGGTAAATTGGAGAAGTGATGCTACATTCTACTCATTGCATCCTATCAGGTGATACACAATTTCAATCAGCCCCATTATACATGTTTTGACATTGATCATTCAATGGGGTGATGCCTGCAGGGTTTCTCCACTATAAACCAATTTTCTTAATCTTTTGCAATTAATAATCCTTTTTTCTGGAGAGGTACTTTGAATCTATGTAAAAGAGTTCTTAACACACTTTCAATTTATTTATTCATCAATATTTACTACTACAGATTCATGGTGACCTCATTTATTCAATGGATTACAATCCATTATTACCATTATTTCTTCTTATGCTGAAATTGTTCCTGATTTAGCCAGTGGGAACATCACTGAAGCCACCCTCTAGTATCCATTGACAGGCCCCCATAATTATATGAGAATTTCCTTGTTTTTTGACGAGGTGCTCCAGCTTTATTTTATGATTTTCTAGCCACTATCCTGGAAACAATGATTTCCTCATAAAGTCTTGTTTATTTTTAGTGAATAATTTATTTAGAAGAAGTGATACTCTGGGAAATAGCTATATACATTCATATCAAAGTACCACTCTTCCCAGACCTCCAGTATATGCATACGCATATGTAAACATCTATATTCCTATATCTATGTATATTAAACAATGAGTCCACACTGAGAGTTACCATTCCAATCCCATAACAGTACGTTCTACTTTTTTCCCATGTTTTCAACTCCCTTCTCCAAAAAGAATTTAGATTCTGACATTCTCTATAAAATAACTTCTTTGATCAGTTCTCCTGCATGTGACTAATTCCCGATGACCATGGCTTTACGTTACTCCAGTTGTTTGCTCTTCACACTTCAAATTAGTTTCATTCACACCCTACTGGGAGTCTGTGCTGGGTTGACACTGCGGTCCCATATGTGGTCAACCTGCTCATTCCAGACAGAATTTGACACCATGCACTGAGTGAACAACTCTTCTATTATCCCTGCCTTCTCAACACTATATACCACTACAATGCTACACATGAACATATCTTCATTTTCCATTAAAACTATTAAAGCTTTTATGTAGATCATCGGAAACCTGGCCACAATGCAGTGTGCTGAATGGTTGGTTAGTTGTCTCCAAGTTCCTCCGTGGAAAAGAGAATGATAAAGTGGTGAAGTTATCAAAATAGGCACAATACATGAATCTGAATATGTCCTCTGGAGTTCAAAGTTCTTGAAACTGTTTTGAGATATATATCAAAAAAGAATATATATATATATATATATATATAAAGGGAATATATATATATTCCATCGACTTCAAATCTATTGGTGGCAGTAACTGTGTAGGGATGCATATTGATATACAGGTCTGGAAACAAACTCACCTCCATTTTTTCCCATTAAATAATCAACTGTAAGGTATGAATACAGTGCAATTATCAGCCACTCACAAAAGAGGCTATATTCCAAACACATTTGTCTTTACACTGACCTATAAGCTCCTGTGTTTTATAGAATTTCTTCCTTCTGTCTCAGATACTCCTATAACCAGCTTATTATCCCAAGGTCAGAATCTCTTCCCAGTCTCAGACTCCTCACTCCAACTGGTATAAACTATGAACAGTAAAGCCTCCCACTCTGGAGTGAACCATTATTATGTATGAGGGCTGTGGAATCTGAACTCAAACCTATTTCAACCACCTACAAGCTAGGTGGTTGAAACCCATAATCTATCTCTTATAAAAGAATAAAGTAGATTTTTGACTCTTCCATGTTCCTCTTGGCACTCTAATTTTAAGACTTTTGAAACTGTAATAGTCAACATGATGGGGAAAAAAGAGCACTCTTTCAAAAATAATCTTTCTTAACATATAATTTATATGTATAAATATGTGTGTGTGTGTGTGTGTGTGTGTATCAGTTACATATTTTTTTTTTACAATGATGCCTTCTTTTCTCAGGTATTGTCCCCACAGAATTTCTACCACCAGTCACACATGCACCATCACCATAGTCCCTTGTGCTCTTCCCTCCCTCTTTTTGATCTCTCTCTCTCTCCTCATCCCCTAGAGAATGTCTCTGATTTATAGTTGCCTGTTAATACTGTTTTTTTTTTTTCATTATAATCATTATTTTCCTTTCCATGATCCCTTACTTGGTTCCCCAATGTCCAAAAATAGATGACTGAATCAATAAGATATGATTGATACTCTCTCTCTCTCTCTCACACACACACACACACACACACACACACAATGGAATACTATTCAGCAATCAAAAGATAAATGAATACCATTCACAGAAACATGGATGAAGATAGAAGGGATTATGCTCAAAAATCACCTTTTAAAGATGCAAACGTGACCGTGAACCCAGAACATTAATACATTCTTCTCCTTTATTCATCATATCCAGTAAACCCCTGAGACCTGGCAGTTTTCTTTATTTCAAATATGTACGCTTTTTTCCTCTAGCTGGGTCTAAAATGCCAACATTTTTTTTTAATCTAAAGAAATTCAATTGTGAACTCAGTAATGTATGTGAATCTAGCTGAAACCAACATATTTTGAACACTGTATCCAGGGTCATCTCTTCAAAATGTAAAGGTAGGCATGTTATCTCAGACTATCTATGCTTGCAACTATATTGGCTTTCTATTGCCATTAGGATACAAACTAAGTGATTAAGGAAATCTAACTTAGCCCTTTATGGTTCATGCCAAAACTGCTTTTTCATTCTAGGACCTCTTATCATACTAATAGATTTTATTCTAGAATCATCTTTCTACCAACACAATCACTTCCCTTCTTACCACTATATCCTAGCAACACTGGTCTTTCTTGAGTTCTTCATACTCAACATTCTTCTTCCCACCTTAGTATCTTTGCACATGCCTTTCTGTCTCCCAGGAATGCCAGTCCCTTCCTTCACAACCAACTCAGCTAATGAATTCATGTTAAGCAACACTTGCTCACACAAACCCTTCCTATTCACTTAGAATAAGATCTCTATATTGTAGAATTTCATTGGCCATGTCACTATAGAATTTTTTATATTTGTAATTGCACAATTATTTCTTAGGGTATTGGACAAATATCTTTCACACTATAAAATAAAAAAATAACTAAGTTGCTTTTGTTGCTCACTATGACATGGCTAGAACCTAGTGTAGTATCTTACATTTACTGAGTTCTTTCTTAGTGATCCTTGATTTTTCAAGGAGTATAATCTCATCATGCTTCAATCTTTAAAACAAAAGTAATGATCTCTACATCACAGACTATTTTCTAATCACCAAATTATATGTAATCAGAGATAAGATGCATTGATTCTGAAATTTCAATATATCTGATATCTGTGAGGAGAATGGAAAAATTTCATGAAACTTGTACTGTTCCAAGCTGGTAGTATAGATTCATATAAAGTGTATACATTATGGTTATAATAACACCTCCAGAAAGGTGTAGATAGCAGTCATACTAATGACTTCCTATCTCTGGTTAAATACACTATTTCCTAACAGCTTGTGGTTATACTGTCTAATGGAAGGAAATTCACTTTTGTCAGTGACCTCAAACCATTTTCCTGTAGCGCATACATCACCACTTCACAGCATTCTTCCTTCTCATACTTGTGAATTAACTGGCACATTCTAGTAGAAACTTTCACACTTGATGAATAAGCCCTGCCTGGAAATTGATAGCCTCAAAAATGGCCACCAGAGATGGCCTCTGGTTGTGGTTCATGCATACTTATATAGGAGAAATTAAGAGACACAAGGATCAATTGTTAGAGTACTAGAATGCAAAGAAAAGGCTATTTTAAATTTAAAACGCCATAGTTCCCACTTATAGGAGATTAAATTTCTATCACAAAAAGACACTGACTGTAACTAAGATTTATATCAAAAAGTTACTGTGTCTGAGATAAAGGAGACCTAAGACATATGTCTTGCTAACCACAGGATTCTTGGTATGTAACACAATGCTTAGCATAAAATGGGCCCTCGATAACTATTTGGTGGAGGAATAAATAACATGAGTAAATGAAAAAACCAAATGAATGAATGGAGCTACATTGATAAAGGAAACTAGAGATACAGACCAAATGTATTACCAGTCATCAGAGATAACTTAGTCCAATTCAGAGGGTTAGTTCTTGATTTCAGTCTCCACTTAATCTTTTACAGTGTGCTCAAAGCATAAAGGTTTTTTGATAGAATTTATCTCCAAATTTTTCTGGGCATGAGGTCACAAGTTCCCTTCACTATTAGATGTAGCTAAGGCCATGAATGTCAATGAAAATTAGTGCCATATTTCAGTTAGCCTTCAAACTCTACCTCAAGTAGAATACTTGCTTCTTCTCTGGCTCCAAGAGTATTATACTATCAGTGAGCCACACCTATAAAAATTTCCTGAGTCTGTTTTGATGATCTGGTACCTGACAACTAAAGTAGAATATAAATCTGGAGGATTCTCATAGGACCCTTAAATTGTTTTGATGATATAAGAGAAGCAGAAGTTTTATTTTACTTTCATAGGACTGATTATATTTGAAGCTATTATTTCTCAGTATTTTTCCAATAAATAAAAAATAAACATCTCAACTATTTTTAAATGTGCTGCTACATATTTCAGTAAATACTGTTGCCATGAAATATAACTGCCATCAGATGTAATAGATGCAGACGAATAATTTGTACACATGCATATGTGTGTATAAGTGTGTAGGTATGTGTGTAATATTTAAACTGTACATATAGTTAAGACCATTCTCTTCTAGTTGGAAAAAATGTAAAGAAAAATAATATAATCAGAAGCACCATTATTTAATGTGCTTGTCTGATGTTTTGTTCTTGGTTTGGCTTGATTTAAAACTCTTGACTAGGCTCTTTTACAAAAAAGAAAGAGAGATCAGATTGAATGTGCAGTTTGGAACTTCATACAGAAAGGTGGATATTTGAAAATCTAACTCCCATGTGCTTTGAAATTAAAATAATGAAAAGGGGGGAAACATCTGTCAAACAAGAGGACTGCCAAGCACAACTATAGTCTCTGAGCATCAAACAGTTCCTTCTTGAAGAGTCACAAAGCTGTTGAGAGCACAGAAAGAAAGAGAATCCATGTTCCTTTTTCAGATTGCACTGTGAAGGGCAACATTCAGCTCTGTTTTTAATGCCAAGCAGAGAAACTATAAAAAGAAGCATTATTTTAGAGTCCTTGAAATGACTTATAAAAAGCCTTTCAAAAGATTAAGATGCTGGTGGTGCTATGCAAATGTCTCACTTTAAATTGAAATTCTTAAAAATAAATGTTTGCTTTGCTTTCCATTTAGAGAAAAAAATACAATGCTCCCCCCTCCATATCCAGAATGCTATCTATTTAACCACTGCTGAATTGTTAAAATGGTTTATCTGTCTGTATTTTATACTAGATTGTATGTATGAATGGCTTAGATATACTTTTGCAATGAAATTGTCAGTCTGCTTTTCATTTCTTTATTGATAACATTCTCAAATTATTGTTCTCTGGTTGCTTCTTTAGTCCAACAACCTCAAACTCAAAAGATCTGGGCCACCTTTGCTGTTGATATATAATTCAGAAACTTATCTATCCTGATAGTTTAAAATATATACTCTATTTGATGCTTCTGACTAGGTGTGCAGAAAAATGCCCCCTCATACAGAACACTGAGTTGGCCTAGCAAGTTACAAACATATATATTCAATGCTGTATGTTTCTAATAGCAGAGTGGACTAGATGTACAGAAAAATCCCCCTTCATACAGAATACCTCAGAAGCCAGATAAAATATCTTTAGCTATCCCTTTCAAAGCACTTGTGATAAAACAACTAAGTCAATCGAGGATTTGAAAATGAGAAGAAAATGTAATAACAGAGGCCCAAAGGGATGGGCCCTTCACAATCACGTTTCCATCAGGCATCACTACTCACCACTCATGGAGCTACAGCCGGTTGACAAGAGGTAGACACACGAGCGAATGGAAGCTGATGAAGTTTCTTCCTCTGAAAATTTTGGATTCAGATATCTAGGATTCAAACATGGCAAGTAAATCTTTTTATATGTTTCTAAATTTGACACTCTTAGGGCAATTATATTTTCACACAAGGTCATAGAAACAAAGATAATTTTCAGTGCAAGAGAAAAATGAAGCAGAGAAATAGACAGTATTCTCTGAGTTTGTGGAAACTTTCTAATTCATGAGTCTAGTGCCATTTTGAGCCCTAGATGCTTTTATACCTGAATTGGTCAGTGTCAGGGATGCTGCAATAAAGTACGACACAGACTTGGGGGCTTAAACAATATAGATATCTTTTTTTCCCAGTTCTGGAGTCTAGAAGAATGAGAGCGAGTTGCTCTCTGCTGAGCCCTGTCTCTGATTCGTGAGAGCTGTTGTCACCTGTGTTTTCATAAGGTCTCCCCTCCGTGCATGTCTGTATTCACTGCCTCTTTATGTAAGGACACCAACCATATTGAACTATGGCCAACCCTAGAGACCTCCTAAACCTTAGTTATTTATTTAAAGATAGCCACATTTTGATGGATGGGGGTGTTAGAACTTATTCATATCAATTGGGGGCACAATTTATCACCCAATAGTCTCCTTGGATTCCATGAACCAAATTTGTATCTTTGCAGAACGCCTATAAAAATAAAGTCAACATGATGCTGAATCTCAGGTCAATGTTATATATTAAAAACTTCAAAAACAACATAGAAAAAAAATGATTGAAAACTATTAAAATACTCACAGAGGTATCAGGAAATTCCATACAAAGAGGTTCCAAAGTTAACACACCACAAAACTTATTTACAGTTTTGCTAATACACGTATTTCTTCAAAATCCCAGTCATTATAAAATAGTAACCAATCCCAGTATCTTCCCCTTCTCATTATTTCCTAATACACCAATCATACCTAACCCATGGTAACTTTTGTCACCTCTCACCTGCTGTCTCCCAATCCTGATCGATTATTTTCTTATACAATTAACTATTTTTCAATACAAATCACAAAGCCAGTCTTCTATTCTTTTTATTTTCACTCATAACCAACCACACACATTTGTTTCAATTACGATTTTAACAAAGGCCTACTAACCTACTATCAAAGGGTATGTTCTGGGACTGGAAACAAATTAGTCTTCTTGGTCAAGATAACAGTCTTAAGTGAATATGATATTGACTAGCTAGATTATAAAAGGTCCAAGAGGTGAAGGGAAGCATGAATGATTTGAAGTTTGGTAGGCTACCCAAGAGGATCAAGGAAACCAATGGATGGGAAATGGGCAGTGAGTAACTGAAAAAGGAATGCGGGAAACCGAGGCTAGAAAGTTATAGAACACAAATTGTTCACATATCTACAATTTGCTTCCAATATAAATACAACTGAAAGAAAAACCATTATTTTATTTTCAGTCTTCACTATATAGTAAAAAACATGTGGCAGGTGACTTGCTCTTTAGGAGCTCAAATGCCAAGACACTAGCTTATAGATAGAGCTTTGAATTTTTTCAATGTACTAAGCAATTGAACCACTTTCACACTCACATATACTTCATGTCTTCCACAAGCTGCCTACTAACTACAGTACTATATAAATCTTTGAAGCTACAGCACTTAGCCTGCTTTGGCACATTATGCTTGAGAACAATACTAACCAGCGTTTTCAGTACATACCCATTTGGAAAACTCATTGACCTCATCCTGCGCTATTTTTCTTTGTATCTCAGGATTTTTCTTTGCTGTTGGTTGACTGCTTTGACATTCCTGTCTGACATTATATATTTCTTTTTAGAACTCTAAATTTTCTTTGCATCCCTCCAAAGAAATTTCTTGAATTTTTATATATGTAAACACTGCACTATGTTGGACTGAGGAATCGTAGTCTTGGCACATCTTCAGAAATCCATTGCAACCAATTAGTATCATTTATTTATCTTCTGTTTATTTTCATTCTCTGTTGTCTTTCATGCAAGGAGCTCAGAGAGTTTTTCAAAATATAAACTAACCCTCACACCATCCCTGAAGGTAAGAAAAACACACATGGAATGGAAGGAAGATCCATCTATACAGTATTCACAAGAAAAAATTCCTCTGTCGAATACCATAGTGAAAGATTCTTCTTGGAACTATTCAGCTAAAAGAACAAGCCTTGAAAAGGCTACTTGGTAGCCTTGTCCCCCACCAAAATTGAGGACATGTGTGAGCACTCAAAAGTTATAAATAGATTACTTTGTATTTCTCTCTCACAGAAAATCTCTGGAGACAAGAACTATAGCAGATAGCTTCTCAGAGGTGATAAGGTTTTAAGTGCTGAGATGTGATTGTCAGTGGCAACTTTTCCCTGGACAGAGGAAGATAGAGAAGATGACCTTGAAGACAGATAGGGTTATGCAATGGATCAATTTCTGAAAGTGGCAACTCTCTGCTGTAAGGTATCTGAAGATAGTGTCAGGAGTGGGAATATCTGTATGGGTCAGTAGAGAGAAGTCAAGGCTGAAAGTGGTGGGCTGAGGACAAATGAAAAGAAAGGGACCCGATTTATCTACTTATAATGATAAATAAGCCAGCTCTTGCTTCCATTTCAAGGCATAAGAAGGAAGTGGACAACAGTTATATAAAAGCCTAGACTACCTCTTTCCAAACATAATCAAGCTCCTCCTTTTCATCCTATTTTTGTGTAAAGAGAGAAGAAAAGGAGCTGCCTCGCTTACAATGGGGATAATAAAATTATAAGTAATATAAATACCACGCTTATAAATAATCTTATTGAGTGATTAACAACTACCAAGCGCAGTGAAAAACTTACATATATAATCCCATTTTTCACAGTAGCTTCACAAAGTAGTTACTATTAATATTCTCATGTAACAGATTGGGAAATAAAGATCCAGAAAGGTTAAATAACTTGCCAACATTCCAGAGCTAGGAAACTGCAAAGCCAACATGTTAACCCAGGTCTGTCTGACTCCTAAGTCCTTACTGTCAATTCCTATACTACATTGTCTGTCTGTGAGACCAAAAGGGGTTCTAGCAACTCTGATTATATCCCTGTAAATGCAAACAAGTCTGGCTGCAAATCTTAGGGTGAGTGGTACTGGGCCTATGTAGAAACCTCTGAGAGGATGAGGAGACCAAACAAAACACATTTGGGCAAAGATTAACTAGATAACCCTTTCCTTAGCCTCCTTGGCTCATTCTAACCAGACCAAAAAAGAAACACATGTCAATGACAGGAATAAGCTAAGCTAGGTATTACTGGATGATGTCACAGACCTGTGGATACAGTGAATGACAGGCCCCAAGCAGTCCCAGAAAGCATCTGATTACAGAATTAACAAGGAGGATTTTCTTTATTTTTATGTTGTTTTTTTTTTCTGTATTCAAAAATTACTTCTGAAGCATGGCCATGATGTGTAAAACTTCAAAACCTGAAAAGCTGTCTTTTATGACTTTCCAATCCCATTTACAATATTTCTTCCCCTTTAGGGCCAACAAAAATAAATACACAATCTCTTCTGCTACCTCTGGTTCTACATTGCTACATCCCATCTGTTCGCTTTTTCTGAAAGCGATACCTTCTCTGAGTTCTTTTTCTTTTGAAACATCTCTTTCTGCCACAATTCCTTAGAGCCCAGAAATTAAAAATATCAACTAATTTTGTGATAAAATATTGACAATAATTTAAGGGTTTACCACATTAAGATCAGAAAGGCATTCAAACCTCAGTTAGTAGTAAATGCTGAGATTTACAAGTCCCAAGTAAAGCTAGTGGACTAGACACAAAATCCCAGGTAATCTAGGGGAGTAGATACTCTGAGAAAAGATCACCACCAGCAAACCATTTGAATCACAACACCTAAGACACTGAGAGTTTTTTGATGGATATAAATCCATTCTAGAGCTGGATAAAAGCAGAGAATCTAGTTCACTGTAACGGGTGTCTCATCAGCATGGAAGACAACTCAAAGGAAACATTGATTAGCATTTTACTTCTCTGCACAAAGGAGAAAGAAACCCTCCAGGTTAGAGAAAGCCTGGCTACTATAGTTCCATTGACATGAGGGAGATCTGTATAAAAAGCCTTTTTCATTATTGGAAAACAGGCTGAATAGACCAGCTATCTTCCCATGGTTTTTATCAACCGCTAGCTTCTTTGACAACAAAAAGTAAAAAAACAAAGGAAAATGAATGAAACTTAAAAAGAGATGGGTAAGCCATAAAACATTTTACTTTACAAAGACCCACCTAGAGTGATAGATATACTCAAACATAAATAAATTCACTGAGACAGACATGGTTTGTTTTACAATTCATTACTGAACACTGGCACGCAAGTATGTTTGCATGTGTATGACTATGTGACCATTCAATAGCTTCTTATACTTTTATTGTTACTATTGTGTTTGTGCCACTAATTAAGTTTTAGAGATCATGTTTTCTCATAAGTAACTAATACATGGTGATTACAAAGGATTTGGAGATAAGCACGTACTGACTAAGGGTCAAAGTACTATAAAATATTGTTTTAAATTGGTAACTCTTGGCATATTTCCTCCCATTCCTTCAACACACACATGCTTATATTTATGGTTATAAGCTGAATTACAAGATATCAATTCCTACTCAGGAGGGACCAGATTGAATTAGCTGAAGTGTCCTGATATTTGATATTTTTGTTTACTTTAATTGCACTTAAGTCAATTGTAAAATAAAGTGTATTCAACTTAAAAATAAATATTTTTCTATATGCATGTAGTCTCCTATATGATTATAATGCTATCCAGCCCATTTTATTGTTAATTAAGGTAAGTAAAAAATAATGTCAACAAACACAACATCCTGTTTTCTCTGCAATGAATAAAAATCAATAATTTGTGTAAGAATCTGAAAATTACTGGCATGTTGAACTTGGGCAATTTGGACATATCAAGTGAAAAAAAATCAATTTTTCTCTGACAGAACATTTGGGGGCCACAATGAAAGAATTAGTTTAAATAAAGGACTTTTTGGCACTTGTATTTTTCTTTTTTTCCCCCCTACCTAAAAACTTTAAATGCCTTACCATGGTTATCAGGTTTAAAACAAGTCTCCTTAACTTACATTTTAGTCTGTTCAGATTCAGGCTGTCTTGACAAAATACCAGACACTGCAACAACAGAAATGTATTCCTTATAGTTCTAGATATTGGAAGTTCAAGATCAGGTCACCTGTCAATTCAGTGTCTAGTGAAGTCCCAGTGCCTAATTCATAATTGGCCAATATTTTGCTGTGTCTTTACCTGGTAGAAGAAACAAGTAATGTCTCTGGAGACTCATAAAAGCACTAATCCCATTCTTGAGAGTTCCACACTCATGCCCTAATCACCTTTCAAAGGTATCACTTCCAAATAAGATCACACTGAAAATTAGGTTTCAATATACAGATTTGAGGGGTACACATATATTCTGTTTAAGGCATATGACTTATGTGGCTTTCCATCACTATGTCCCTAAATACCTCTCTGCCATATTGTTCTAAACAACAACAAAAAATTCACTTAGATTTCAAATATCCAGCTGCACTGGACTATTGTTCGGTTTAAAACATTATTATATTCTTTCTCTTATTGATTAATCTGCTTCTCTCTAGTAAACACTCTAGTTTAAGCCATCATCTCTGCCATGGCTTTGTTCAATCACCTTCCCAGTGACCCTTACCTCTGTTTTTACCACTCCAATTCATTCACCAGACTGCAGTCTGTCACTCCCATCCTAACTGGCTTATTGTTACCTCTCTTAGGGCATTCTCCACAAAACCCAAATTCAATGTGTCACTCTGTCAATTAATTTTCTTCAGGACCTCACCAATTTCTTCAAGAAAACAAAACAAACTCCTTCACATCAAATAGATCATCCATGACGAAAGATCCTACTTCCCTTCCAGGCACATAACTGTCCACCTCTTTACTTGTAACCTGTGCTATAACAGCATAGAGATGCCTATATATCTCTCTAAATGCTACAACCCTTCCCCATCCCCTGAAAAAAAAAAAAAAAAGCTTAATTCAAAGGAAAACTGGATGTCTAACACTGCACTATCATTTCGGAAGTTTCAGAAAGTCTCTACCTCACAATATCCTACATTACTGCCCTGCTCATTCCTGTTACATAGATACATGAACTTGTACCACTGGATATTAGTCTTACTGGTTTTGTAATGAATATGCAAGTGATATGGTCAATTGAGGCATGATGAGTTATTATACCTGAGTATACCTTCATTTATCTTATCCTTTCCCTTTGTGAAAACTGAGGAAGGAGCTTTATTAATATTAATGAATCATCTTTTATATTTGTATAGGATATAGTAGTATATAATGAACTTTTAATTCTTCATTCTATATGATAGAGATTTCATAGTTGAAAGAGTTAAAGCTTTAATAGATTAAGTGGACAGAGAATAAAGAGGGAGGGAGGTACAGAAAGAAGAGATAAAAGATCACTAAAGGCGCTCCATTTCAAAGTTATGTCTGGAATCAGGGAGGTTCTTCTTTGTCTCCTTTATTGTCTTGCTCTCTATTATACTATACATTTGGATTTCAAAAACATCTTTCTGCTAGAAATTTTGTCAATGAAATATGTACAAATTGACTTTTAAATTCCTCTGGATATTCTAGTATTCTACAGATGTTAATAAGGCAAGATTTCTCAGGATAAGCAAAACTATTGCCCTGAAACCCAAATCAAAATTATTACTATGCAGTTATCATGTATTCAGCAATGAAAAATTGAAGCAAGTGACACATGTGTCACTAAATTCATCTGGCAAGACCTAGTTTCAAGAACAAAATATAAGCTGTTTTGATCACTCCCCCTCAAATGAAGGTCTTCCTTGATTCAACAAAAGAAATGTTATTCAGTGCAGACAATACCACTGCTGAGCTGCTCTGAACACAAAGAGAATATGAAATAGATCAATAAAAAAAAAGAATGGAGAGAAAGATAAGAGAATAGAGTTATCACATAATGTACATTTCATTAAACATGTAAAGGTATTTTTCTGAAATTTGGGGAAGATAAACAAGGCCAAATTTTCAATCAGGCATTCCTAAATTAGCCTATATGACTCACCACAAATGGAATGAATTTCAATAACTCAGAGATTTTTTAAAAAATAAGTGGAGTCTCCCTGGTGGCTCAAGAGTTAACTCTCAATGCTATCAAGCTATCAGCAGTCACTGCAGCTAGAGTTTGATCCCAGCCAGGGATGTGACCCACATGGCCCAGCAGACCTCTCCTGTCTCACCCACTGCTCCCCTCAGCAGTGTATTTCAGTCAATCTGCCTGTTCTGTTCCCCACTCTATCTCTGGTGAAGCCTCTCACCCCTACAGCTCTGGTCTACACCCAAGTTATTATATGTATAGATAAAAATCTTTTTTTAATGAGTAAATATGCTGTCCTAATGAATACACTGATGCTGTATTAAAATTATAACTATAACAAAGTATTGAAACAAGACCCATACATACACACGATTTGATTGAGCACACACTGAAAACAAAAATCTGTAAGAATCTGTTCTGAAAGGATAACATGTGTCCTAAATGAAGTTCAGTTATAAAATAATTTCAATTCAATTATCAAATACCTCATATCTTTGCACCTTCAACTTCTTTGTGAAAAGAAAAAAAAAGAACACATTTGTTAAGTCCTTATCAGTTTGACTCCAGTACAGTTCTAGGTGATAGTTACGAAGCAAAGGTGAGTAAAATGTATATATATTTTCAAGAAGCTCACAGTTGAGCAAGACAGATGACAGTTACAACAATAACTATGTCACAAAATGAAAGATAAATAACACAATCTATTATAAAGCCCACAGGGGAGGGGCAGCTTTATGGGAAGGCTCCAGAGAAACACAGGCTACTATTAACAGTTACAAAGGAAACATATTTGGAAATATTCCAAACTCATTTCAGTGCTAAACCCAAATTAGATTATCACATAAATCCTTGATGCCTAGAAGAGTGCTGAATTAAAAGGACTTGCAGAGAGTAAATGCTTAGTGGTGGACTTGGGGAAGTTCAGAGGTTTGGATTACTGGTAAGTGGAGAGGAAATACTTGATTGCCACCGGTTTCACCTTTTTCAATGTCTTACAGTTATCTGACTACCTACAGCCAAGGACTACTAATAAAATTGACTAGCTATCATTATTGAACATATATCTAGTACTTTGAGTTAGCAGAAAACCAAAAAATATATGATGCAACAAAACAATATAATTATTTAATTCCCCTTAGTTGTTACTCATAAGTTTCCTTTACCAAGTGTTGTTAAAACTTAGAAAGATGAGGTATATATTCAGACTAGAGGTATAGTTTCTCCCAAAAATAATCTCTCCATAGGAATTTGAACTTGAACCTTTAATTGTAAGCAGGATTGATGACAAATATTAAAGAAATGAAGAATTTCACAGTGAAATATAATCATTGGTGTTTCTTTTGATCTTAGTGAAGTTAGACTAGACAAAGATACATAGAAACCAAAAGAAAAACATGGAATGTACAAGAAAAGTAACACTGAACAGTATTGAGCAGTGACATATAATAAACATGATTTTATTAGTATAGGTAAGGAGTGACTCTATCATAGCCCATTCCCACAACTTCTGATAAACATAGACAGACACAGGCATCCACAGGCATTTTCTCCTTTAAGACCTTACTTGAGGGACCCTCCTTGGTGGCTCAACAGGTTAAAGTGCAGCACTTTGAAACTGTCCGCAGCTACTGCAGCACCAGTTCCATTCCCTGCCTGGGAGGTGACCCATGTGGCACAGCAGACCTCTCCTGTTCCGCCTGTTGCTCCTCTCAGCAGTATATTTCAATTATTCTGCCTGTTCCACACCCCACTCTGTCTCTGGTGAATCTGCTCACCTCCCACACCTGTACCCCAGTTCTTGTATGCAGAAACAAGTAAATCTTTCAAAACTGAATTTACTGGATAACAGCACTTGAAGTGATGAGATTACACTTAGAGAGCCAGCTCTACATCTTGCAAAATGCATGACCTTAGACTAATTACTTACCTTTTCTGAACCTCAGTATTTTCAATCATATGATGTTACTAATCTTGCTTACATCAAGATGTATGGACAATATTAAATGAGAAGACAATTATAAATGCTATTTGAAAACTTTGAGATACTATGTGCAACAGAAGGACTATAAAGGCTGTTGTCAGTAGTGTCTGAGGGGTTTGGGTACACCCTGAAGAGTCATATACGGTGAATTAGGCAAAGTGTGGTGCACATAGAATATACTTAAAGATGTGTACAATCAAAGAGACACACAAAAAACATATTTTTGATCCAAATTTGTTATAACTTATGATAAACTTCTTTCTCCCTGTAGGCGTATTCTTTCCCTGGTAATAATTTGAAGATACATTAGTGGTTTAGAAATGAAAATTTTAATTTCGCATACAATGGCAACAACAGTAATGGTGCTTGATAATTCACTAATGCTCATTAGTATTTAATAATGACAATGCATTAAATAATATCCCCATAATGAAAGCCTTTAAAGTTTCCACAGGTCTGCCAGATTTCTCTTTCCAGGGCTAAGGGTTCAAAGAACTAAGGATTCAAGTCACTCCCACCCCAACTTTTAAACAATGAGCAGATTGAACATGAGTCTTTTATATCACTTCAAGGTGGGTAAGCTTTCAGATGCTAAGTCTCACAAGAATATTCACCTAGTGTGAAGACATATCTAACTCTTTCAAATAACAAGTATTTTCACAGTGTCCTTCAATAGCATACTGTTGTTGAAGCAAGAGAAATAACTCCAATGTGGAAAATTCTGGATTGCATTAAAAAAGTAGGCAGCTGTTTAACTCCAGGAAACTTTACATTAGTACTCCTCAGATAATATCATTTTGTAGTTGTATACTGCACAGTCTCACGTAAGTCTGGCCATAAATTGAGTTTATTCACCTCACCACAGATTACCGATATGTACAATGGGTATTAGATTGCCAAAAAAAAAAAAAAAATTGAAACTCACTACCCAGCATCAAAAATCAGCATCCAGAGATGAAAAGACAACTAATTTGACTAGAAACATCTGCTCTTGAAAAACTCACAATATCTTATCTGGTTTATGTCCTATTTAGCCCTGTTGTAACAAACTCCACTAGAACATATGAAAATAATGCTATGTGGTGCATTATTACAGTTGCAGTGGAACTGATGTAATCACTGAGAATTATTTGAGCAATCAGGTAACCCAGCATGTGCTCCACTGTACCATAACAGCATGGAAAGCTTCAAAGTCCAAAGTCTGCAAATTAGCCTACAGTGTGTATACACCTCCAGAGCCCCGTTAAGCCATAAATGGATCAGAATTAAGACTGAAAAACAATTTCCAAATACGAATCCTAATATATCTGTGTCATCCATTGTGCATATAACATTCAATATTATTCAACTAAAGTAGTAATTATTGATGATTTACCTATTTTCTAATCATTAGAGTAGCACAAAAGGACTGAGGTGAGGTTCCCATAGGAACCACATGCTGGAATTTCTTATCTCTCATAAATTAAAACACCATCATGGTTGCATCATCAGCACTTAGCTATTCATCCATGCGAGTGTAGGTGGATACCAATGTGATAGGAAAATGACAAAACTGACCTATAAGCAATTGGACATGCACTCTGTCGCTTTGGTTGTTGTTTTGTTTTGTTTTGTTTCTGTTGTAGAAAGCAGACAAATGGAGTCATCTCTACTCTCTCATTTGGGCTGCTTAATTACCAAGAAATCTATTGCTTTTACAATATTGACCAGGTTAAGGACAAAAACTGAGTCCTCCAAACATTTTACAATCCAAATCTTTCCTTAAAAATAAATGAAACTTTCAAACAAGTGTACTTCTGTCTGTATAATCACAGTGGAAAAAAGGCAGGTTGATCCAACTGAAGTTAGGGAAGAAACTAGTCCAGTTTGGAGGGCTGGTTAAAACAAAGACCCCATCAAACAGAAATTACTTTATAAAGCAATTTCTAAAATATGTAGAGAATTTTTTTAAAGATTTATTTATTTGTTTATGCATACAGAACTGCGGTACAGGCCAGAGGTTCAAGGGTGGTGAGAGGCTTCACCAGAGACAGAGTAGGGAACAGAACAGGCAGATCTATGAAGTACACTGCTGAGGGGAGCAGCGGGTGGGTCAGGAGAGGTCTGCCACACTATGTGGTCACCTCCGGGGCTGGCAGGAATCGAACTCATGAGGAAGTGGCTTTAGATTCTCAGTGCTGTGCTTTAACCTGCTGTGCCACAAGGGAGGGCCTATGTAGAGAATTTTACAGGCTATGTCAATCCAAATGGCTAGACTACTTTTTCTGCGGCCTTATAGAGATCTGTAAAATATACCTTATTTTATAGAACAAAATTAATAGATGGTACCAGCTGTTGCCCCCCCTGGATCCATCAGTATGTCTGCATGAGCTGGATATTCCCATGGGCTGGTCACAACTAATACAAAGAGTTCTATTACTGACAGCTGCAGGACTCCTGCATTAGGGAACGTTTTAAGTCAGGTCTTCTTATAAGGCTGAATAAAACTCTCAAACTATGTTACAAGTCTTCCTACCCAATCCACTTTCTTGTTCTCTCTCCTTCACAGGAATCCACATCTGCATGAAGATCCAAAGGCTCTCTCAATCATATCCGGTTCCTTCCATTCAATCCTTCAAAGATAGTAAATGTATTACAAATCTAATGCCATCTTGATATCTTCTTGGAGGTCCCTTACAAAAGGTGTCAGGAGCGATACAATAAAATGGACAATATAAGGGGTTGGAGACTGGGTCACTCACCATCTAGTGGGAAAGGAAAATGCTATTCTTAGCATTATGTGGGGTACCTATAGCCCCAGGATGGCAGTCCAATCCATACATTTCGCCTGTGATGACCTAGGGGGATGTTCAAGTGGAGAATGACCTTGGAACAATGATTAAGCATTTTAAAGATTGAGAAGATCATGACCAAAAGAACAACAGAGTATACTGCTTATTGCTAAGTTGCATGAAAGACCTAAAGAAGGCTAATGTGTTGCTAACAAACTGTTAAAGGCTAAGGCTTAAAACCATAGAAATCTTAGGCAAATTAATACAGGTCTTTATCTCCTGAAATGGAAGAGAAAACACTGTTGAAGAGCAGAAGATCTTACAGTAAGAGTCATAGAGCTCTAGAAACACTTATGGTTCACCCAAGGTCAGTGTGTTAACTGGGTGGTAAAACCTGGGTCCTTACAATACACTGGGACAAATGTATAGATAATCCGGAGAATATTTACTCTGTATGTTTGCAAATATTCAGAACTTACAGAAATGCCACACACTTTACTATAAGAGCTTGTACTTTTACTGTGCTAGAAAACGCTATAAAGGCCTTCCCCCCAAAAAAATTATAGCATCCATCCTCCCACACATCCATCCATTCGGAGTGTTCCCTCTTCTTCTCTTTTGAGGTATACAATTAGAGTTAAATACCAGGTAGCCTGTCTGGGACAAGGTGGGCTTTATAAGGAGAAAAAGGATATTATAAACTAAAGGAGCTATTTTTTTTTTTTAAAGCAGATAACTTGTACCAACAGCAGTCCAGGAAATACTTCTGGGATTGGATTTTGAAGGTGCTTGATGAAGGCAACCAGAATATAAGACTGGATAAGCAAAAATTAATCAACTTAGTGGCACTTGCTGGACACTTGGGATTTATACTCTTCCAAAGATCCCCCCCACACACACAACACACACACACACACACACACACACACAGAGGATGCAGCAGTGCTAGTGTGCTTCTTAGAAGCCAAGAGAAAGCAATGGCCCATGCTGAGTGAAGTGGAAATGCCTGAGCTAACTTGGCATAGAATAAAGAAATGTGAAGTCCAAAGAAGGCGGGAATACTGCAGTAATATATTATGAGACACCAGAAGAACAAGCCAAAGATAATGTTCCACAGAAGGAACCAAAGCATGCATCATTCACCAAGGTCATCAGAGTGCACTGGTAAAAGAAGCACCACTGTCACTAAAAAGCTCAGCGTGGATTCTCCTCTGCAGCCCAGAGATGACAATAGGACAGGCTGCCACAGAGCTGGGGCCATTTGTATCCCAAGGTTAACAGAGCCTTGATGTGACAAGGGGAAGGCTTACAATCAAGAAGCCAAGAGGCCAAGACTCCAAAGAGAAGGAAAGCTCACCAAGATGAGACCAACTCTTAAGGGCTTTCACCAGCTTTTCCTAAAGTTAGCAAGAGAGAATGAGAAACTGAGCAGAGGTGATGGCTAAAATCAAAGATACAAACAGCGATCTCATGGGCTGGGGAGTCAAAAATAAATTAGCATCTGAATATTCCAGTGCAATTTCTAGAACATTTATGTGACCAGAAGCCCAGAAGGGGAAGAAAGAAAGAATCAGAAAGAAGTAATGGTGACTAAACATTAATGGTGACCACACCTGACAGAGAAACTCTGTACTGTTAAATAATAGCAAAGATGTAAAACAATGATAATTCATTAAAAACTCAATCAACCAATCAATGAAGGTAATATTTGGATGAAAGTTTTTGACAGTTGACTGAAAAAGGCTTACAGATTCAAGAAGTTCACTGATTCCCTGGTAGTAGAAATACAAACAGAACCACACGTTGGCATATCATACTAAAAACTAATAAAAATCAATGACAAACAGAAGCAAAAGAAGTCAGAGGTGGCAAGAGGGAGGAAGAATGTATTAGTGTCATGAGAGCACACATTGGTCCCGACAGCTGACATCTTAACAGAAATACTAGATTCCAGAGTAATAGCTTGTTTCTGAAGCAAGAAAAAATTTGATACATGCCTAAGTACAAAAATAGGGTGCATGTCACTGAAACATAAGAGCAAGTGATTAGAAAGAGAGAAGCAATGAAGAAAAGTAGGCAGGAACTAGAGCATGTACAGCAGATTTGCATTTTGCTTTAGTGTCCTGTCCTGCGCTGTGTTGCGAAGGATTGTTCTGGATGGTATTCTAAGCGAGCTATGTGGAGATCAGATGGGGGTGTGGCAGGAGGTGGGCATGTGGGAAGCAAAAGGCCATAAAACAGTGAAACAGAATTCCTAGCTTTGCTAGGAATAAATCTTGCTTCACTGTTTTTGGTCTTCCTCAGCTTTAAGGCGCTTTAGGCTACAGTGATTTGGATTTTCATCAAAATAAACCAAGTCATTTAATAGTTTCAACATTCCCTTGAGTGATTCTTGGTATGGCCAACAGTCCCTCTCCTATCTGATCTCCAAACTCATCCTCACACTAGTGCCCTTTGTCTGCATACATTTTGTTTTGATCAATACTCCACACAAAGGGTGATACTGAATATTATACTATAAAATAAGCTGATCAACTGCAGAGTATAGGGGGCCATGGATTTCTTTAAAATGGCTATTACAGGTCTCTCGGCACTGGCTAAATTTTGATTTGCTTTGTTCAGCTGTATCTAAAAATGATGTCTTTCTTCTCTTTTCTAATGAATTAATTTGAACAAAAAAAAAAAACAAGCAGGCAAGAATGAGCATTAATTGTCAAACCTTAAATATGGTACAGGTTTTGCACAAGTCCCCTAAACGTGACACGGCCCCTCCCCCCGCCCCCCGCAGTTTTGTACTCCCACCTGTTATCCAAGCCCCCGCAGTTTCCCTGAGGTTGAGATTTTTGAATTTAGACTTTGGTTAGAGAACCTCCAACAGGCTGACCTTGATTCATATGCAGATTCTGTTCCAAGGTTACAGCTCTGTAAGCAGGGTGGTTGCAAAAGCCTCTCTGGAATAAGATTCTTAGCCATGTTTAATTTAAAACACTAAATATTTCATCTATAATGTGTGGATGGAAGAGCTCATATATGAGCTTTTAGCTTCTTTTTCTTTTCCTGATACTTAATATTTGTGAATTTTAAGACCTCCAAGAAATTCAAGTAGACAGGACATAGGAAGCTGCAATGTTGATCCCTGCCATGAGAATGACACTAGTAAGGAAATGCTTATTCCAAGGATACACACAGGAAGAGCTCTACTGCCCAACACTCTGCCTCACAGTCTGAACAAAAGGAAATGCGGAATGTATCAGTCAAGCTTTTCACAAAATTCAGCTGGATGTCCATTAGCTGAGTAGGTGGTGTTGGGCAAGCATTATGTGGGTACTAAGAATACACTCAGAAATGACACTGTCCTAGCCCTGGAGGGCTCTGACATGTTCAATCCGCAACTTTTGATATTATTTCACTGAAAATCTCTGTCTCTCTCTCTCTCTCTCTCTCACACACACACACACACACACACACACACACACAGGCTGTTTTTCAAAATCTCAGAGTCCTGCTGGAAAAAAATGCCTTATCATTTTACTATGAATAAGAAGCTCCATTTGTGTGTACCTCCCAAATACTTTCAGTCCCAAGCCCAGCTTAAATACACTAGAGTAAATAATCAAACTACATTTTCACTCTAATAAAACTTTTTAGGGAAGACAGTTTTAGGGCTGATAGGAATGGTATGAAGATGGATTATTAGACATCACTAGTCATCATTGCTGCATGCAATGTTTTAGTGGACTAGTAGGGAGTTGCTTTCATTTTTATCTTCTTTATTTTTTCTCTCTGACTCACAACTTTACAACTGACAAAACAAAATGCTTCAAGGGTTTGAAATTAATAATGAGTAAAAAACATGATTGAGTTGCTGTGCTGAACTTAGAGCCACACATTCCTATAGAATTCATTTATTTTATAGAGCACTGCCTTTGGAATTTTAACTCTGCTTATCAAAGGACATTCAAGTTTATAGTAGCCATCTATTTATTCATGACAGCAAATTCTTAAGCTTTTCAAAGTGTTTCTGGAGATTGATGCTTTTCAAAGTATTTGAAGTTAGTGTCTGGTTTTCTGTACCCGATGGTGGTGCGCTGCTGGACCAGAGTACCCCTTGTATGATATGCCTGTGTGTGCAAATTTACAGCACCCTTATTTACTGAACAACTTAGCTTTTTCCAGTTAGCTGAGAACGGAAAATGCCTATATCTAGTTTCATGTGATAGAATTATTTTGTCTGAGGTGCATTAAAACATATAATAATAATAATGTCTACCAATCTGTTAGTATCCAATATACACCAGGTACTAAGTTCTTTATGATGGGCATTCCAATGTTAGTAACCAAAACAGCTCTATGAGGTAGGTAGTAGGCTCAAAGCGATTGCATTTCCTTTCTAAGGAAGCCTACACGAGTCCAGTCTACAGTCCTCCGCTCTACTAGCTAAGCTATCGAAGGGCGCATTCTAAAGCGTTCATTGTCAGGGGCTAGTGAATGGGAAAAATAAAAGAGTTTGGTAAAGAAGTACAAAGCTTCAGCTATTAAATAACTACTGATAATATAAAACATAGTGACTAGGCCCTCCCTGGTGGCGCAGCGGGTTAAAGCACAGCACGGAGAATCTAAAGCCGCTTCCTCATGAGTTCGATTCCCGCCTGCCCCGGAGGCGACCACATGGCGTGGCAGACCTCTCCTGACCCGCCCGCTGCTCCCCTCAGCAGTGTACTTCGTTGATCTGCCTGTTCTGCTTCCCACTCTGTCTCTGGTGAAGCCTCTCACCGCCCCTGATCCTCTGGCCTGTACCCCAGTTCTGTATGCACAAATAAATAAATCTTTAAAAAAAAAAAAACATAGTGACTAAAGTTGACAATATTCTATTTTATAGTTAAAATGTTCTAGGAGAGAAGAATTTAATGTTCTCACCAAAAAAATTAAAGATAAATTTGTGAGGAACAGGGGGAGAAAAGATTTTTAGGTTCATCAGCTAAATGGTGAGATTCAAGCCTGCAATAATCCACAGCCCCTATGTGGAAATAGCCTATTCTCACAGTCCTGCTAAAAGTAAGTAATTTATTACCTCAATGACAACATGAATGCCAACATTTGTTAAAGTGGTCTGCTAATGGTACAAAGTGGAGGTTATCAATGAAACACATTCAATGACACCTGAGATAACTAAGATTTGAGAACTTTTTTCTAAGTTAATTAAATAAGCCAAGAACAGCTGATGATTTTCTCTTTAAGTAAGGACATGTTTGGCCTGCTTATCAGAAGTTACAACCAACTGTGCTGAAAGCTTTAAATAGTCTTTGATATTTCATCATATTAGAATAAGGCCCTCGGCTTCATTTTGCAGATAAGAACTGCCAATCTTCGAGTGGGCCACTTTCTGAATATAGATAATGAAAGATTTGTTTATGTGTTAAGATGTAGGTAAACCCGGTCATATAAGAATAATTATCTGGACGGAACTGGAGCATATTACAATGAACATTATATATGAGTGATTGGTGAACACTGCGATAAAATTTGCAGGAAAAAAAAATCCGTAATGTTTGGTACCAATTTTACCTTTAGGGAGCTCATTAATACCATACAACATCATGGCCATACATCAACTGTAATGACATGTTGATTTCTAGGGGAAATTACCTTCTAAATGACATTCATTCACATAAAACCACCAACTTCATTGGAGATACTTATTCTCTAGTACTTGACTGGGGTTTGAGGGAATAAAGGTGAGACAGTTTATAAGGAGGGGAAAGATTGCTTGCTTGGAAATTATGTTGATATCAGACAAAAGTCATTGCTTCTATATAAAATAATGCTAAATGTCTTATATCTCTGTTTAAATGCACTAATTAATAATCTCATTTTTATCACTAAATATCATAAGTCAGAAAAATATCTTGTAAAAGAGGAATCCTTTTTTGATGGGGAGGGGAAAGTGAAGAGGGTTTTGTTTTTCAAGGTTCTAGAAGCTCTCATTTGCACACACACACAAAAATACTCATATGCCTCTGAAGGTGTACAGCGTACATATAAACTGAAAGTGATAGAAATTAGGGAAATTGGTCAAACCATCTGATTTTGAAATAAAAATCCTGATGAAGCTGTCTTCAACATACCAGAACTAAAGCACAACAGCACAACAAATACTAAACAGCTAATTAAGCCTGAGTAGTTCTATCCTGGAGCTGAATGACATAGGCTTATTAGTAAACAGAATTTTATAATGTGCAGAATACTCTTGTACATTAGGTCTTTCACTCTCTCAGTGAGAGAGGATTAAGAATTCACCATTTTCGAATGTGTTCATTTTTTTCAGTCCATAGTTTTTGTGGACATTAGTGGAAATGGAAAAGATTTTCTTTCAAAGTATAACCTGGCATTTATTGAATTGTAATGAAACGCCAGACACCACATCATTCAATCTTCACAACAACCCAATTTTTACAGTTTGTTATCCACATTTTAGAGTTAAGAAAATATGAATAAGGAAAATAAATATGGTAAGAAAATAGGAAATAGGTAAAGTTTAGTGATGTACCTAAGATCAGACAGCTGATGTATATCAAAGAACAAAACTTGAACCAAATCCATCCACTTCAAAACAAAGAGCAAATACATGTACATGAGAAGATCATCTAAGGTCAACACTCTTAAATCAATTTAAAATGGTACAAATAAATTGAGTGATTTTTGCATGGAAATGAAGATGGTCCATGGGGTGTTTTAAACTTGAGCAGTGAGTTTATTTGTATTTTCATTATCTACCCCTGTGCCTGAAACATACCAGGTAATCAAAAAAATGTTAAAAGAATCTCTGATTGCATTAATAAACTAATAAATGCCACACTGATCCTCAAAATCTGAGTCAGGCTCTTACAGGAACATACTTCAAATTCTTTCTCACAGATGTGTGCAGAATAATCGGAAGACGATAGGGATTTAGAGGAATCCATACGTAGGCTAAGCAAGCACTGAACACTCATAGTCAAGATGTCAAAGATAAATAGTGAAAACTAGCAAACTCTCACATTTGAGATGCAGACCAAGAGCTGCTGGATGAGCTTACAGCCTTCTTTGCCAGGCTTCATTTCTATGGTGGACAGCTGATTCCAGCTTTAGTCCAGAGATGAGCTGACCTTCCAAACTCTAACTATTGATTAAGATATTAAGGACAAACCGTTATTTTCAGCTGAGGATAGCATCATTATTTCATAAAGCTTTTTTTTTTCTTTTTGAAGTGAGAAAAACAGCATAAACTGAACATTTACTGCGGGGAGATTTTCTCCTCATTATTCAAGGATAAAATGTGACTAGGATGAAGGGGTCAGCTATTCTCTAGCAACACAAAGCAATTTCTTTAAGTAGAACAAAACAGGCAGAAGTTATTCTGCATCCCTGACTGAGTATAGAATGTTTGAGTATATGTAGCAACGCCACAACCTCCACTTCCTTTCAATCAATCAATAGGGGACAAATAATTCAGTCAGGTAAAATCAGTCTCTTTTCACACCCATACAATATCGGTCCCAAATTGTCTAAATATGGAGGAAAAAAAATCTTTTCAAACCAGCTGGCCTTGAATGCCTGGGGAGGTGCCGGGGGGTCCCCATCCTGGGAACAAAGCTTACTTCACTGCTGCCCCAACCAGCTGAAATAAAAAGGAGATCAATTTACTTAAGCATGAATTGTTGGAAAAGAATCATCTGAAAGCTCTGTGTAATTAACACAAGAGCTGCAGATTTGAAGGCCAAAGCAGAACAAAGCCATTAAACATGCTGATGATGTGGGAGACAGTTAGCAACACACTGCTATACACACAGAGAACATCACTCAAGTCTGACCTCCCTAACCACTTCACGTTCAACTAGCTTTGTCCAACTTTGTGAATTCCTATAAAAGAAAAATCATGAAAATACAGTTTTATTGGTGTAGCTAGTTTATTAAATCTAAACTATCACACAAGTTGTTATTGTCTAACGCAATTCAGAGGGCCACCTCCAAAACACTCAACACTTCACTTCTCAGTGCCTAGGAATAACGCCTACCTCTGGTGAGCGTGCTGCCCGCGGAGCGCCTCTTAGGCCCCTCTGCACATTGAGTTTGTTCCCACTCTGAGTGCCTAAATTCTTCAGAGGCGGATATGTTTACTTATTTTTTTAAAGATTTATTTATTTATTTATACAGAACTGGGGTACAGGCCAGAGAGGCGGAGGGTGAGAGGATTCACCAGGGACAGAGTGGGGAGCAGAACAGGCAGATTGACCAAGTACACTGCTGAGGGGAGCAGTGGGCGGGTCAGGAGAGGTCTGCCGCGCCATGTGGTCACCTCCGGGGCAGGCGGGGATCGAATTCATGTAGAAGTGGCTTTAGCTTCTCAGTGCTGTGCTTTAATCTGCTGCGCCACCAGGGAGGGCCTGTTTACTTATTTTTAATTAACTTTTTGATAGACCACATAGGAGCTGTGATATACTAAATATATAATATATGATATTGTATGGATATGAATGTCCATGAGTAGATACATAAAGACAATAGAATTTAGGCCATAAAACAACTTCTGACAAGACATTAGAATACTGTCTAGATGTTAAATTATTCTGACAATATTCCTTAGAATATTGGTTTGGGAAATACTAGTCTAAATATATTTCCTTTTATCCTTTTATCCCATAGTTGTTTTTTTTTAAATGTTTTTAAAGAGATGGGTGTGGTATGACCATATGCTTCTACTAAACTTTGTAATTCTAGCCACCTTTTCTGGATACTTTAGCTGTCTTGTAAAATGTATCTGCCAGTCAGTGAACAACATTTCTCCTTAACTTTATAATGCCTTGCCTGTTACACTCTCAAAACTGAGGTCTCATTCACTCATAGGAATCAATATGACTTTCTTTGTTTTCTAATACAAAATCATTATCCTTTAGGAACCTTTCCAAGACGTCTCACATGAAACAATCTCCCTCAGAATGTCTAAGAACTTGTGTGCAAATATATGCAGATTGTCTATTTTTTGTTTGATTTTTGTAAATGTTTAGTTTCTTTATTTGTATATATTTCACATCAGGTATAGTCCCCATAGAATTTCCATCACCAATTCACCTGTGCACCATCACCTTAGTCACTCCCTGTGCTCTTCCCACCCTCACTTTGTACCCTCTATCTCCCCACTCCCCTGCAAAATGTCTCTGGCTTACAGTTGTCTGATTATTTTTGTTTAGTTTTGTTTTATTGTCTTTTTAATTGTTAGTTTTTCCCTATTCCCTATATTTCTCCTCTAAGTGAAACCATCCTATATTTTTCTTTTTCTTTCTCAGTTACTTCACTGAGCATAATCCCTTCTAACTCCATCCATGTTGCACACAGATCATTCTCCAGGACTGATCACATACTGTGACACAAGATACACTAAGATCGAAATCATACCAACTATCTTCTCTGACCATGAAAGCATCAACCTAGAAATAAACCATGAGAAACAGGTAAGAAACCCTCCTACATTATAGAGATTGAAGCCCCCACTACTGGAGAACTGTTGGATCAATGAGGAGATCAAAGAAGAAATTCAAAAATACCTTAAGAAGAATGAAAATGAGGACATAACTCTCCAAAACATAGGGGGCACAGCAAAAGCAATTGTAAGAGGACAATATATAGCAATACAGGCTCACATCAAGAAACAAGAAAGAACTCAAAGAAACAATGCCCACTTTAAGGAACTGGAAAAAGAATAACAACAACAGCAACAAAATAAGCCAGCAGAAGAAAGGAAATAATAAAAGTCAAAACAGGAATAAATTAAATAGAAGTTAGGAAAGCAATCTAATTTATTCACTTTTAACTGAGGCAATATGGGGTGTCCCCATCAGTTATTACTACCATAGTCAGACGCAGATATTTTCTAATCTAGAGAAACAGAGTGATAATAAAAGGGCAGTGTTTTCTTTTGTTATAGTTGACATACAGATGGGCTCCCCAATTATGTGTTAGACATTTCTGCTAAGATCAACACGGGTTGCTTTGCTCAAAAGATGTGTGTTCGTGTGTTCTCTCTCTCTCTCTCTCTCTCTCTCTCTCTCTCTCTCTCTCTCTCATGTGTGCGCACATGCGCACACACGCACATGCACACACATACACTGCTGTGAGCACATACCACAAACAGCTGTCATTGAAAATTCAAAAATACCTGTGGCAGAGACAAGTTTTCAAATGCACAAGAAATATTCTTGTACATTGAAAATTCAAAAAATACCTGTGGCAGAGACAAGTTTTCAGATGCACAAGAAATATTCTTGCTTCTTTAATAGCACTGCTTCACTCACATTTCACATTTATCAAAATAATTATATCTCCCCCCTTGAAATATCTCCCCCGCCTTTTCATTTTCCCCAGAAACCCAATCTAGAAACCTCTAAGTCATCTTTTATTCTTCCTTCCTTTCTTTCCTTCTATAACCATTCATCAAGTTGCAGTAATTCCTCCATTGTGGTATCTCCCTGCCTATGTGTTCAACCACCATGGAACAAACGCCTTTTACCTCCTGCCTTGACTACAATAACAGTCATTCTGTCTCTAGCTTCTCTTTTTTCCATACAACATTCTGAATTACTAAAAGGTTCATAGTTCTAAAATTGCACTGTGTACGTTATTCCCCTTTTCGTAAATTCAGCAGCTCCCCACGGTTAGCCTGAGTGAGGCCCATCACATCTTTACCTCTCACTCTTCTCCTCCCTCTATCTTTACTCCAGCTCAATCAAAAAAATGAATGGTGATATAATTAATACCTATGTGCCAGATGATATGAAGCATGTTACATATAATTCATGTAATCCTCAGACTACCCCTATGACAGGAATAGTTTTATCAGCATTTTGATAAGAAAGACATTGAGACTCAGAAAGATGAAGATCATAAGTGCCTACATGACTGATGCAGGAATTTAACAAATATCTAGCTGCCTGTCTCCAATATCAGTACACTTTTCATGGCATGTGCCATCTATTCTTTTCCGTTTTATCCCAAAATAGGCAATGAACATTTGATTTCTGCCCTGCTTACATACAGTTATCCCTGTCAGAAACTCCTTTCACCTCCCGCCAACCTTTACTCGCTGCATGTGTACTTGATCCTGCCTTTCAAATCCAGCAAATACAAGGTCAGAGTTTTGTTCCTAACATATATTACTGCACCTTATTATTTATTCTTCAAGGGTGCTCTATTCTTCTAACTGAATTGCAAGCACCTTATGGCCACAAGTTTTTCCCACTTATTTATGCCTCTTAAATATACTAAACATCCAATAAATTTTTGTAGTTGCTGGTAATGACAGTAATGATTATGCCTAATCTTATTTCCCTTATCCAACTTTCCTGATGTGACCTTAACCATCATATAACATCAAAATTCTCTATCAAGAAAAAGAAGACCCTCATCAGAGAGTAGCATGGACCGTTTTGTTTCCAAGAGATCTAGTCCTAAGCAGGAACATAAAAGATGTGCACAAAGAACTTGCATCAGTGACTGATTTATGCCAAAAATACCAAGGAAAAGTCCCAGAGCTCAGTGACATGTGGATTTAAATTCTAGAGTGTGTCTGAAAGCAAAGGGTTTATTGTCTGTTTGTATAACTGAAAGTGAAAGTTTAAAGAACAACTGAAATCATCCAGCTTGAATACACAAGATTTAAAACTGAGCTATAGTTTTACCACATATCATAGTCATTGTGCCACTTAAAGTATTTAAAGTAAAAGTGAAGATGAGATTAATTAGAATTTGAAATATTCTTTAGTAGTGAGGGAAAGACTGTTAGCATGGTGACATGATTTGCTTCTATTAAAGCATACCTTTTACATTTTTACATATTTTATTCTTTGTATTTTCAGTTTAAATGCTTGATGAGATACATGAAAACAAAACGCTATCATAATTTGAAATTCAACATGAGCACATCATCATTGACTACTTACAGTCTAATAACAGAGACCTTTCAAAAATGTATTGTAATGGAAAAGAGTACTGAAGTAGGAGTAAGATTTAGAATCTAGTGCCAACTTAAACTGTGTGATTTGAGCAAAATCATATTATTCCAGAAAGTAATTCTGATTCTACACAGCATGAAATACTCTCTGAGATAATTTCTACCTCTGTTATTCTAACTTGTTGTTTCAAAGCACTAAGATTTCTTCATGGGACTAAGGAAGGGATAGAATTGGAGAGGACATGAGGCTTTGAACAGTCAAAATAATACATACATATATACACATGTATATATAAAGTGATATACATACATATATATTATAATAGCTACAGAGGGCTACTTACAGACTTTTCTATATATAAAAATTGTTATACTCTAAACCTTGTCTCAGACATGGAGTATGCCATTTGAACATATTTTGTCCTCCTTTAAATAAAAACTCTGATCACGGCTCTCCCTGGTGGTGCAGCAGATTAAAGCACCACATTATGAAGCTCTCCAAAGGCACTGCAGCACGAGTTCGAATCCCTTACCAGGGAGCTGACCCACATGGCGTGGCAGACCTCTTTTGACCCACCCACTGCTCCCCTCAGCAGTGTACCTTGTCAATCTGCCTGTTCTGCTCCCCACTCTGTCTCTGGTGAATCCTCTCACTCACCACACTTCTGGCCTGTACCCCAGTTCTGTAAGTATAAATAAATAAATCTTTAAAAAAACAAAACAAAACTGTTCAATACTCACTTCCTCTATAGCATCAGCTCAGACTAACATTCCTTGTCATCGGTTACTCTAATCACTCCTGCCACCTTTTATTATTTTGCAAAGGAAGCTGTTAATGTGAAGGAAGTAAAATGGATTGACACATTGTGTTGGTCTCATGTGCCACGTGGCCCACAGATGGAAACCACTGACTTTTCCTTCCTTTGATAATGCAGTGTGGCTTAGCTGATAGAGGATAGATTTTCATTAACATTAACAAAGTAAAGATTAAATAATCCTCAAAAATATGGCCACTGAATATTACCGAACATGTATTTAACCTGAGAATAAAGAAGCACTTTCTAGGTATAAAAGCAGTAGAATATAATAATACAGGAAAGCATGGATTGATTTGATACTGTCTGAAATTCAGAAGGGCAAATGGAGGAAAAGATTACCTACAGAAGAAAAACAACCTTATCACCTATCAAATTTACAAATAATTATTTTATATGATTTTAATGTTGGCAGGAAATAAGAAAATAAACAGAATGTTGGCATGTAAATTGGAAAGACTTTCCTAAAAATTGGGCATATGGTATTAAAAGACTTAAAACTGTTTGGATCCTTTGCCATAGCTTTTTTTTTTCTTTTTAGACACATACCCTATAAAATACCCTATAAAATAGAGACAGAGATTTATACAAAAAAAAAATTCTTCCAAAGCATTATTTATAGCAAAATTGGAGACAATTAAAATATCTAGCCAAATATGCAGTGCTACAGTTACTTGAGAGATTATTCAATCTTTAACTTATCATTTTTCAAGGAATGTTAATGAAATTGGATTATTTTTTCAATATAATGTTCAGCGAAATAATCAGGATACAACTATATATGCAATGTGATACTTATTTTGATGTACGTTTGTATATTTGTTGTATATTAGAATGGTTGTATAAATGTACATTGAAATATTAACAGCAGGCCCTCCCTGGTGGTACAATGAGTTAAGTCTCAGCATTATGAAGCCATCTCCAGCCACTGCAGCACAAATTCCATCCCCCGCCAGGGAGGTCACCCACATGGCACAGCAGACCTCTCCTGTCCCACTGCCTGCTCCCCTCAGCAGTGTATTTCAGTAGAACTGCCTGTTCTGTTCCCACTCTGTCTCTGGTGAGTCCTCTCACCCACCACATCTGGCCTGCACCCGAGTTCTTGTATGCATAAATAAATATTTTTTAAAAAATAAATATTAACAATAAGTTAATGGTGTGACTTGAGGTGACTTTCCCACCATTCACCTTTTACATTTTGCAAATTCTCTACAACACATTTGCACTATGTTTATATAAGAAAAACTTGAGAGTCTTGGGAATCATACACACCTGGGTATTTATCCTAACTCTTCCATTACCCAGCTGATCCTGACATATTACTTAATGCTTCAAACTTCAGTCTTTCCAATCTGTAAAACAGAATTAATATTATCTAATTCCCATAATTGACATGCAGATAAATGAGATAGAATTAGCAATATGTACTATCCACATTTTTTAGTCTCCATTTCTCTTCTTCTATATTCCCCTATAACACTTAGTGATTTCAACCAATGATCCTTGCACAACAAAAAATATCACAAGAGGAAAATTAAAAAGTTATACAAAATAGGCCCTCCCTGGTGGTGCAGCGGGTTAAAGCACAGCACTAAGAAGCTTAAGCCAATTCCTCATGAGTTCGATTCCCGCCTGCCCCGGGGGTGACCACATGGCGAGGCAGACCTCTCCTGACCCGCCCGCTGCTCCCCTCAGCAGTGTTCTTCGTCAGTCAGCCTGTTCTGCTCCCCACTCTGTCTCTGGTGAATCCTCTCACCCTCCGCGTCTCTGGCCTGTACCCCAGTTCTGTATGAATAAATAAATAAATCTTTAAAAAAAAAGTTATACAAAATAATAGTTCACATCTAACTCCACCCACATAATGGCGGTTTAAAAAACAATGGAGTCACCCTCTCCCTTGCAAATGAGGTTGCGGGGAAACACTGAAATGTGTTTCTATAAAAATGCAGATGCTTAGAACCAGCTATGCAGCCCAGGGACATCCCCAAGGAATTCAAAAGCTAACATTGGTGGCAGCTAAAGGAAAAGGATAGAAGTTGACGAGACTGTCTTCGCCTGGGATTGACTTCTAAACTACTCCAAGGAAAACCCAAGATACTTCGGAATTCATGGAGGAATTTTCCTGACACAAAAGTGGGGCCGGGACCAACCCAGAGCAGTGGGACCTTTGCAGAATCTGACCAGGGAAACTGGGAACCCATCATTAGGGCTGCATGGCCAGTGAAAGCTCCCTCGCCTCACCCCTCCCAGAAGAGATCAAACAAAAGCCAGACCTAGCCAGATTGGGCTCAAAAAGCAAACCAAAAAACCCAACAACAGAAAGAGGGGCTTGGGAGTGAACTCACAAATCTTCTGGAAAGCAAAACCATGGGCACAGAAGCAGCAGCTGAGGCAAGGACAGGGCAGCGGCAGCCATTGTGGGCACCTTCATGTTAAGTGGGCACACCGGAGCCTGCGATAGGCACAGTAGCGCCTCTTAGTCAGGTGCAAACGATTTCCGAGTGTTACCCTAAAGACCCGGATATTACCAGTCCCACTGGGTGGCGCAAGCTTCATAGAGCACAATCCCTGGAAGACAAGGAGCAACAAGGAGGTGGGGAGGGAAGTAAAGCAAACTGAACAGAATACAGCTTGCTGCAAACAAAACATAGAGGTTACTAACATCGCTCCTCAAACCGAGATGGGGTATTAAAATCCTAGATCCACTCCTTCCACCTAATCCTGAGGTAAAATAAGAAGAGGACAATGATAAATTCGCAGTGCTGCAACCACTTACACACACATTAAAAATAGCAGTAAATGAGGTAATATGCATGTCTAGGAAAGGAGGAACATCTCAACAGAAGATGCAAAAGCAAAATCAGAAGGAAAGTAGTCTGGGGCAAGTATAAAGGAGATAGAAATGCAGAAACTTACCTAACGACTGAAAAACAATAATATTAAATGTGTTAAATGAGATAGTAGAAGGCCAGTAAAAGCACACTGGTAGACACAGGATCTCAGAAAAGAGATTCAGGAGCAAAAAGAGTTCTTTATTACTATATATTATATATTTAAAAATCACAAAAGGAGATTCTGAATGAAATGCAGACAAACTCAGTTTTTTAAACAAAATTGAAAAGGCAGAAGAATTTCAAATGTAGAAGATGCAATTAAAAGAAGAGAAAGCATCAAGAAATCTACACGAAATATCAAATTCAATCACAAGGGGAAACCTAAAAATGATGGACTCCCATAAGGGAAGGAAATAGAAACAGCACTGGAAAACCTATTTTAAAAAAAATAATAAATGAGAACTTCCCAAACCTATAGAATGATTTAAATATAGAAATCCAGCAAGCAGAGAGAAAACCCAAGTTTTAAATGCAAAACGATTTACCCAGACACACTGACAGACTACTACAAATGTATAATAAAGAAAAAAAATTAAGGAAGGGGAAAGTAGTAATTTACAAGGGCTACCAAATTAGGATTTCTCTAAATTTCAGTTCAGACACTCTCCAGGCAAAAAGAGAGTGGAAAAAAAAATATTCACTAGCTTAAAAGAAGACAACTGTCAGCCAATAATTCTCTATCCTGCAAAATCAAGTAAGTATGAAGGGGTAATAAATGTTGTCTCAGAAAAAAGTAGTTTGCAGACCAACTTTTCAAATATACTAAAAGGAGTTTTCCATAAGAAAAGAAAAACTGAAGCACAAACTCCTTAGCAAAGGACAAGAGTAATATGACACCACTACCAACTACAAAAATGCTATGCTTTCACAGCAGCTTACACTAGGGCAAAGAAGAAATGGCTAGAGCAGAGCAAGTATAGTTAATATCAGAGAACAGATACCCACTCATAAAGGTTTTAAAACATAAGAATGCAAATAAAACCCCCATAGTAACCAATAACCAAACATCCAGTATAAACACCCACAGATGAAAATGCAAAGAAATTGGCAGAAACAACTAAGGAAAGCCATCCAGAAAGAACAGAAAGAAACAAAGGGAACAAAATAACAGAACAATAAAACATTCAAATTAAAAATTACTGAAAAGAAACAATTCATATCAATAATTACCATAAATATAAGTAATCTGAATTCATCAATAAAAACACATAAGCTAACAATGTAAGTGAAAAATTCCAATCATCTGTGTTTTTTTTAACACAAGACCCATTTGTAACTGAAAGATTAAAAACAAACTAAAAATAAACAGGCTGGAATAAGGTCATACACGCAAATAACTCAGAAAGTACATCAGGAATTACTATTCTGATATTAATTAAGCTAGACTTTTAAATAAAAAGGTAACCAAGGACAAAGATACAAGAAGATATAATTCATCAAATATAGGAGCACCTAGTTGTATAAAACTATTAACAGACCTAAAATAAGGTATCAACAAAAAGAAAATTGTTGTCAAAGATTTCAACACACTATTGACAGAAAGGATAGACCATCCATACAGGAAATTACAAAGAAATAAAGGTCTTAAATGAAATATTATTATCAGGTGGGTTTATTTTTATTTATAAAGTTTTGCCTCCTAAAATCAATGAGTCACTTTCTTCTCCATGCACATGGACTATTCTCAAGAATAGATCATATTACAGGACAGAAAACATGTTTCAGAAAATATATAAAGATAGAAATTATATCAAATATCTTCACAGACCACACTGCTATAAAGCTAGTAATTAAGCATAAAGGGAATTCTGGGACAAACCACCTGTATGGAGACTAAACAGAATGCATTTGAACAACTCTTTGGTCAATGAAGAAATCAATGTGGAGATTAAAAAGTATCTAGAGACTAGTGAGAATGGAGAGATGAGATACCAGTCCCTGCTGGATGATTAAAAAGCAGTACCGTGTGGAACGTTCATAGCAATGCAGAATCACATTAAACACACACACACACACACACACACACACACACACGAAAAATCTCAATTTAACAATCTAACTGAAGGTGAAGAAACTAGAAAAAGAAAAGCAAAAGCACCCACTAAAACAGTAGAAACAAGAAATAATAAAAATTAGAGCAGGCACAAAAGAAATAGAAAGCAAAAAGACAGTACAAAAGATAAGTGAAACCACGAGTTGTTCTTTTGGGGGCGAAAAACATGATAAGCCATGAGCTATGCTTTCAAAGAGAGAAAATCCAAATTAATAGAATCAGAAATGAAAGAGGTAAAATTATAACAGATACTGCAGAAATGTACAAGATCGTAAGAACCTATTAAAAATTATCTATGCAAATGGATTGGACTACCTAGAAGAAATGGACAAATTATTACTCATATAACCTCCCAAGATTGAAGATGAATAAAGAGCTTATAGAATCTAGTCTCAAATGCTAAAATTAAAAGAGTAATAAAAAGCCTCTCCAAGAACAAAAGCCAAGGATTAGATGGCTTCGCCAATGAGTTCTACCAAACCCACAAAGATAGTAAAAAATAAAGTTATAGGCCAATATATCTGATGGAGGTTAGTGTAAAAATTTTGAACAAAAGCCTGCCAAACTGAATACAGGAACATATCAAAAGAATCATCTACCACAGTCAAACAGATTTGACCCCAGGGATGCAAGGCTGATTCAACACATATAAATCGAACAATGTCAGTCATCAACTCAACAGAAAGGAAGACAAAAATCACATGATCATCTCAGTAGATGCCCAAAATCCATTTGACATGATCCAACATCCATTTATTATAAAAATCTTCCAAAAGTGGAAATAAATATAACCCATCTAAATATTTTAAAGCCATATATGACAAAATCACAGCCAATATCACACTCAATCATGAAAGCTAAAAGTATTTTCACTAAGTTTAGGAACAAAACAAGATTGTCTACTGTCACCATTGTTATTCAACACAGTCCTGGAAATCCTAGCTGAAACAATCAGGCAAAATTTTCTATCTTGCCTAATTTCTTTTAAAAAAAAAATCCAAATTGCTGTTTGGCTAGAATGTGGAGAAAAAGGAACTTTCCTACACTATTGTTGGGAATGAAAACTGGTCCAACCACTATGGAAGTTTCCTCAAACGACTAAAAATGGAGCTACTACATGACTCAATATTCCCACTCCTAGAAATCTATCCACAGAACACAAAAATCTTAATTCAAAATGATACCAGCACCTCTATGTTTATTTCAGCACCATTTATAATCAGTAAGATATGAAAACAACCCAAATCCCCAAAACAGATGATTGGATCAAGAATATGCAGCATATATACACAATGCAATACTTACTCAGCAATCAAAAAGGATAAACTTAAGCCATTCACAGCAACAAGGATGGAGCTGGACGGGATTATACTCAGAGAAATAAATCAGAAGGAAAAAGGAAAATACTGATGGTTTCACTTATAGGAAGAATATAGGGAAATCAACAGATCAGGAAAAAATAAGAATAATAATAAATAAAAACCAAAATTAACAGGCAAAAATGGATCAGAGACATTATGGAGGGGAAGGGAAGGAAAGGGATTAAAACAGGAGAAGGGACTATGGAGATGGTGCTCCAGGGTGAACTGGTGAAAAATTTATGGGGAGTAAAACTGAGAGGAGAAAGCAAGTATTATACAAAAAATGAACAATGATGTAAAAAGATATATAACTAAATAAATTTTTAAAAATCCAAACTGGAAGTGAACTGTCACTATTCACAGATAAGCTAATATAATTGAAGAAAGCAAAAAGATCTTATAAAAAAAAACTTCTAGAAATAGTAATTAATGCAATAAGGTGGCAGGATACAAAATCAATACACAAAAATCAGTGGCATTTCATATGCAAACAATGTACCGGAAGAAAGGGAAATAAGAAATACAGTAACATTTACATTCATACAAAAAAAGAGCAAAATATCTGGAATAAAACTATTGAAGAGGAAGGACTTGTATAATAAAAACTATAAAACTCTATTAAGGGAAATAAAGGGAGACACAAGGAAAGATATCTAGTGCTCATTCGTAGGAAGAATTAACATCATTAAAATGGCCATATTACCCAAAGCAAACTAGAGATTTAACAAAATACCAATCAAAATACCAATGACTTTTGTAAAGAAGTAGAGCAATTATCAAATTTATATGGGACTACAAAAGGCCCTGAATAAGCTACAAGAAACTTGAGAATAAAAAAAGAAAATTGGAAGCATCACACTTCTGACTTCAAACAATATTACACAAGTAAGAGTAATCAAAACAGGATGGTACTGGAACAGAAACAGAAACTCAGAACCACGGAACAGAGTTGAAAGTCCAGAGTTTTAAG
>NW_004567120.1:11062659-11135821 GCF_000260355.1 Condylura cristata
ACAAAGTAACAGAATATGATGAGTCAAAAGCTGACTTATACTACCCTATTCAGTAATTTAAAGTTTAAAGTGTTGGTACACATTTTATTTGTTGACATAGAAGTATATCTATTCTATAAGCTCCCCACTCTGTCTCTGGTGAAGCCTCTCACCGCCCCTGCACCTCTGGCCTGTACCCCAGTTCTGTATGAATGAATAAATAAATAAATAAATCTTTAAAAAATATATATTGAAGATTTTTGGACACTAAGAACCAAAACCATAAAGTGTTTGAAAGGAAATGTGGGGGACATAATACAGGACATCTACCACAAAGTTATATTTAGGAATAGAATTCCAATAGCAAGGAAAACAAAAGCAAAATTAATGAGCAGTACTCAAATGCCACTGAAGTTCAAAAGAAGCCATCACAAAACAAAAAAGGGAACCTACAGAATGGGAAAAAATATATGCATACCATACATCTGATAAAGGGTTAATTTCCTAAATTTACAAATACTTATACAATCTAACAACAAATAAATGATCCAATTAAAAAATGGTGGTGCAGCCAGTTTAAGCACAGCACTAAGAAGCTAAAGCCACTTCAGCATGAGTTCTATTCCTGGCCAGGGAGGTGACCTGCCTACTGCTACCCTCAGCAATGTACTTCATTAGTTGGCCTGTTCTGCTCCCCACTCTGTCTCTGGTAAATCCTCTCACCACCTCTACACCCCTGGCCTATACCCCAGGTCTGCATGCATAAATAAATAAACAAACAAACAAATAAATAAATCTTTTTAGAAATGGGCAAAGGGCCTCAATAGACATGATTCTAAAAAAGACATTGAGATGGCCTACAGACATTTGAAAAAATGTTTGTCACTTGTTGTAAAAGAAATGCAGACTAAACTACACTGAGATACATCCTCACCCTATGAGAATGGCCCATACAAAACCCAACAGAATTAACAAATGTTGGTTAGGATATGGTGAAAAGGGCACCTTTGTCACTGTTGGTGTGAATGCAAGGTGGTATGTCTCCTGTGAAAAATGCTATGGAGATGTCTCAAGAAAATAAAAATGGTACGGCCATTTAACCCAACAATACCACTCTTTATGTGTTTATCCAAATGAACTGAAAAATTTAACACAAAAAGTATATCTACATCTATGTATACTGCAGCACTGTTTACAACTGCCAAATCATGGAACCAACTGAAGGCCCTTTCAACAGATGAATGGGCAGAGAAACTGTAAAGCACATATTTGTGGAATATCACACAGCCTTGAAAAGGATGAACACAGATGTCATAGTTTCACTCATCTGTGGAATGTAAATACCAATAAGCATTTCCATACAAATAGAATAAAAAAGAATTTGAACTCAGCAAAAAAGAACATAATGGTCACCAGAGGGAATAGTAGAAAAAGTGTAGTAGATGAGCCACAGAGGCAGATTTGAATGGGCATGGGCAATTTGGTGGAGGCAACAAATTTTATATAAAGGGAATTTATCCAAAGATGAACCTTCGAAATAAAATATAGTATAATATAGACATAATAGAATTTTCTCTACCCTTCCCTGCTACTAAATAGGGGCACTGTTTAGGTGCCATATTTGCCTTCCAAAAAACAAACAAAATAACTCAGTCAATAAAGAAGGGATGACTAAATCAGAAGTCAAAAATTTCAATCCCATGTGCCCTTCCTCAGAACACACATACATTTTGGTCAGTTTTTGTCAACAATCACAATTCAAGAGTAAAGTGATGAATCTGTATTTCTAGCTGATTGAAAAATCAGAAAACCTGTTAACAATATTTTTCAATTCTTATTTAGTAATCACTAAAGCTGAGAAACAGCGACTCTCCTTAGACAAGCAAATGTGTTGGGATATTACAGTCTCCAGCACTCTTGTTTCCCTAATACTATGTACAATATTCTAATGTGTATTACATAACAGATTTCTATGTTTATAACCTACCCAAATAAATGCATTAAGCTAAAATCAGCCAAGGAGGAAAAAAATCTCTCCTCTATACTCAGAAAATAAAGTGAAAAATTTCAACTTAAGCTACTATTTGTTAATATGTATGTTTTAGTCCACTTCTCAATAATGCAATAGAAACATGTGAAGACGTTTAACTGAAAATTATTTACAAGTCAATAAAAACACAGGCGTTAACTGAATTAGCTTCCCTATCCAGATGCTTTCATGTTTTTTAACAGCTAAGAATAGTCTCTAATGTTTGTGAAAATAAGGCTTTTGTAGTTTTACTGACAAAGAAGGTGACTTTTCCATTGTTTCTCTGCATTAGTTTACATCAGCACCATAGTATCCAGTATCCCTTAGCTAAGGTGAAAATTTAAACCAAAGTGGCCATGGTAAGACCGGTCTTACCCAGAAAGCACCATCTCGTTGAAGGAAAGATGAGTGAGAGTGCATGGACTAGAACTAAGGGAAGGAGGGGGGATAGAGGGAAGGGGACAGCTGAAGGAGGGAGGAAGGAATGAAGAAAGGGACAAAGAATGAAAAAACAAAAGAGAGAAAAGAAAAACTGAGTTGCACAGAGGAAAGAAGGAAGAAGAAAAAGAGAAAAAGGGAAAAATTGGAATAGAAGAACAAGAACAAACAAAGTAACAGAATATGATGAGTCAAAAGCTGACTTATACTACCCTATTCAGTAATTTAAAGTTTAAAGTGTTGGTACACATTTTATTTGTTGATATAGAAGTATATCTATTCTATAACGTATTACTGAAGAAAAAGAAAGGCTACAACATATATATATATATATATATTATAAAAATTTTACCTAAATGATATATATATCATTTATTTAAAATTTTCTCTTAAGATCTATGCATATATTTACTTAGATGTCTGGAAAAGTGTTCACTGAATACTAGTGGTTATAGCTGGCCTTGAGATTTGTGATTACTTGGAGTTTCTTATTTGTACTACATTATTTAAATTTTTCAATAAGCCCCTATAATTTTTTTATAAATTGTTTCATTTACTCTTTAAAAGCAGCTGGGCAAAAGTCTAGAGAGAGAGGTCTAATTGGTAACCTTGGACCATTGTGTCAAGACAATAAAGGTGCAGAAAAAATGTCTTTCTGCTTTATGCCTTTGTTTAAATGACTAGGACTGCTGGTTCAGAAACTCTGAGATTGAACACCAGCTTCTTTGCCCTTAAAGACACTAGAACTTCACTTTACTTTCATTTATCAGCCTTAGTTTTGCAAATTACTACGAACTCATTTTAGTTTTCTTCTTTATTAAAATTTTAGTAAGAATTAGGAAACGCACCTTAAGTTCTGCTTAGCTAGATGTCATTTAAAACTCAAACCCTCTGTGACAAATATTAGAAACTGTTTTTCCTGTGAACCAGAGGACAGAATAAATGTGAATATGTTGATAGAAAAAAATAGAAATATAATTACCTTTTTTTTTTTAATTAGGCTGATGGGGTAAGGATATGTCAGCTGCAATTACATTTTCATTTACCAAACTAGGAGGCATTTTTCATTATTGCCTGCTTGTTTCAATCAAATAGCATTTCTGTGTATAAGGGTTGTAATCTGCTTTGGGAGAAAAAAAAAAGTAAAAGATAATGTCTGTCTCTCCACAGTCTGTTCCTCTTTCCATAGTCTAAAAGGTTGGCCTTTTAGAATTTTATTCAATACTCAGCTTGAGCTTTGTAGAACACTCAGCAAAATACCTAGGTAGCACATTATATGACTCCAGGACATGGAAAAATAATTAGAAAAAAATTTTATTAGAATCTAGCTTAGAATATTACCACTCCACTCCCAGCTCTCCAACCTGGTTTATTGCAGCAGTCTGACATCTTACACCTGAACACAATTAGAGCAGACCAAAATGAAATCAATCAAGGCAAGGAAAAAACTAACAAAAATGGGAAAGAACATTCTAAGGAAATTGTTACTTTCAAATCAATGATGAGAAATAGAGAAAGATAAAAGCTTTGGACTGTAAAAAGTGTCAGAAAACAGATTTTCTAAAACGATTTGTAATATTAGATCATAATATACTTACAACTTACAAATAAATCTTGAAGAACTGATTTTATTTTTCACTTAGCTCTAAAACCACATCAGTGCACTCCTAAAAGATATATGACAGACAGCATGAAATTATTAGTATAAAAGTTGCTTATTGCAGATATTCAAGCAATCAGTTTTCACTCAGTACCATGTAACATGTATCCTGTATCTGCAAGATGAACTATTTCATTTCATTCTGTTGGAGAAAAGGAAAAAGAAAAAACTCTTGACTTATCAAAATATTTAATAAGTACTATATTAAACATTATAGAAATTTTGGGATAACATTAAAGTAGTATACAAGGCATTGTCAAATTCCGTGATAAAAAGAATCACATTCCAAATTCAGGAGAACAGCCACACCTTTGATACACAATTACAGCTGCCATGATTGTCTCTGAGCTGGATGCCCTTTGGGAATGTAACCAAATTCCCAGGGCCTAAAGAGATGGGATGCTACAGAGAGCATAATAGAGTGCTGGGATCCAGCAGAGAGAAAACAGAAATAGGCTTCGATCCAAGACTACACAGATAAAGATCCTTATCCAGGGATTTTTGTCACAGTAGAAGCCTTGTGGAAAATATGTTTAGTTTTTGAAAATGAATTTGGTCTGTCTTTTCTGAACTGTCTCTTGAGACATCTCTTTTAAGTGAAATTCACACAAAAAATAATCTCACCCCAGTTGCACTTTAATGAAGTAATTGGTAAAAATCTGGAGCCCCCAAATCATTGTGAGATGGTAAAAAAAAGTCAGTCAACATGCCGACGCTCATGGTAACAGGACACAGGAAAAATTAATTCCAAATGCTTCTTCTCTAATCTGCTAATGAGCCAGTGAATTATCTGAGCTGATTTTAGCCCCTCTGGGATAAATATTAATGGTAATCAAAATAACAAAAATGAATAATAAACTCTGATCACATAAACCACACTTTAATGCACTAGAGGGAAAGTTATATGTGTGGGGGATATATAAAACACAGCTCATAAAAAAATAGTCTTGTTGGTGATCTCAGTGTTATTTTCTCAGCAAATCAATGTAGGAAGCATTAGGTCAATACCAATTCATACATGCCCTCTAATATACTTCATCAAGCCACATCTGTGCAGTAAGTCCTCATTTAAATTCAACAGGCTCACAAAAACTATAACTTAAGAAAACAGCATGTGAAGAAATCAATTATTTAGCCATAACCTAATTGATAAAAGAAGAGTTTTTCTTTAGCACACTATGGTCATTAAAATATTACAGTTTTATGAGCCCTCCCTGGTGGCACAGCGGGTTAAAGCATAGCACTAAGAAGCTAAAGCTACTTCCACATAAGTGTGATCCCCGCCAGCCTGGAGATGATCCACATGGCGCGACAGACCTCTCCTGACCCACCCGCTGCTCCCCTCAGCAGTGACTTTGATGAGTCAGCCTGTTTTGCTCCCCACTCTGTCGCTGGTGAATCCTCTCACTGCCCCTGCACCTCTGGCCTGTACACCAGCTCTGTATGCACAAATAAATCTTTAAAAAAAAAATATATATATATATATACACACACACACATATATATATACACACATACATACATTACATATACATGTACATAATATATATGCTATACCTCTGAATCACACTTCTGTGATCCTGCAGAAAAAAAAAATTCAGACACTTCCATTATTATGCAATAATTTGTATTTGTTCATTCATTTGTTTCCCCACCCCATTATTCTTACCTATGGTCATGATTACTGGGAGCATATTCTGGCAGATTAGGGTGCAAAGTGGAAACCAACCCTGTACAAGGTGTTTTTCCATTGCAAAGTACACTCACACATGTACTCACACTCAGACTAGGACAATTTTTATACAGCCGCTAACCTAAGCTGCACAGCTTTAGAATGTAAGAAGATGCCAGAGTACCCAGAGAAATTCCACACACATATGGGAAAATGTGCAAACTCCACACAGAGTGTGGCCCCAACCAAGAATCATTTCTTACCCTCTTCAATATAAAAAACAACATTGAATGAAATATTATTGAAGGACCTGCTGCCCTCTAAACACCAAGCTCATTAGACATGTGCTTATAAACTGAAACTGTACCATGGATGCTAGAGTTTGAGGTATGACAAGCTAAAGCACTAATATAATATCATCCTTCCTTATGACTTTATCCCAACTGTAACTTACATCAGTCAGAGGATCTTAGTGACTTACAGCCTATGAGGTACCCGTTTCTTTTTATCACTGTCTGTCATTATCAAGCATGGAATACAAGCCTATCCATGCAAGATATAGCTTTCCCACTAACTGTTCACACTTCATTAGCATGCTCCTCTACCAAGACAGAAAGTTATCCTGAGACTAATGCTATTTACTTGAGACTAGATCAGAGGCCTATTTTTTTTTAAACAATTGTCAGGGAGAAGTTCTCAGAATGGCCTTCCAAAAGAGGAAATGAATTGCCCAATATACACGTCTTCCCTTTCTCCTGATCATTCATTATCCCTCAGGTTTTCCATTCCTGTTTGCTTGTCGACTTTCCCCATTTTCAATTTTATTTTAGATGTATAATGTTTGATGGGTCATGTTTTTAAGTTCTCTGTACAGTGCCTTAAGCTTTTAGGTTGGAAAGCACTATATAAATCTAACAATAAATAAATAATAAATAAGAGAAATAAGTGGCTATGTATGAGTGGGGCTAAAAAAGATCTATGGGGCATGGTGATAAATAGAGGCTGAAGATGAGTCAACAATGTAGTGTTGCTGTTAAAAAAGCCAACTGAATGCTGGGAGGCACAAATGAAAATAGAGTTGTAATGCAACAACCAAGTACGGAAGCACATCGCAAATGAACCTGTCGTTAAAAGGTGATAGCTAGTCCCTCCCTGGTGGCGCAGCGGGTTAAAGCACAGCACTGAGAATCTAAAGCCACTTCCGCATGAGTTCGATCCCCGCCTGCCCCGGAGGTGACCACATGGTGTGGCAGACCTCTCCTGACCCGCCCGCTGCTCCCCTCAGCAGTGTATTTCCTCGATCTGCCTGTTCTGTTCCCCACTCTGTCTCTGGTGAAGCCTCTCACCGCCCCTGATCCTCTGGCCTGTACCCCAGTTCTGTATGCACAAATAAACAAATCTTTAAAAAAAAAAAAAAGGTGATAGCTAATGGGGTGGCACCCACTGGATTAGCATCCTAACACCACTATTACACATTTTTTTTCATGTCAAATAAATTGGGTGACTCCAACATGAAGCATAACAACATACTGAGATTGAAATCACCGAGTTTGTAGTTAAGCAGAAAAGTGAACAGAAAATTTACCATGCATCCTATACTTTCTGTGTACAAAAAGCTTTCAATTCCATCATTTCATTTAATACTTGCAACAATCCTATGAGATAGGCATTATCATGTTCACTGAATAAATAAGAAAATTGAGATGCAGAGACTTAATCACTTGCCTTAGATCATATAACAAGCGAGTAAATGAGCCAAGATTTAATCTACAGTGTGTCTAATTTCAAAATCTATGATACTGCAACCCACCATGACACCTTAAGGGTACTTTATTTGAATTCTAACAAATGAAGTTGACCTTCCTGAAAGAACATTTCTGGTATGGTGGAGTAAAAACTCGGGAAAACCTGCTCTTGTATAAAAGCACAGGAACCTTGTAAAAATTATCAACTTTTTATCAGAGCACTGGAAATTAACAACAGGCTTGCACTAATTCACAGAATATTTATTCAAGAAAAGTGGCTGCATATCTCTAAGAACAGTCAGTTTTAGGCTATTTCAACTTGTTGTATTTCCATTCTCACCAGCTCTGCTTGGAAAGAATTCTCTTTAAAAGCTGACAGACTCACAATAAATGTAGCTATGGAAACCAAAAGCATAACAAACACAGGAGGGGGGAAGAATAGTTTGGAGCCATAAAAGCCCTACCCCAAAATAATTGTCACAATTTGACCTTTCTGAAGACTCCTTGAAAAGTCCCATTTTGAAGGCTTATCTTTACTTGATCTGACTCAGGGTTTAATATGTGCAAACAGTCCTACCCCTGGAATATTTGTTAGGAATAATCAGTAGCAATTTTTTAACATTGCAGCTGCCTGAGGTGGCAACATCAGTTAAAGTTAACAAAAGTGTGACAAAAAGAAACTAAAAAAGATAAATTGGGAGTGAATTGTTCGCACGGGACTCTGATAAACCTCCAATATAGTTCTATGAATCTAGAAAGCCACATACATGTTCAAGGCTATGTGTAAAATCAAAAAGACATGAGAGGGTCCTAATACTTCTTATCTGTCTGACATTAAGATTCTGTGAAAGTAGAAAGCATAACTCCAAACATATACTGAGTCTCCTGGCAAAGGTAGGGCGATAAATAGGTTCAAAGCACACAAGAGAATCTCTGTGAAGTCATCAATTGATAACACAGATAACCAGAAAACAACCTCAGTAGTCATATATGACAAAAATAGTGACTTTAAATAATTTCCTCAGGACACTAAATAAACAAAATAATAAAAACCAAAAACAACAACAAATTTTGGAGCAAGGATAAATCAGATTCCCCGAGTTATCATATTATATATTTTAAATGCCTAAAAAGTAATGAGACATGGAAAGAAAAAAGAGAATTAAGGTGTATACCCAGGTTTAGTAAAACAGTCAATGGACCTGTTCTAGAAACCCAAGATATAGTATATATGAAGCTGTGATCTTTAAATCGACTATCTAAAGCATGCTTAAAGAGCTTCAGGATAACAAGAAAAATAATTAAGGAATAATAATGAAAAACTGTTTCAACAAATAAAGAATACCAATAAGAGATATAATTTACATAAATGAACAAGACAGAAACTTGTAATTGAAACATACTTTAACTAAACTGGAAAATACAGATTTCACTAACAGATTTGAATTAAACAGAATACTCCACAAAGCAAAAGAATATAGACTGTTAAGTATACATATAACATTCTCCAAGAAAACCAAAAATACAGTGACAAAGCAGTTCTCAATAAATTCAGAAATAAAAAAGTGTATTATTACACTACAACTGAATCGCATTATAAGTCAACAGAAGAAAAGTTGAACAATCCATTTATTTGAACATTTAAAAATACACTCCTAAATAGAAAACAATTCCAAGAAGAAACCACAGGGAAATTGGAAAATACTTTGAGATAATTGAATGCAAAAAAACATACCCACCAAAGTTTAAGGGATGTTGCTAAGGGATCCGAAGAAAATTATAACTGTAAATTATTGCATTTAGAATATGTATTAAATAAATGACATAAATTTAGACCTTAAGAAAATTGAAAATAAGAGAAAACTAAACCCAAATATAACAAATGGTAGTAAATAACAAAGATTGAAATGGAAATAGAGTAAAGTAAAACACTAAAGAAAATTAATGAAATCAAAATTAGGTCTTAACAAAAAACTAGATTGATCAAAAATAAAAGGTAAAGGACAAAATGGTGGTAGCAAGTACTCATATGTCAATAATCAGCCAATGAACGTAAAACACACTCACCAATCAAAAGGCACAAAGTAGATGGTTAGATCAGAAAATAAAACACAACTTAGCTTCTGTCACTAGGAGATATATCTGAATTCCAAAGGTAAACATGGGATCAAAGTGAAAAGTTGGAAAACAATTCTACAAGAAAATGATACCATAAGAAGTAAGGGAAGTTAAAAACAGAATTTTCAGTCCTGCCTGGTGGCGCAGCAGGTTAAAAAGGACAGCACTGCAAGCTAGCTGCAGCTGCTTCAGTACAAGTTCAACCCCCAGCCCCAGAGGTGACCCACATGGAGGGGCAGACCTCTCCAGACCCACCCACTGTTCCCCTCAACAGTGGACTTTGTCAATCTGCCTGTTCTGCTCCCCTCTCTGTCTCTGGTGAATTCTCTCACCACCCCTGCACCTCTGGCCTATACCCCAGTTCTGTATGTATAAATAAATAAATCTTAAAAAAAAAAGCAGAGTTTTTCAAACTAAAAAAGGCAACAAGAGAAAGGGGTGGATTATAAAATGATTAAGGAGTAAATATATCAGAAAGACATAACACTCATCAATGTATATACAGAAAATGACAGAACATCATACTATATAAAAAGATTATTAACAAATTTAAAAATAGACATTGACAGCAACAGAAAAATATCAGGATACTTCAACACCCTATGGACAGATTAACCAGACAGAAAATCAACAAGGAAACAACAGTCTTAAATGAGGGATTAAAACAGATAGCCTTAATAGACATTTAAAGGGCACTACAGTTCAAACAAGTTCAGCATACATTCTTCAAAGTGCAATTGGAACATTCTCAAGGATACACCACGTGTTGTATAATAAAACAAAAATCAATAAATGCACAAAGATTGATCATTTCAGGTATCTTCTCTGTAACATTGGTATAAAACAAGAAATCAACCATATCACCCACAACGTGGGAGATTAGAGAAGTTTTAGGCTCACATTCTCATCTAAAAACAACTATTTGCTCAAAGGAAGACCTAGAGATTCCCACAATAGACTCTTCCACAGAGATATCAAATGAACATTGCTGGCTGTTGAGGGGAAGGAGTGGAAGGGAAGGAGTGGAAGGGAAGGGGAAGGAGAGTACATTTGAGAGAGTAGATATCCCAGCCAGCAGAATGGACTGGGTGTCAGCCATTCACATCACAATGAGACATCCCAGGACACAGTTAAATTTCCTAGAGAACTTTACTTAATTGTGAGTGCATACCTAACCCTGGGGCAACAAGAACTTTTGAGGTGCAGACCCCCAAACAGGATGGAGAAGTCCAAAGTCACAGGGAGCCCCCCACCAACCCCTCCCAGAAGAGATCAAACAGAGATCAGATTGATCCAGGCTGGGCTCCATAGCAGGCCCAACAAGAAAGACAAGTCATGAACACTTTGGGAAAGTAATGACAGGTTTGCAGAACTTGCAGTCCCACAGAAGTGGCAAAACAGTGGTGGGGTAGGGGTGGCAACAGCCATTGTTGGAGGCCATAGCAACAATGGGGCACACACACACACACAATTCATGTGCCATACAATTCACCTGCCTGCCAAGCCCAACTTAGTCCAGGAGCATGGGCCTTGGTTAGACACTAGCTCTTCCCACCAGGAGACTCAAGTTTTATAGATCATGGCCCACATCAAAAAGGAGCAACAGAGAGGAAAGGTGGGAATTTAAGACAAAACAAAACACTGAACACTCCACATTGCTGTGGAGACAAATGAGCGGAAATATAGGTGATCAATGTCACTTTTCAAACTGAGATGGAATACACACAGTGCAGACTACCTTCCTGCCCCCATCACACACCAACGTAAACAAAGATGGAAAGCAAACAAAACTAAATCCCCCAGCACCTCAATCACAAAAAGAAAAAAACAACAAGCAAATAAGGTAACACTTGCCTGGGAAGCAAGGAATATCTGAACACAAGATGGAAAAGCAAAATGAGAAGAACAGAACAGAAATTTTGGGGCAAATATAAAGAATACAGAAATAGAGGACTTATCAGACAAAAACCTGAAAAACAACAATATTAAAGATGTTAAATAGGTACTGAAAGGTCTGTCAAATGCAGATAGGCAGGTGCAGAATCTTAGAAAGGAAATGGGGACGGGGGAAGAGTACTTCACCAAAGAGAATGAAAAAAATTTAAAGATCACATAAATACACTTTGAATTAAAAGCAGACAAATTTAGAAAGCACTTTAAATAGCATTAAACTAGCAGAAGAAAGAATTAAAGAAGTAGAAAACTCAAATGAACAAACCACTCACTTAGCAATAGATAAAAGAGACAAAGGAAAAATAGGAATACGCTACAAGAATTATAAGGTCCAATCAGAAAACTTAAAAATAATTTCAATCCCAGAATGTACAGAGAGAGAGAAGGAAGCAGAGGCTCTATTCAAAGAAATAATAACTGAGAATCTCCCAAAGCTAAGGAGCAATTTAAATATTGATGTCCAGGAAGAGGAGAACAACAAAGTTTTTAAATGCATAACTACCTACACCAAGATACATCATTGTTAAACTATCAAAAATAAAAGGTTAAGGGAAAAAATGCTAGAAAAAAAGTACTCAAATTATTTTTACCTTAGATTTCACAGCAGACACACTGCAGGCAAGAAAAGATTTGAAGGAAGTATTCACAATCCTAAAAAACAAAAACTGCTGGTTAAGAATACTCTATCATGCAAAATTATCTTTCAAGTATCAAAGTGAAATAAAGGATTTCTCAGAAAAACAGACATGAAAGGCATTTAACAAAAATAGGCCTATCCTACAAGAATTGTTGAAAGATTTTCTATAATAAAAGGAAAGAGTGAATCACAAAATCCTGAGCAAAAAGACAATAAGAATACAAAAAGAGAAGCATGAATAAGAATACCATGAGTGGGCAACAAAATACTAAAGGGAAGGAAAAAACAGAACCAGTAGTCAAATGTCAGAGAGTAGACACAGACACATAAAGGGCTTTATACATAGTAATTTAAACAAAACCTCCATGGTACCCACTAACCAATAATCCAGAATAGAGACCCACAAACAAAGAAACAAAGAAATCAATAGAATCGCTAGGGAGGACCACCCAAAGGAGCAAAGAAAAACAAACAGAAAAAGAAATAAAAGGAAACTAAAACAATCAAAAACAAGATGAGTGATAATAAACAGCTCATATTAATAATCACCCTAAATGTGAATGGGCTGAAATCACAAAGTAAAAGTCAGAGACTGACATAATGAGTGAAAAAGTTGCAGTCATACATTTAGTCAGAGGCCCATTAAAAACAAAAAGAAAAAAGTGTGCTAAAAGTAAAAGGTTGGAAGAAGGTCATACATCCTATTCTTCTATCAGATAAACTAGACTTTCAAAAAAAATGTAATCAGGACAGATGAACACAGTGTAATGATTAAGAGTATAATTCAGGGTGACAATATAACTATTATTAATATTTATGTATCTGACATAGGAGCAGCAAGTTATATAATGCAACCATTAGCACACCTAAAACATTATACCAACAAAAATGCAATTATTGTCAGAGATCTCAACACAGCATTGACAAAAAGTGGATAGGTCATTCAGACAGAAAATTCACAAAGAATTACTGGCCTTATTTGCAATGTTGGACCAGATGGATTTACAGAATTTTCCATCCCATTAGAAATGAATAGACATTCTGCTTAAGTACACATGGAACATTCTCAAGAAAAGATCACATCCTAGGACATAAAAAATAGTATCAGAAAATATACTAAATTAGAAATTTTAATTTTAAATACATAAAAAGAATGATTCAACATTATCTATTAACTAATCAACGTGTTATTTTTTAACTAGAGACTTTTAAATGACCCAACTTCTTTTTTTATTTCTCATAAATATTAACACTTCTGAACTAAATACAAGAACTTTAAGATATCAGGTGATAGGCTGTTCACAGGTATGTGTAATTAAAGCAAATCTATTTTAAAGTGATCTTTTTAATGTAAACACATTTTACACTCTGAATTATAACATTGATTATAATTGAATGACAACTTAAAAAAAAAGGAGAGATGTCAACACAAAAAGAAAATGGAAAACATCCACGATACGTAGAGACTAAATATCATACTACTGCATGACTATTTGGTTAATAATAAAAACCAAAGGAGAAAATCAGAAATATTTGGAAACAACATAAAATGAAGACGCAACTTACCAGAGTCTATGGGGTGCAGCAAAAGCAAGATTACAAAAGAAGTTCATATGTATACAGGCCCATATTGAAAAAAATCTCGACAATATAACCTTATACATAAAGAGACTAAAAAGGAGCAAGTGAGACCAAAAACCAATAGAAGTAAATAAATAATAAAAATTAGAGCAGAAATACAAATCAAGAAGATAGTACAAAAGATCAATGGAATCAAGAACTGATTCCCTAAAAATAAAGCAAAATAGACAATTCTAGGCTCACAAATTAAAAAAAAAAAAGCTCTAAAAAACAAAATCAGAAAATTATGCCAATAAATTGTATAACCAGGGCCCTCCCTGGTGGCGCAGCGGGTTAGGGCACAGCACTGAGAAGCTAAAGCCACGTCCGCATGAGTTGCATAAGTTCGATTCCCGCCTGCCCCGGAGGAGACCACATGGTGTGGCAGACCTCTCCTGGCCCGCCCGCTGCTCCCCTCAGCAGTGTACTTCATTGATCTGCCTGTTCTGCTCCCCGCTCTGTCTCTGGTGAAATCTCTTGCTGCCCCTGAGCCTCTGGCCTGTACCCCAGTTCTGTATGTACAAATAAATAAATCTTGAAAAAGAAAAGTGACATTTGAAAAAAAAAATTGTATAACCATGTAGAAATGAGCAAAATTTTGAAATCATACAATTTACAGAACTGATTAAGGAAGATATATTAAATCTGAACAAACCAATTACAAAGGAAATTGAATAATCAAGTCTCCCCCACCAAAAAAAAAACAAAAAAAAAACAAAAAACAAGGAGTAGTTAGTTTTACTACTCAGTTACTCAGTTCTATCAAACTTTCAGAGAAATTAATACCTACCTTTCCCAAACTCTTTCAAAAAATTGAAGAAAGAATTGTGCCAAACATTTTATGAAGCCAACATTTATGTGATACCAAAAATATACAACATCACACATACACAAAAACATACAGATCAAAATCACAATGGAACAGGGTTAAAAAAAAAAAGCCTTAACAAAATATCAGCAAATTGAATTAAAAAATAAATTAATCATACACCATTTCCAAGAGGGGTTCATTCCATTCATTCCAGTGATGCAAGTATGAGTCAACATTTCAAATCAATCAAAATAATTTAGTACACCCACAAGAGAAAAATTATATGATTATATCAACAGATGCAGAGACAGCATTTAACAAGATTCAGATTCCATTTATAATTAAAACTTACACTATGATGGGAATAGAAGGAACATATCTCAGCATAATAAAGGCCATATGTTCCAAATCCACAACCAATATCATACACAATGATTTAAGACTGAAATCTTTCCTTCTAATATCAGGTATAAGACAAGTATGGCCACTTTCAACACTATGGTACAATACAGAATTAGAAATCTTATATGGAGCAATTAGGAGGAGGAAAGATATTCTAAAAGTGTTTAAATATGGAAAGAAAGTAAAATTATAAATATTTACAAATGACATCTTTATAAAACCTTTAAAAATCCACTATTTAACTCCACTATTTAAAAGAAAAACTTTTAGAAACAACAAATCAGTACAGTGAAGTGGCAGGTTACAATATTAAAAAATATGTTGTGGCCCTCCTTGGTGGCGCAGCGGGTTAAAGCACAGCTCTGAGAAGCTAAAGCCACTTCTGCATGAGTTCGATTCCCGCTTGCCCCAGAGGTGACCACATGGTGAGGCAGACCTCTCCGGACCCACCCGCTGCTTCCCTCAGCAGTGTACTTCGTAGATCTGCCTGTTCTGCTCCCCACTCTGTCTCTGGTGAAGCCTCTTGCCGCCCCTAAGCCTCTGCCATGTACCCCAGTTCTGTACGCACAAATAAATAAATCTTTAAAAAAAAAAAGTATGTTGTGCTAACATATAAAAACAACAAACAAGAAGAGAAATAATTCAAGCAAGAAAATAATCACATTTATAATTACATCAAAAGTAACTAAATACCTAGTGAAAATAAAAGACTTGTACAATGGAATTGTAAGATATCATTAAGAATAATAGAAGACACAAGAAATGGAAAGCTATTCATTGTTCAGGAATTTGAAGAGTTACTATTTTTAAATGTTTATTTTAGCCAAAATAATTTATAGATACAAGGCAATCCCATTAAAGTTTAAATAGCATTCTTCAAAGAAACAGAATAAACACTAGTAAAACATGTATGGACTTACAAAAGACCCTGAGCAACCAAAGGAATTCTAACAAAAAGCAGAATAGGGACATCGCATTTCCAGATTTCAAATTCACTACAGAGCTATAATAATAAAAACAGTATGGTTTCTGTTATAAAAATATACACATGAGCGCCTAGAAACAAATCTGCACTAACATGAAGTTAATTTATAACACAAAGGTCTAGTATAGACAGTAGAGAAACAGAAGCTGTTTCAACAAAAAGTGATGGCAAAACAAGACAGCCACATGTAAAAGAATAAAACAATGCCACTATCTCACACCATAAACAAAAATTAATAAAATGAACAGAGAATCTATATGTAAATTCTGAAACTATGTAACACATATGAAGATACATTGGCAAAATACTGCATGGCATTGGCTTCAGGGATGACTTTAGAGACTCAACTCCAACAGCAAGAGTAACTAAAACAAAATTAAACAAAAGAAAATTCATCAAAGTGAAAAATTTCTGCATAGTTAAATGAAACTGTTATTAAAACAAACAAAAAAATCACCCTAAGTGAGAGAAAGTATTTAGATATCATATATCCCACTAGTGGCTGATAACCAAGATGTACAAAAACCCACACAACTCCATAAAAAGAAAGTTTTAAAAATCAATTTTAAAAAAAATGGGGAAAAGAGCTAAATAAATGCCCACTTCCCCAAAGAAGACATAGATGGCCAACAGACACACTCAAAAATGCTCATGACCATTTATTATCAAGGAAATTAAAATCAAAATCACAATGAGATAGCTGTGACACCTATGATAAAGACCCATAGCAAAAAAAAAAAAAGCAAAAACAGCAAGGATTTGTGAAGAAGAAGGAACTCTCATACAGTGTTAGTGGGAGTGTATACTGCTGCAGATCTTATGGAAAATAGTACGTAGTTTTCTCAAAATATTAAAAATTGATCTAACATGATCCAGCACTTCTAGTCTTTGTTATATAAATCCAAAGAATTTAAAAAAAAAAACCTAATTCAAAGGAATACATGCATTCCTATATTACACACAGCACTGTTTATAATGCCAAGTTAAGGAAACAATCTAGGTGTTGAGCAACAATGGACTGGATTAAAAGACGTGTTATCTATACACAGTGGAATACTATTCACCAATAAAAATTATGAATTTTGCCACTTGGGAAACCATGGGTGGAACTGAAAGGAGTTATGCTAAATGAAATGAGTCAAAAGGAGATCATCAAATGCAGGATGACTTCACTCGTGTGTAGAATATAAGAAACAAAAACAAATAATAGGCAAAACTAAACCAAAACAAATCCTATATGTAGGGCTATATATCTGAGGCTACCGTAAGGGTCAGAAGTGTAGGACAGAGCCCAGTGGTCTGTGATAGAGGATTATTGGTGCTTTGGTGATGGCGAAATGTGGTAACATACATTTGAAGAGGTGTTAATCACCTCTGAATCACAGATTCATAATTTTATAAACCAACGTTATCTCAATAAAAAAAATGATACAATAAAAAGAAAAAAATATGTGTAAATAGCAATTTGCCCATGTACATGCTACTTGCTTCCTGGGCTACTGTACATGCATTATAGCATACAGCTACCATCTTGGTTCGACCATTCCATCACTGACCCCCACTTTACTCCCTCAAATGAATGAATTTTGGAGACAGGTATAGTGACATCAGGAAGTATTTTGAGAATCTAATGGATACATGCACTTTATTCAGGTCTTAATTCAAACCTTCCTCCTTGGGTGACGTTTTTCTTCCACTGTCTTATAGGTCAGATCCCACAATCACATGCTATCATGCCATCTTGCAACTCCTTTATAGTGTTTCATTATTACAATTATACATACTCTTTTGTGATTTTCTATTAATGTCTACTTTCTTTACTAAATTAAATATTCCATAAAGGAAGATCTCAAGTATAATTTTGTTTGCCACTAAATGTCAGTACCTAATATAATACCTAGAGCTTACTATATGCTTAATGACTATTTAGTGAATAAATGATAGAAAGAAAGAAACAAAGAAATAGAGTATTGCCTCTATATCAACACTCGATGTCCCTTAATGTCTCCGGAATGGCATCTGAGCAAAGCATCAGGCTTACCTCAAAATTTGTCAAGATTGGAATCCAAGCTCAAGCTATGTGTTAGCCATACAGATTAAACCCACACAGGGTAACATACTGCATACTGCCATATAGATAGTTTGGAGTTTAAAATTTCTTGCTCAATTGCTAACTTGGCAGACAGTAAAGAGTTATTCAAATATTGTGCAAAATGCAATAAATTAAGAAAATATGTAAAACAAATGCTTTTCTGGAGAAGTTTATAAAATGGAGCTGGGAAAATGGCTTATAGGTCTAGACTTAGAACAGGAGGGCTGAACTAAGAGGTAGTATTGGCAGAAACTGCTTTTTTCTACATATAATTGGATTTCAACAGTTTGGGTTTGGTCTAAGTAGAAAAAATAGTTTGGAGAGTTGGGGTTTATAAGATAGAATTCCTTCCCACACATAGATTAATCTCAGTGCATTGTGTTTAATGTTGAAATATTCATTTTTAAAGAGATATAATGATATGTAATAGCATCTGGAAAGGCATAACAAATGTGAGGAAAATGTATTCAAATAAGACCTAGAAAGAAAATGAATTGTTTATCCCAGAAAAGCAAAAGGCTAAAAGTGGCTTCATAATTGTTTTCCAGGGTTTTGTCTTTTTTTTTTTTTTTTTTTTTTTTTGTATTCCCTAGAATAGTAACAATTCCACATTATCTACTCTGGCAGACTTAAAGGAGCTACTATTTCCAGATTCTTGACAACCCTGTTCAACATAAAAAAAAATGTCCTGACTGTAAGGATTATTTCATTACAGAAATAAGAAATTTAAAGTAGTCATGAGTCTTCTTTCCCAATAATCTTTAAAAGTAAATAAATAATTCAGGCCCTCACTGATGGCACAGTGGGTTAAAACACAGCACTATGAAGCTATCAGCAGTCACTGCAGCAAGAGTTTGATCCCCAGCCAGGGAACTGACCCATATGGCACAGCAGACCTCTCCTGTCTCACCCACTACTCCCCTCAGCAGTGTATTTTGGTACATCTGCCTGTTCTGCTCCCCACTCTTTCTCTGGTGAATCCTCTTACCCTCCTACAACCTATACCCCAGTTCTGTATGCATAAATAAATCTTTTTTTTTAATTAAAAAGAATCACCTCCTCATAACCTAAGAGTCGTTTAGGTCCCTCAAGTGTCCCTACTGAAGGGGAGGGTCAGGGAGAATGTGCCTGTTTGAACACTATTTAACCTCTCAAGTTCTTTCTAGTCTTAGAAATCTATAAATAATGAAATTTTAACCAATGTTGCCCTCCAGACAAATCCATCATGCTGGTTTTATGAAATACCCAGATTTTACCTATCAGCTGTCATCAGTAGAAGCCAAGAATTTATTGGATAAAAGATAGAAGTCACATTTAGCTCTAGATTGCTAAGAAGTGTGAAGGTATTGTAGTCAAGCGTTAAATAACAAAAATGTTATTAAGCAGGCAGTGAAGAGGTTGAATTTCAAATGTAGGAGCCATTTCCAGTCTAGTCATGCTGCAGATATGGAAGAGAATGTGCTATTATATCTACCAAGTTTATCATATTCCACAAAGTGAGATACCTGGACTCATATGCCTCTGAAGAAAAAGTAAATGCCCCCTCCCCCAGGATTCAACATACACTCAATGGCTGTTTGTACAAACATCATCAAAAAAGGAAGGAAATTTCCAAATGGTGTCCCTAGTGAAACATTGATTGATTTTTCATGTTACCCTCAATTCACATACATAACGTCTTTTAGGATACTCTAAGAACATGAGGATGCCCATGAGTACACCTTTAGGATTTATAGTGGTACTACTACATTGTATAAACTACACTATATAAACACCTAAATTTCTGAGTTAAATTGCAAAAGTGTATGTATTATTATAGTTCAGAAAGTTTATATGTTTTATGTAGGGATACATTTACAATTAATAAATGAATTGATTTTTCATGGTTTTATGTACAGTATGCAAAAATATGTATCATCAAGCAAAGAAAAAGATTGGATAAACCAATTCTGTGGCATTCAGGGAAAAGTTTGGAAATCTAAAAGCTAAAGCTCTTGGAGAACCATAAAATTATCGGACATTTTAAGGTATTTCCCCATTCATATCTTTATTCAGAATCACAATAAAAAATCGGTATAATGCCATATTTGGAAATTTTGTATTTGCTCATTTTGATCATTTGACCCTCAAACATCTTATCTTGATGAGGTCAAACAGACTAAATAGACTGGCAAGTAAATATGAAATAATGTTTTAAAAGTTCTAAATATTATATTAAGCACTATTAGTGATATCCAGGTATATTTGTAATATTAAATTCTACCCCAAAGACAGCAATCTTTAGGGACATGTAGGTGTAATTTATTGGAGCATTATTTCTAGATACCTGATATTTAAAAGAGAAAGTTCAATGAAGGTGATCTGTGAATGAAAATTATATAGGGGCTCTACAGGTTACGGATACATTTTCTAGATTTCAGATCTTCTTCTACACTGACACATACACCCACTTCCCCATATCACTTATTTCTTCATGTGGTGATTTACCATTTAACATGAACTTCTGAAACTTCATTAAGAATTTGTATCTTAGGTTCCACTAACTCAGCTTCTTTGAAAATGTCTATCTGTAGCAAACTAGGCCCAGGTCAAAGTACCACACAAAAGTAGCAGCAAGCCTATGACCGCCTCTTACCAGAATAACCCTAAAGCAAGTCTGTCATCAATCTCTGGGTCCTTGACAAGGGCTAAGAAGTAGCCCTGTAAAGCTCTTGTCTTACTGTTTTAATCCTCCAAAGCTGCAAAGGAATCAGTAACATTTCCAATATAATTTTCTGGTATGCATAGACTAATTGATAAACTAAAAGAAGTCGTTAACAATAGAAAAATAACAATAGAAATTAACTAACTTTAAGCAATACCAGGTAAACCTAAGGACCTGACTCATCTACACTTTGGAGAGACACAAAGATCAGTTTAATTTAGATACCACAGAAATCCACCTCTGCTATCATTTGTTGGCAGGTGTGAAACTCAAAACAAAACCATTATTTCTTCAAGATCATCTCCTCCTCATAAAAGAGCAACATGTGCAGGGCCCTCCCTGGTGGCGCAGCAGGTTAAAGCACAGCACTGAGAATCTAAAGCCGCGTCTGCATGAGTTCGATCCCCACCTGCCCCGGAGGTGACCACATGGCATGGCAGACCTCTCCTGACCCGCCCGCTGCTCCCCTGCTCCCCTCAGCAGTGTACTTCATTGATCTGCCTGTTCTGCTCCCCACTCTGTCTCTGGTGAAGCCTCTCACTATCCCTGGACCTCTGGCCTGTACCCCAGTTATGTATGCATAAATAAATAAATCTTTAAAAAAAAAAGAGAGAGAGAAACATGTACATAGTTCTTGCAAACACAAATTTGGCTTGCCATAGTCTGAAAATGCAGCTCAGCATATCAAAGACAAATTGCTCCAGTAACCTATTGTTATAGATCACAATCCACGGAAGAGAAGATAGGAGTGAGGATTATGCCAGGTTACTAAATATAAATACATAACTCAGTGAGCTTATCCCCATTCTCACTAGATGTTCTAAGTTAAACCTGAACGCTCTGATCACCCTGGCACAGATTGTGTTCCAGCTGTCCTCCGATATTTGAATAGTTAGGTCTTGGTCTCATGCTGTGCAAGGAGCTAGCATTCCACATATTCTGTGTACAAGGAGTAATTTATGAATCTATCTATAAAGGCAATCACCATGCATGCAAGGAAGCATTATGTAAAACTCTAAGACTGGATTGAAAGAAGTAGCTGTAGTAAACTCAGAACAAGTTCCAGACATAACTATTATGTTTGAGTTGATTTACAAATCTCACACATCTCTGCCTGGTAATCCATAGTCCTTTGTGAAGCTGGAGAAGGGAACAAAACCCTTGATGACACAGTCTCTACATAAATCTCAGGCTGCTGCAATTCCTTTACCTTTGCTGCCTCATATTCATTAAATAGCCTTACAATTTGGGAATCTGAGACATGCAGTAAGGAAAGATGGGCACTCTGAGATTCAGCCAGCATCAAACCTGTAGAGCATAAGATGAAACCTCCAAATGCCTTTGCAATTTGTTCTCAATTGTACATATGAAGGATTTCCCTGAAAACTGGCCCTAAAGGCCCATTCAAATGAAAATTGATGCAATTTTAAGAGGAAACTTCCCTGAAATGGCTTTCACGATTTTTTGAGGATTGTTGCCAATCTCTTTACCCAGTCCTTTTCTGCTCAACTTCATCTTCTTTATCCTGCCAAAATGGCAGCTTACTTCTTCCCTCCTGTTTGTGATCTTGCTTTGGACAGAAAAGACTTTCACTTTTGTCTTCCATTCCTTCTTTATGGTATTACTATTATTGTCACGTGTAAACATTTTAAATCATTTCCTTCTGCTCCTATTCTGAATACTCACTGCATTCTAACATGATGCCTATTTTTTTCTCTGATTTCAGTTTACAAGACCAGTATTCTAAGAACTATGTCCATATGAGTAGACGGCCATCAACTCAGACATGCTGTTACATCTTGACTGAGAATGTGATCTGAACAACCTCCATTGATGAGAAAAGGAGACTATAATACATTTGCAACTCAATTATCTTCCTCAAGAGAAAAAAATAGAAATTTTTCATAGAATCAGTTGAACTGCTTTTAAATTATGCTTTTAAAAGATCATAGACAAGTTAGAATAAGTTATTGAGCACAAATTCATAATCTTAGCCACAGCATAACTGTGAAAAACATCACACTGAATGTACAACTTAGATTTAGTTCTACTCTCAGTTTATCCATGGTTCTAGTACAACTCTTCACTGAGCAGCAAAAACTAGTCACTGGTATAACTAGTCACTGAGGCAGACTGTGTTCCTCTTTGAACACTTTTGCATAAAATATTACTGCAGCACACCATATTGGGATATCCCCAACCTTTGTTATTTTTTTAGTGCTATGAGACAAAATTCTTTCTGGCAAAAGTAATATAAGTGTTATCGTCACATTCTCTTATTGCTTCTGAAAACTGGCTTTTGAATTATGATAAAACATGTAATACTTCCCATAATTTTCATAATCCCAACTCCCCCACAATTCTGAACTCCCCTCAGCTCTACTCTCTCTTTTGCTTTTACTTTCTAATCCAAACACTTTGCCAACAGCTTTCAGTGGCATCTCGATTACAGGTTTTCTTAATGTTACTGTTCTAGGCTAAAGTCAAGAGGTTTATTCAGAGATTTTACAAAATTATGTTCCAACAACTTTGACTCTCTTTTTAAAAATTATTTATATATATTTTATATTGTCCTTCATTTTTGTACAAGATTGCTTTCTCCTCCAGGTATGGTCCCCGTGAAATTCCCACCATCATCATAGTCTTTGTGCTCTGCCCTCTCCTATTTTGCCCTCACTCTCTTCCTCTTCCCTAAAGAACATCTCTGATTTATAGTGGCCTTTTAATTTTTTTAAATTTACTTTTTTCCTGAATGCCTCTTTGTTTCCCCTACAATGCTCCTATTCATTGAAATCATCCAATATGAATCTCCCATTTAAATCATCACAGTTCTAAATTCACTTCACTTTACTAAGCATCTAATATAACTAGTATACATACTCTTTGCTTGATTCGGTTTTCACTGTAGCTTAACTAAACAATAATAACCCACTGTCCTTTCTAGGTAACTACACCATTGCTTCTCCTTTCTCCTCCCATCAATTGGTAAAGAAACAAAATTTATATCAGTCTTTCCCTTCCTTCCATATTGCACCTACATATGTATCCTTTGGAAGCTGTATGCCTTTCGCCCAATCTCCTCCCTTCAGCAGTAACTGATCCAACTCTAGCTTTTCTCTGCCCCTATTTATTTCCAATATAGCACAATGCCAAGATAATCAAGATAGTTCCTAGAGAAGTCTATTCCTCCCTACCTACCTCACTCATATATGTCTCATCTTTATCTCTTTCCTTCCCTCCCTCTTTCTCGGTCTCCATGAGATCATATTCTTGAATTTGATTCTACTCATATCATATACTTTATCAAAGGTCTCATTCCACTTGAGATTCTCTTTTCTCCTCCCACCTGTACACAATCCAGAAATGCATACCACCAGGTGAACATCCATTATCTAGAAATTGATCATCATTTCTAGATATCCATTTGAGAAATGTTTATATTAATCAACCTTCAATTACATATAAACAAACAGATGTTCTGCAAAGTGACAGTTATGACAGAAGTAAAATTTGTGTCTATGGTATTTTTTTAGAACTCTTTGTTGTTTACTTTTACATACAAGCTTTTTTGGAATAATTTTAGAGCTACAAAAAAAGTTGCAAATTTATTACAGGTAAATTCAGGTTACTCTTCAATCACTTTCACTTGTTGCTAGCAACTTATATAATCATGGTCTACTTATTACAACTAAAATATAACATTGATATACTACAATTAATAAAATTTCAGACTTTATTAAGATTACATTAATTTTTCATTACTGTCCTTTTACTCTGTTAGGAAATCCATGTAACATTTAGACTCTTTAGTTTCCACTGATCTATTAGTTTCTCAGTCTTTACTTGCTTTTTTTCATGATCTTGACCATTTAAGAAGTAGTTGTTTGGTCCTTTGTATATAAACATACCACGTTTGATGTTTTTATCATGGTTGACTGAAATTTTGGCCTTGAAAGAATAAAAGACCAAAGGTCTAGTACAATTTTCACTGCATCATATAAAAGGTACATGTGACCAACTTATCTCTGATGTAGCCTTCATCAGCTTACACAGTAGTAGCAGGTTTCTCCATTGTAAAATTACTTTTCCTATATACTGTACTTCAGAAATACATCACTAAGTCAAACCCTCAGTTGGAGTAGAATTGAGTTCTACATCCTGAAAGGGAAGCTATATACATAAATTATGTATGATGTAAGATTTGTCTATACTTCTTTATAACTCATATTTGTTTATTTATTCAATAATTCATCAATATCAATTTAGACGCATGTATGTTTATTTTATACTTATAGTTATAATACAAAGTCTCTGGTATTTTATTGAATAAATTCTTCCAGTTTTGACTATTAGAAGCAGTATCAGGTTGGCTCCTATGTCTCTCACATACACCTATCATTTTTGGTTTTTGAGCACTGCTTATTTTTTGGCATTACAAGATATCTCTGGTTCATCTTATATCTCCTGTGCCCCAGTCCTGGGCTTAATTGTTTCTTCAAGGAATGCAGATTACTTATATTAGGAAATGGTATTGAAATCAAGATCTTTCCTACCATCACTTTGGCCCTTTTATCAGATAACTGCAGTTGTATGTTTATTCTTGAGATAAAGCAGACTCTCTAACCAAAGAATAGGATCAGAGGGAAATTAAACAACACTTTATAGAATAATTTTGATTTACTTCATGCAATATCATCTCTCAGAAGACAAACAGAATAGAAACAAGTTTGAAGAGTTGACTGATACTGGCTCAAAGTATTCAAATAATATCAGTGTGAATTATATATGTACATGTATATATATATATATATATATATATATATCAAGTGTTGTTTGTAACTCCTAAAATTGTACGTAATTCTGAAAGATGAGATGGTAAGGCTTTTATTAAAAGGCATAATTCAACGGTCACTCTCTCCAGTTCTGAGAGTCATGAATTTACAGGTGTTCTTAACTACTTTAAGAAGTGTGTACCTGTTGAACAAACCGATCAAGGTAAACACTACAGATGTAATAGAAGAGAGCCAAAGCTTATCAAAATTCTTTCTTAAAAATTACTTTCCCCTACCTGGTGGCGCAGCGGGTTAAAGCACAGCACTGAGAATCTAAAGCCACTTCCGCATGAGTTCGATTCCCGCTTGCCCCAGAGGTGACCACATGGCGTGGCAGACCTCTCCTGACCCACCCGCTGCTCCCCTCAGCAATGTACTTTGTCGATCTGCCTGTTCTGCTCCCCACTCTGTCTCTGGTGAATCCTCTCACCCTCTGCATCTCTGGCCTGTACCCCAGTTCTGTATGAATAAATAAATAAATCTTTTAAAAAAATTACTTTCTCTTAAAAGAAGACTAGAGAGTATTTTAACTAGGAAATTTGCATCCCTTTATAGAAAATTTAAGTTTTCTTTGTACAACTCAATATCCTTGATTTTATAACAAGGGGAGATTTATTTTAGGGAAGAAAATGTTTTCCTCTTTGGAAGTACTTTTACTAGACAATTGCTATGTGAGTGTTAATATTTACTTATTTGAACATTGTATTAAAGCTCAATGAGGTTTGATTTCTGTCAAGTATCATGAGAAATCTTATAAATTAAATATTAATCTTAATCATGAAAAGTAGAAACAGGGGCCTCCTTGGTGGTGCAAAAGTTTAAAGTGCATCATTATGAAGCTATCTGCAGCCATTGCAGCACAAGATCAGAGTTCAAACCCTGTCAGGACGCTGACCCACATGGCACAGCAGACCTCTTCTCTCTTGCCTCTGCTCCCCTCAACAGTGTGTATCAGTCAATTTGCCAGTTTTATTCCCTACCCTGTCTCTGGTAAATCCTCTCACCCCACACACATCTGGCCTGTACCCCTGTTCTTTCATGCATAAATAAATCTTTAAAGAAAGTAGAAACAAGAAGAAAGCATTATTTGTTCTTACCTCTGTTCCAGATTGGCACAATTAGTATTTCTTGGTTAAGAAGCTGTTAAGGTACATTTTAAAGATCTTTTTACTAATAGATATTTTTTTCTTTCAGTTCCCCTGTATATGAAGTACACTTGGATCAAAAAGGCTTTTTACTTGAAACAAGAAGTTTGCAAGAAGTAAAGCTGAAGAGATAGCCGTCTGGTAGGAAACAGTGAGAAATTAGAGACATATTTTAAGGGCAAAAGGAAAAGAACTTTTCAAAAATCATATCTACATGTGTTAAGTCCTTTTCTTAAACTGAATAAGGTTAGATTTAAGATGGGTTTCTCATTTCCTCTTTGAAACTACATGACAAACAAAAGATGCATAAAACACAGCATGTGTTTCAAATGACATAATAATCCAAGCCAGGAAGACTGAGACAAAAAGAATAATCACACCTTCATTGAAACCATTTCTCTGGAACACTGACCAAAATTATAAATAGTATTTCCTCTTAGGGGAAAAAAACACTTTTTATGATTTGGTACTAATAGCAACTATCTGAAATTGCAAAGAAGGGTGTAACATGGGGAAGGGGAAAATCCTGTTGAAAGGGGGAAAAAGCAACATAGTGAAGCAGGAAAGCAAGGAAAATGAGAACAAACTGCATTTTAGGCTATCTTCTGCCACAGGAAAAAGAATGGACCCAAAGAAATGATGGTTGAAGGAATCAAGGAAAATAACATTGAAAAGCCATCTCATTTGCAATTGGGTATCTACTGACAGATAAACTGGAAGAACAACCCAGGAGAAAATAATATGATTTAGCCTTAATTTTGGAAGTTTGACAATGAGGAATATATCTTTGTTACAGCTATAAAATTTGAAAACAAAAATCCCTGACACAGTCCACAGTCAAGGATGAAATTAACCTCCTATACACATAACTTTCATTATACATGCCCAGATAAATGCCCCAGTAATGTGCTACATATTGCTACATATTCTAAATATATATACATATATGTGTGTGTATATATATATATATATATATATATATATATATAAATATTTATAATGTCACTTGAAGGTCTTAATATAGCCCCCAAAGATTTTTAAAATAAGCATTAGAGGCAAAAAATATAAGTGTAGACAGAATATGTCAGTTTCCCAGAATTAATATCCATGAAGCTCAGATATTCTAAGGCCTCCTGATAAGAATGGAAAATTATCAATTACATAAGACCTTAAACATAGGAAGTGTCAGGATGGGCAATACATATTCATTTCAAGAACACCTGCATAAATGATTAGTTTTCTTCTATTGCTTTATTCAGCTGCCTCCTTTACCCATACAAGTGTCTGCGAGTTCATTCTTTCCACCTTTAATCCAAATGTTCTTTCTCTAAATGTTGATTTGAAATGGACAAATCATGCATATTATCTCCAATTACAAAATGTATTCATTTTCAGACAAAGCCATCTGAAAACAACATGAACAAATCCAAACTCCCAATTCTTTGAAATAACATGTCTATCTGAGGTAAAGTTAATTCTGAGGTATTTTGAGAAAATTTTAAGAAATATTAACTTTTAATTAGAGGCTTAGTAGTATAGACTATCAAATACTGCATGATGTTTATAACTTATCAACTCAGTGAATACGTGTAAACATACAAAATATTACAGTTAATGTTCAATGACTGGTTAATGGCAAAGCCAAAGAGAATGACTAATATTTCAGTGCAATCTGAAATTCATGGAACATGCCTTTCAGTTTGATGCCCAAATCTGTGCACTTTATTGGACTGACCATAAAAATATACTAAGGAGGTTTTCTGTTGGTTCAATTTCTGTTAAAATGTCAGACAGCTACTGTTAGGATTTACCCTTGGGTAAATATTCCTTGTGATATTTCCTGTATAATATATTTGTGTATATCTGCATATCTTTTGCTTCTGAGAAACAGACAGACAGAGAGACATAGGAAGAGTTGGAGAGAGGAACAGAGAATATAGATCAGTGTAAGGAAAAAAAATGCACTCATATAGAAAAAGAATTATTTCTTCACTCAGATTTGACCTCACTTGAAGTTAGACCTTGAACAAGTCAATCAATCTCTTGGAGACTCAGATTCCTTATTTCTTTATTTGAAAGACATTTTACTTAAGCATAATTGTGACAAAGAGTTGTACATACTTAAATGAGTTTGAAGGCAAGTGTACCTGCATGAATTTGTCATCAAGGCCATAGACTTACCATAACCCCTCCCCAAACTTTAATCCATCACCATTTTTATTTTTTTCTGATAAAAATACTTAAAATGAGGGCCCTCCCTGGTGGCGTAGTGGGTTAAAGCACAGCAATAAGAAGCTAAGGCCACTTCAGCATGAGTTCGATCCCCACCTGCCTGGGGAGGTGATCCACATGGTGCAGCAAACCTCTCCTGACCCTCCTGAAATGTTCTTTCTCTAAATGTTCATTTCAAATGGACAAATCATGCATATTATCTCCAATTACAAAATGTATTCATTTTCAGACAAAGCCATCTGAAAACAACATGAACAAATCCAAACTCCCCTTAGCAGTGTACTTCATAGATCTGCCTGTTCTGCTCCCCACTCTGTCTCTGGTGAATCCTCTCACCGCTCCTGTACCTCTGGCCTGTACCTCAGTTCTGTACACATAAATAAATCTTTTTAAAAATATTTAAAATGCTATCTACAATCTCAGCAAAAATTAATAAACAATATACAATGTAGAGAAGCAAGCTTAGAAATCTATCTTTTCTACCTTTCATAACCAAAACTCTGTACCCTCTGATCAGTACTTCCAATTCCCCCTCCCACCAACCTCTGACAATCACCAATCTACTCTGCTTTTTTGAGTTTAACTACTGATTCCCAAATGTAAATCATGGGGTCATATAGTAATTTTCTTGCTGTGTATTGTTTATTCCGTGTAATATACTATCCTCTGGGCCCAGCTATGTTCTTGAAAAGGGTAGGATTTCCTTCTTTATCAAGTCTGAATAATATTCCATTATATGTGTACACCACCTTTCTTTATTAATTCAATGATGGACATTGTATGTCTGTGAGGAACCGTCATAGTGTTTTCCAGAAAGGCTGTACCAATTTTCATTACCACTAGAAGTGTACAAGGATTCCCTTAGCTCTTTGCTTACAAATCTCTTTATTTCTTGATGATAGCTATCTTAATAGTGTGATATGATATCTCATCGCTTTTGCATTTCCTTGATGCACTTGCATTTCCTTGATACACTTGTATTTTGTATTTCCTTGATGCTGGGTATATTTTTGTGCATTTGTTGGCCATTTATTTTTTTTCTTTGAGAAATGCCTATTCAGGTCCTCTATCCAATTTTTAATAGGTTATTTGCATTTTTGCTAGTGATTTTGATATATATATATATGATATTTTGTTTGTTGTATTTTTATTTTTTTAATTCTATTTTTTTTTTTTTTACAACAGTCTTCATTTTGTACAGTTTTCCATCTCGGTTATAATCCCCATGGACTTCTCACCACCACTTCCCCCCGTGCCATCACCAGAGTCCCATGGGCTCTTCCTGCCCCAGTTTTGATCCTGTTCCCCTCTCCGCCCCCATTGAAAATCTCTGGTTTATAGTTGTTTGTTGATTTAGGTTTTACTTTACTACAATTACTTTTTTTTTCCTGATCCCTTGCACTCCTGGTATGAGTGAAACCATCCAGTATTTTCCTTTTTCTTTCTGGTTTATTTCATAAAGCATGATCCCTTCCAGCTCCTTCATGTTACCACCAATGGCATGAGTTTATCTTTTTTGATTGCTAGTAACATTGTATATTGTATGTATGTACCACATCTTTTTAATCCAGCCATCTACTTTTGAGCATTTGGTTTGATTCCACATCTTCCCTATTGAATTACCCACCTATCAGTATATGTTTTGCAGATATTTCCTCATTCAATAGGTTACCATTCTATTTTGGTGATTGTTCTGCTCCTACACTATAAAGAATTTGTGTGTGTGTGTGTATGTGTGTGTGTGTGTGTGTGTAACTTGTTGGGCCTCCCTGGTGGCACGGGGGTTAAAGACACAGTCCTCTGAAGCAAGCTATTACCAGTCACTGCAGCATGAGTTCAACCCCCCAGTTGGCCACAGCGAGCTAACTCAGATGGTACAGCAGACCTCTCCTGTCTCCCTCAATGCTCTCCTCAGCAGTGTACCTCGTTGTTCTGCCTGTTCTGCTCCCCACTCTGTCTCTGGTGAATCCTCTCACTTCAGACACTTCTGGCCCCAGCTCTTGTATTTAAAAGTAATAAATAAATATATCTTATATATATGGAGAGAGAGAGAGAGAGAGAATTTGTTAATTATCAAGGTGACATTGCATTACAGCAGTATGTAAGTATGTATGATTCAAAATATGGGATCCAACCTCTTGAGGTGTATGCTACCACACCGCACCCACCACCAAGGAATCCATAGTCCTCTATTACTGTCCATCATGAAACAACCCCATTTTGTTTTCCACCTTCCCCTTCTACCTCTGGGTATCTACATTTTACACTCAGATTTCTATGTTTTGTTTTTGATTTGCTCTTTGCTTGTTTCCTCTATAGCCCTCATATGACCAAAACCATCCAGTACTTTTTTTTCTGCTTTTGACTTAATTAATTTAGCACAATCCCTTGTACTTCTATCTGGGATGTCACAAATGGCAACTGTTTGTCTTTTTTTATATAGTACTCCACTATCTATATATGTATGGCACCTTCTAAATCCACTCATCTCTTTGACAACTAGGCTGCTTCCATATGGCTATTGTAAATAGTGTTGCAAAGAATAGGTGTGCAACTATCTCTTAGAATTAGTGTTTTTGTATCCTTTGGGTAGACACATAGAGTGAAATTGCTGGATCATATGGTAGATTTATTTTTAATATTTTGTGAAATTTTCATACTGTTTTCCATAAACTATACCAATCTACTTTCTGACCAACAATGTACAAGTGTTCCTTTTTCTTCACATCTTCACCAATACTTGCTGTTTCCAGAGTTCTACTGTTAGCCATTCCAAGTTTCATCTCATTATGCTTTTGATGTCCATTTTCCTGATCAAAAGTAATGATAAGCAATTTTTATTCTGGCTCTCTCTATGACTTATTTGGAGAAGTGTCTGTTTAAGACTTACTGCCCAGTTTTTAATTGGGTGATTTGTTTTCCTTTAGTTGAGTTATGTGAGTTTTTTGTAGATCTTGGACATTAGTTTCTTGTAGAATGAGACAGGCAAATACTTTCTCCTGTTCAGCAGGGAGTCTTTTCATTTTAATGATAGTTTGTTTGATTGTGCAGAACCTTTTTAGCTTGCTATAACCCCATTTGTTCATTTTTGATTTTGTTGCCATCCCCATAGGGGACAATACATAATACATCACTAAAGTCAGTGTCATCTTGTTTTGCCTATGGTTTCTTCTATGTATTTTATGCTTAGAAATATCACATCTAAGTCTTTAATCCTTGTTGGGTTCTTTTTTTATGCTGTGAGAGAGTAATCTAGTTTCATTCCTTTTCATGGGGCTGTCCAGTTTTCACAACACTATTTGTTGGAGATATTTTTTTTTCTCTGATACTTATATTTTACCCCTTTGCCACAGATTACCTCTCTATATAAATGTGGGTTTATTTCTGGGCTCTCAACTCTATACCATTGGTCTGTGTGTTTATTTTTATTCCAATACCATATTGTTTTGACTACCATAGCCTCTTAATAGTGTGAGATATTTTGATTTAATTTCTCTAATAAGAAATGAGCATCTTTTTATGTGCTTATTGGCCATTTGTATGTATTCTTGTCTTTAGTATTACTTTCCTTAAGATATTTTTGGACTTATTTCATTCTCCTTTTTCTAGTTCCTTGACATGTGAAGCTAGGTTGTTTATTGGAATTTTTTTTTTATTTTCTTAATATATGCATTCGTTTCTAAAGCCTTTCCTCTCTTAGAACTGCTTTTGCTGAATTCCATGATTTTGTATATTGTATTATAATTCTATTTGACTTAAGATGCTTATTTGCTTTTTTACTTCTTCTTTGACTGATGTTTTAGAAGGGCATTGTTTAATTTCCACATATGAGAATTTCACTATTTTTAAAATTTTAAAAAAATTTTCTGTGAAATTCTTGTTATTAATTTCTAGCTTCATTTTATGTGTGGTGGAAAAGATAATTAATATGATTTAGAGCTTTTTGAATTTGTAAGCCATGTTTTGTGGCCTCCCCTATAACATATTCTGGAGAATGTCTCTTGTGCACTTTAAAAGCAAGTATATTTTCCTGTTGTTGGATAAAATATTCTATAATGTTTGTTATGTCCATTTGGTTTACAGTGTTTTTCAAGTTTGCCAATTCCTTATTGATATTCTGTCTGGACAATCTGTCCACTGATAAGGTGTTATACTGAAGTACCCAACTATTAATGTATTGTCTGTTTCTCCTTCAGTTCTATTAATATGTGTTTTATATGCTTAGGTGTTTCAACATTAGATGTAAATATATTTACAGTTGTTATATTCATTTGATAAATCGATTGCTTTACCACTATTGAATGACTTTTATCTCTCATTACAATTTTGACTAAGGCATTCTCATTCTTTTGGTTACCACTGCATGCAATATCATCCCTTCACTTTAACCAATGTGAGTCCTTTAGTGAAATCATTGTGAATATCAAAGAGCAACATCTCTCTGATATTACTTTGTATAAAAGTAAATAAACCTCATTGACACAGAGTCTTAAAGGGAGGATGTTTATCTGATTTTGTCCAGTCCAAATAAATAAGCTCTTATAGTGGGGTAGTATCTACTTAGAATAGGTATACTGATTTGAAAATATCCAGGAAGGTTTATTAATGTAGTTTATTTGGGTAAAAAAAGTAATTTCTAAAAATGTCAATTATTTTTTATAATTCTATAATTATACATAATACATAATTGTTAAATATTATATATTGCATGTCATAGATTGTTATGTATATGATATTGTTGTATGTAATATGCACTACATGTATTTTATGTAATTATATTATTTATATGTAATTATACACAAAATATGATTGTATATAATACATGAGTAATTATATACTACAGGATCATATATATTTACAATTTTTATAAACACTTCATAATGTAAAGTATACAAAATTCACTCTGAATGAACAAATACAAACATCGATGAAGGATAGAGAGTGGGTCTGGATATAAGTCTTCAATTTTCCTCTCTAAGGAGGAGCTAATAATTCTCATAATGCTTTGCAGTGTTTATTGGACAACTCTGTCTATCCTGGTTTCTCTTTTGTATGTCCAATATTAACACTATCCCATACAATTTATTCTTTTTATAGGTCCTTCTTGCTGCAAGTTCTAATTACAAATCTTAAAAGTTCATATCATTTGTTTAACGTCTTTGAATACTCAATTTATTCAACAATTGCATCCAAATCCTTTGTCTCTTTCTTATATGATCTACAAATTTTCCATTCATGTCAGCAACTTTCTGGCTCTTTAACCTCAAGGTTGTGCATCTGCTGTCTCAAACAGCTGGAGTCTCTCTAACATGACATCTTGCATATATGGTAACAGGAAGGCATTGTAAACCCCTTTTGGAATTTCAACTTGAAACAAAATAGGTAGAAATAAAAGGATGGATCAGAAAAAGGATATTCCAAGAAGGGAAAGCAGTAAAAATAAAATCATGGATACATAGATGTCCTTGACATTTGAATAAGGAAGTAAGGGGGGCAGATCTGAATGGAATAGAGGGTGTATATTTAGGAGCAGTGGCATGATGCTCCTCCTGCCAAGAATGTTCTCGTCTTTCCTTTTTAATCTCCTACTAGATAATACTTTCTCTGAGAATCCGTTTCCTACCTGTCAAATTTCGATTATCTTCTAATACCTTGACACCCTTTCAGACCTAACAAATAATTTACCACACCTGATAGCATTTTTTCTGACCATTCATTTGTCATTCTACCTGGACCAGCAGTTCTCAAACGTTAGCATGTATCATAGTCACTGAAACCAGGGCTCCAAAAGTCATTCAAGAGCCAAATCCAGCCAAGCTCCCTGTTCTGTAAATAAAATATCACTGTAACACAGCCACAGTCATCCTTTTAGGTAACGTGTATGGCCGCTTCCTTACTACCATAGCAGAGCTGAGCTGCTGCAACAGAGATCTATAGTCTCTAATGCTTAAAATATATGGCCCTAAGCACTGACCAAAGGGCTTATCAAACATCAGGCTGCCGGGCCTCACTCCAGGAGTTTCTCATTTAGCTAAGAGGGGGGCCTGATAATGTACTATTCTAGTAAGTTCCCAGGTGATACAGAAACTGATACTTCTAGTCTGCAATTACACTCTGAGAACCGCTGCCCTAGACCAGTGGTTCTCAACTTTAGGTAAATATTAAAATAATCCTCAGAGCTTTTAAATGTACTATGTCCAGACCACATATAGACTGATTATGTCATATAGGTAAGGGTGTACCTAGAGTTCAGTACATTATTTAACACCCCAGTTTCAGTAAGTGGCCTAGACTGAGAACTCTTTTTTAAAGATTTATTTATTTATGCATACAGAACTGGGGTACAGGCCAGAGGTGAAGGGGCCAGTGAGAGGCGTCACTGGAGAAAGAGTGGGGAGCAGAATAGGCACACCAATGAAGTACACTGCTGAGGGGAGCAGCGGGTGAGACAGGAGAGGGCTGCTGCACCATGTGGATCACCTCTGGGGCCGGAGATCAAACTTGCACAGAAGCAGCTGTGGCCAGCTTACAGTGCTGCGTCCTAACCCATTGCACCACCAGGGAGGGCACTGACTGAGAACTCTTGACCTATAAGTTCTCGTAGTGTGTGTTCTCTATGTTAGAAATTGGATGGGCCTCACATAACTCAAATGCCAAAATAAATGATTCAAAAGTAAACAGACGTTTTTCAAATTAGCAAGGTATGGATAGAACTCAAAGTTTTAATAATCCACAATCCCACTGAATTATGTTAACTCAGTATTTTGTAACTTCAAGAGTCTCTATGCTCCTGAATCAACTTCCCCTACTTTCTCCTTCCTTGGGAATGGAGCCACATTTAAAAGCAGTATGACTATGACACGCAGGGCCCCAGGCTACCACTCTGCTCAGCAGAGTTAACACAAGTAAGGAAGAACACAAATGACTCAGTCATTTTTAGGCAGTAACCTGGAATTTGGCCAGTTCCCCAGGACACTAAATCCAACAAAAGAATACATTTTTCATTCATGATGGGCACACCATTTTCCTCAAAGCCAAAAATTAGAGTACCATTGTGAATGTGGATCCTGTTACATGAATAGCAGGAGGTAGAGGAGGAGGTCAGATGATTGTGAAAAGTAACTGTTACATGAGGAAGGATGGCATGAATTCTCCTAATTGGTCTGTTTCCATGGTAAGAAGAAAAATGTTAGCAATCTCTTTAAGTTATTCTCAAAAGAAAAATGCATAGGCTAAATTTTCCCCAGTATAGGAAAGCTAATAACAAATAGGACAGTCCCTTAAAAAGCTGAAGTGAGAACAGTGACACCCTTTCCCTTCCTTTCACACAATCAGCTAGCTCTGTGCATCAGATGGTTCTGCCTTGAAAACACTACTGCAGTGTCATACTGGGCAGGAAGTCGAGTGAGAAGGCAGAGGGAAGAGAGAGTTGAAGCCAAGCCACACTCTGTGAAACTTGAGAGTGGAGATGCAAGAAAAGGCAATGAACTGAAGGAAAATAATGAAATTAATATTAGACAAAAAAGGAAACAAAGCTTGAAGGAGATTTCAATTGGAAGTTGTGAAATGGGTATCAGTAAGACAGAATGGGGTGGGGTACAGCAATCTAAGAGAAAAGGACTGGAACAACAGCAGCAAGAGACAGCTGAAGATAGACAAAGAATACAAACATGCATAAAGATACAGGTGCATAAGCCAGAAAGAAAAAGAAAAATACCGAATGGTTTCACTCATAGCAGGAGTGTAAGGGGTCAGAAAGAAAAAAAAAAGCAATTGTGATACAGTAAAAATGAAAATCAACAAACAACTATAAATCAGAGACATTCTACAGGGTGGGGAGGGGAATGGGATCAAAACTGGGGTGGGAAGAGTGCACTGGACTATGGTGATGGCACATAGGTGAATTGGTGGTGGGAAGACCAGGGGGATTACAACTGAGATGAAAAATATACAAAATGAAGAATGATGTGATGCAGACAGACAGGCAGACAGAATTTTAAAAGGGCAAAAAGATACAGATGCAGACAGATAAACAGAATGATGTAGACAGATATTTGCATCTTTTATTTCCCTCAAATTAATATAAAAGAAAATCAGGTTTCTTTCCATGGAACCATGTACAAAACCCTAGAAGTTTTACCCCAGGCTCTGAATCAGAGCTTTAGGAAGCTGAAAATTAGCTAACTGCCCTGAGCCTTAAATCACTGGTTGCTGTTTATGACTCAGGTTTCAGCACTTGAGAGAAAGTATTCACTGTTGAGATCACTCCCAAGTCCAAAGTAAGTGAGAGCATCCTTTCATGTATTCTGCAACATTTTCATCTTAGTTAATGATTCTATTTAATCATACTATGCTATACGATGAGGCACATTTAGAGCTGCTCTTCCTAACAACCTTGCATGAAACATTGATTTGATGTTTACAATGACTTTGCTTACTTAGGCTTAAAAAACACACATTTAGGAACTCTATGTTATCACAAGATGCTGAATTTCCACTGTAAAAAGAAATCACCCAGAGGCTGAAGTCACATGAACTTGTGGCAAACTTTAGAATTTAGGGTGTCATACAAGTAGCAGAATTTGGTTTCAAATGCAGTTATATAATATTTCTTAAGCCAGTATATAAATATGTAAACTTTATTACAAGATACAATGAAAACAAAACTGTGAGAAAATCAGAATAAAGGAAATAATTGTAGGAAAAATAAGATGAAATGAGAGGTGAAGTCAAATGTATATTGTAAAACAAGGTATACTTGTCAGAAGAAAACAATAAAGCTCATTCCTGATGAATTAGCAGCCAATAAGAAAGAAAAACATTGTCACCTACAAAATTTTCATTGTCCTTGAGGTTATTTTAAGCTGTTCAGAAAAGGCATCACATTTTTGACTTCAGGAGAATTTGCCTATGGGTCCTCATTACAAGAAAGCTCTGAGAGGCAGTAAAAAATCACCTAAATAGCAACCTTATATGAAATACTTGCAGCCTAGTTTCAAAGAATAGTTTGGTTTATGCTTCCTTATGCAAAGACGTGAAGGCTATGCTTTGTGATGATTCCTTGGAATGTAACTATGGAACTATTCCATCCTGCTGTTTTAAGTGCCGTGGTTCATGCTAAGTATTCAACAAGGACACTCACCTTAACAGAAGCAGGTGATCCGAACTCTGTCTGGGAGCATGCCAAGAGGTGCGCAGGGCAAGTCAAAGGTTCTGTTCCATAAAATTTTTGGCTTTCCCCTAAAAGACACATGGAAGATCAAAGCTACAATAATTTTAACCTGGGAAAAATTTAAGTGTGTGTAACCAAATACCCACCTCAACTATAAAAGCAATCTCATTATAGCACCTGCAGCAAATGTGTTTACCAAATCTCATTTCCTGGGCATATGGCCTTTCTTTCTGGGTATACAAAAACCTCTTCCATGCTCCCTTGATGTTTTGCAGGGCTACTTGATGGCATTCATCAATGAAATGTGATTTTTGTCACTTATTAGCTAAGGTAGTGAAGATTCCCTGAACAATTCTCCAGTTTTCCTCTTCTGCTAGGCTTCTGGTGAAGAAGACCTTAGGTTGGGATCATGAAATTGAAAGATAACTCAATGTTTGAGTTACTGAATAGAGGATAGTCACCCCGGAGCAGTTACTCAGACCCTTAGTAGACTTCAACTGAGTGAAGATGCTTTTGTTGTATTAATCCCAAGATTTGTCACTAGAGTGTAAATTTAGCTACCATACAGCATCCACAAAATGTTTATGTCCCTTTGAACTCCAGATAAACTGGTTACAAAATGGACTTCAAAATCACTGAAGGAGTTGACATTCTATACAGGACACTTAACCATGTCAGAAAATGTTGGGTAACATCCACCATTTTAAAAATAAACATAGCTTCAGTTTTGCAGTGTTCTGTGAACTCTCTGGCAGTAAATAGACCAGTATCATGTAAAGCTTCTGTATCAGTCAGAATTCTGGCAGGAAACAATTGGAACAATTTAATAAAGGGACTTTTAAAAGTGTTAGGGTTAAAGTAAAATAATAGGGTGAGGAACCCCCAGAGTTTCTCATTAATATCCCAGACTAGAAAGAGTGTAGATACATCACTACCCCTAAAATGAATGGGGGTCATATGGTTAACAGCATCCACATAGAAGTTGAACTCTAACCTCTGGGAAACAAATAAAACCACAGCCAACCTGTAACCTGAATCTCTTCTTTCTAGTCTTCTGACCTTCTAAAAGTGCATCTCATTGGCGATACCCAACAATAATCCAGAGCAGAAGGGAGTATAAGCGACAGTCCAAAGGAGGCCCAACACCCAAGGCACAAAAGAGGGTGCACTTGGGCAGAGGGTGGCTCTGTAGAGAGAAACAGAGTGTATCCAGGACAGCTACCTAAAGCTACATGACCTCATACAGGATAAGTTTTATCTTTCTGTTCTCTACAGGGAAAGAATATATAAAGTGTTATTGAACCATTTTGTGCAGCCTTCTTTTATATCTACTTGATATTATCATCTTAATGGTAAAAATACTACCCCTGTTAACTCCTAAGATAGTATTAAGGTAAAGTAGTAAGGAAATACCAATATTTAAGTGTTTAGATTGAGCTCATGCTTCTCCACCCATAGCCTATTCCTCTGTACAAAGTCAAAACTAGTAATGATGTAATTCTTATAGGATTCTCAAAAAGGTGATATTCTTTAAAAAAAGCATTATAGAGAAACTAGCTAGAGACTATCACAATATAGCAATCAAAATTTCTTAGGTCTGGAGGAAGGATGTAGACTGAGAAAACAGATAAGTGAGACAAACTGGAGGTTGAACATATTGATTTAAAGGGATTGATTATGGAAAATCCCAACATTATAAAAGAGAGAAATGAACCACTTTTATTTGAAAGAATAAGTCAGAAACCTATGCTGGTTCTGACTGACCTGGCTTCTTTTTGCCAATTTAAACAGACCCAGGGTTTGAGAACCCAGGCTATTGGGTTATCCATAGCAACAATGTTATAGAGTTAGGAATAGGACCGAGATCCTTCATGACTCTTCAACCTTTCTTGACAGGGAATTTACCCTCTGCAGAGATGTATAAGCTCTTCATCATACCACATCTACAACTCTGCTCCTCATTTAGAGCCATTTCCTATCTGCTTCAATGTGCTACAGCAGAAACATAATAATTCTGGGTACATTCCCTAACAGAGTCTTAGTTGCAGTCTGCTGCAATAATAAATCATTTACATATGACATTATCTTTGCTAAGCATTTGGCAACCATTAATTAAATCTCATAACATTCTTGTAGGTAGAATTTTAATAAAAAATAAAAAAATCACAGACTAAGCCCTAAGCAAAACTAAGAAATGGACAAAAATCTCCTTCAGTGTACTCCTCTGAAAAGCACTAGCTCTTACGAACTACTCCTATCCTTCCCACCTCTCCTTACATGAAAACTTTCCTCAACTGACAAGTGACCATCCTGTGCTCTCAAGTTGCCTTTTCCACCTCTCAAGATCTTACACCTCAGTGTAGTAGTTATTTTACAATATAAACAAATTCTGTCTAGCTTGTTACCAGACACTAGTCTTAAGCCTAAAGTGTCACAGTAAAATAGAAGGAGGTTTTATGCACTGTGACAGAGGAGAAGACAGATCTATTTTGGTAAACAAGTTTTCTTTCTTTTTTTTATTTTGAAACCTGGTCTTGGGTATCGAAGATTAGCTTTAGATATATATGCTCCGGGTACTAAAACATGATTATGACAGTCAGAAATAGCAATCCAGGGCTTTGAACAATATGGATAATATTAAGAAAGATCAATTTGGTCAGAATTTCCTAACTGGAGAACTGACATATGCATACCCACCAACCATGACTATTCTGAACTAGATATCCTTTAGACAGGAAAGGAAACATTAATATATCCCTAGCTCACTATCCAAACCGTTTCCTTCTCTTACATCTGAATGTCACTCAATAGTACTGTCACTGAGTACTATCAGAGTATAGTACAAAGAACCCTGAACCAGAAAGCCCATTTGTCCTCGGCATATACTTCTTTCTCATACGCCAGCTACATAAACAAACAAACAAAAAAATCACTGCTTACAAATCAAGTCCTATTCGTTCTGTCTACAAAACATAGGAATGAAAACTCCATCTCACTTTCCTTCCTATTCCCTTAGTTCACTATTATCTAAACAGTGGATCACTGAAAGATTCCTGACATTGCTTCTTCCAACTGTTCTTCCATTGACAGAGGAACCCTGGAAATACGAATCAACAAATCACTATTAACTTTTCATAATACTTAAGATATCACTTCCCTTATGAACTTTACCCCAATTATCTAGGCAGAATTAGAGACTTCTTCCATCACTGTGACTATCTTTCCATTGTAGCATTTCACATAACACTCCACTATGCATCTACTCACATATCTATTTCTCCATTAAATTTGTGGTACAGGGACCATGTGTCTTTTTATATCCAGAGCTGTGCCAAGACACAGAAGTTGTTTGCTACACATCTGTTGAAATATCTACCATTATAAATGTTTCTTAAGTTTAAAGATTAGAATCTCACTGAAATGCAAAATTACCTTGGAAGATATTAAGTCTTCAGCCATTGATTGACAAATATCCCAGTAGCTCCATCACAGAGAAAAAAAACCCCAAAAGTTGGATCCCAGGGCATGAAGGTGATGAAAAGTTATCTGAAAAGATCTAGCTCACTGGCTATGTGCTGAAAAGGTTGACACACATAGTTTCCAGGGACCCACAGTTCTTCCCAAGCCATGGGATGAATATGAAAATAATTAATAAAAATGGTCAAAGGAATATTCCAGTCAAATTGTACCAAATTCCTACCTTGCTCATGACTTGCCTGAAGTAGTGTTTGTGCTACATTTTTTTACCCCCCAAATATCCAGTTACCATGTATTCCTTATCCTTTTTTTTTTTTTTTAAAGATTTATTTATTTATTCATACAGAACTGGGGTACAGGCCAGAGGCTCAGGGACGGTGAGAGGCTTCACCAGAGACAGAGTGGGGAGCAGAACAGGCAGATTGACGAAGTACACTGCTGAGGGGAGCAGCGGGCGGGTCAGGAGAGGTCTGGCTCGCCATGTGGTCTCCTCCGGGGCAGGCGGCAGGCGGGAATCGAACTCATGCGGAAGTGGCTTCAGATTCTCAGTGCTGTGCTTTAACCCGCTGCGCCACCAGGGAGGGCCTCCTTATCCTTTTTAATGATAAGTGGCTTCATAGTCTGTGTTCTAACACAACAGCAATGGAAGAAAGGTTTATCATCACCATCATCCATTAATTTATTTATTCATCCATTCATTACCTTACCTCTAAAATCATTTATTTCTAAGAAAGGAGCTAAGTCCTTTCCAGCTTGTCATTTAAACAACCAAAACTAGGTTTGTGGAATTGAAAGACTAAGACATTCTTGTTTGCACTATAGCTTAGGGCAATCACTTAACCTGTCTTCATATTGTTCCAAGCTATGATTTGACTAGTAAAACACCAATGGCACAAGAATGAATAAATAGTTGATTTTACCCTTGAGCATATAACATACATAGCCTTCTGAAGAACATTAAAATATATACAAATAACAAATAAATAAAATATAGATAAGTTTAACAAAAATAGTATATACCTATTTTCATGTTTACATCCAGCCATCATACTCATTAGTCATCAAAAGAAGAAAAAGTAAAAAATCCACTAGGCATGGCATTGCAATGTGGTAAGACTTTATTACATTTTTACAATAAATGAGCCTTGGGATTTCTAACATCTTGAGGATATATATGAACACCCAGGGAATGAGCGCCAGAGCAGCACTGAATTTTGGTAGCTGGAATCTACTCCAAAAATAAAGACTGCTTCAAGGAATTAATGATGCAGCTAACAGTTATTCTTGAATTACATATTCCTTTCAAACTGTAGAGGAGAAACTTGCTTATTTATTTGGTGGTGGTAATTCCTCACTGATATGATTTTGGCTATAAGTGACAAAATGGATGCATCAATTCATTTTTATATCCCTGCACAAAACCCCAAGAGACTTCCAAAAATGCAGCAGCCTCTGTAACATAAGGAGGTTAAGAGTCTAGATTCATGGTAAATGATGCCCAAACCGGAACCTCAGCTGTAGACATAAGATTTGCATTAAAAGCATCATGAACCACATAGTTTTTTCTGCAACTGTTGGAATTCACAAAGCAAATGATGTTGAAAGAAGATGGAGGAGGTGGAAAAGGAATCAGAGAAGCAGAGGCAGCAGAGGTGCTGACAAAGAGTTTTGCTCAGATCTAAAAACCCCGTATTTGCAATACATGCCAACTTTCCAGGCATGCAAACTTTCAGACAAAAATACAAAGATAGTCAAGCATCAGTTCTTTAAATATCCTTTTTAGCTGTTAGCATAGAAAATTCATCTTGTTGCATTAGGTTTGTTTCTAGCTCATGGTATGAATAATCAACACTGTATTCTCTAACGTTTGTCAATTATGTGGCAAGAAAAACAATGTATTGGGCTTTCAGTGTTAATGTACTAGAATTCCTCACAATTTGAGTGTCTAATTATATTTGCTTCTGATGGTGATATAAGGTTCAAGTACTGGGTTTGAAAAGGCGGCTCTAATGTTTCTATGTTTACCTTATTTTTTTTTTTTTTTAAAGATTTATTTATTTATGCATACAGAACTGGGGTACAGGCCAGAGGCGGTGAGAGGCTTCACCAGAGACAGAGTGGGGAACAGGACAGGCAGATAGACGAAGTACACTGCTGAGGGGAGCAGCGGGCGGGTCAGGAGAGGTCTGCCACGCCATGTGGTCACCTCCGGGGCAGGCGGGAATCGAACTCATGCGGAAGCGGCTTTAGATTCTCAATGCTGTGCTTTAACCCGCTGCGCCACCAGGGAGGGCCCTATGTTTACCTTATTAAAAAACAATATGTTACACAGACAACTCTCTGTTGTGGGCTTACCTTGCAAGTGTGCTTTCCAAACAATTTCATTACCTTTTGCCTCCAATGCAGGATTTTCCAAAGTATGATTGATTGACTGACACATTGGAAAACGAACATGAAGGTAATATTAACCAGAATGGGAGAGCCCAACTTTTAACAGAGTAGCCTCAATATTTACTAAATGTCTGACCATTTTGGTGACCTATAAAATGTACGCAACATGGCCACATCAAGTATTTATTGAGGCCCGCATTCAAGCACTGTGTCTAGAAGTTAGATAAGTCCTTTTCTTCTAGAAATTCATAGGATGATACAGGGCATACAAAAATTTGTCAAACATTGCTATAATGTGTAAATGGTACAATCATGTCAATTGATGGAGAAAACATCACCAAAAGAAAACACTTCAGGTGATTCTTGAAGCATGAACATATGTTACCACACTACACCCACCACCACTCCATTGTGTTCCTTCCCCATATTTCCCCCACCCCTCCTCCCGCTTTGGAAGCCTTAGTTCTATACACAGTTTTCACGTGTTAGTTCTTGAAACGTGAACATTTTACAAGGTAGACAAAGGAAAGGAAGAAGAAATACTCCATGGAATAATATATGTCAAATCTCAGAAACAAGGACCAACATCAGCACATTAGAGACAGTGCAAATAACATTCCAAAGCTATATTATACAATTAAGAGGGCTGATGGGTGGTTGAAAAGGGAAATAAAAGAGGAGGCTAGAAAAAAAAAAAACATTGGACAACAATGAGGTTTGTCTGGATTCTGTACTGTAGTAGGTGAAATCAGTGATGGTGAATCTTTGAATGATTTTAATGAGAAGACCATAACTAAGCCTTACAACACCCACTCTAATAACAATGTGGGTTACAAGGAGATTAAAATCACAGAGACATATTGTGAGACAAACAGAGGAGTTTCCACAACAGTCTACACTAAAGCAGTGGCATTGAGAATGGAGAAAAAGGGGGATATACCACAATACAACAGTCAGGGGAGAGAATTCCAGCTTCCATCCATGGAGAAAACAGAGATAAAATCAACAGAATGAATTTTGCGGTGACTATTTTGGAGAACTTAAGCACTGAGGTTGACAGGTGTGATGTGATAGAATAAACTCCAGACATAGAGTCATAAACTTGATCTTTAATCCCAGCTCTGTTATTAACAAGTTGTGGAACTTGGTGTCAGTCTGTCTGTCTGTCTCTCCCAACTCTTGAAGTACTTACAAAAATGTAAGGAAACACTTCATGACCATCCTTCCCATCTCTGTCATTTTTTGACTGTATGGATGATGCTAACACGAGGCAGGCAGTTCCTAATTCATGCCAGCGCCTAGACCCTTAGAAGTCCCATACTCAAGAAGAAATCAGATTCCTGGAGTGACAGGTAAGATAGAAGAGGTTTGTTGTCACTGAAGAACTAACTACACACTAACATGACTGCACACAGTCCCGTACCACCATCAAGTTGCCGATTATTTTCCAGATTGTATGTTACCTATACCTCCTCTCCTCCAGACTGCCTGGCTCTTAGGCATGTCTCTGTTCATTAATATCTCCAACGTAGGGTGAGAAGTGAAGGAAGGAAGCACAAACACTGCATTTTGCTGTTTATTAGCAACTCTGTCTTTTTTATTTCAAGTGGATTTAAGGGAAAGAAGATTGAAGATGTAAGCCAAAAAAGAGGCTATATGATTATCAGTGGATTTCAATTATGCCAGTTAGCCCTATTCCCACAGATAACTGACAGTTTAATAAAAGTTACTTGCAAAGAATAAAAACAAATCATGTGAAAGTGAACTTTAAAATCATAGCAGATAGAAAGCAAAATAAAAGCTCATTTAAAGATCAATTTTACTTCTTGGTGTGAAAGCAATGTTACAGCACTGTTCCCTCCAGGACATTCTCCAGAGTCTGATCCTGCTTAGTTGAAATTATTTGGGCAATAAATGTCCTCACTAGTTTTGGAATACTAGCCAGTAGACTAATAGTGATCAGATGGATATGCTTAGCTCCTGCAGAGGAACTGGTATAGGTTAGCAATGGAGGTCTCTGTGTTCCTCAGTAACTTAACCAACTTTAGAAAGCCCAAAAGAACTTGCTATAAAAAGGAAAAAATATTTGTATATCATTTCCCTGTATAATCTATGCTGTATAAATTAGAACTAGGAAAACTGGCCTGGTACTCCAGCCTAAGGAAAAAAAAAAAAAAACAGAAACAAGGTCAACCATCATATATGGTGTCAGGATAAGCAGCCAAGAGGACAGTTTTATGAACTTTGCCACATATAAATACACTAGCTTTGAGGCTTTTATTTTTTTCAAAGATTTATTTATGCACACAAAAACTGGAGAACAGGTAGGGGGGGGGCGGTGAGAGGCTTCACCAGAGACAGAGAGGGGAGCAGAACAGGCAGATCGACGGAGTACACTGCTGAGGGGAGCAGCGGGCAGGTCAGGAGAGGTCTGCTGCGCCATGTGGGTCACCTCCCTGGCTGCGGATTGAACTCCTGCAGCAGTGACTGCTGAGAGCGTCATATTGCTGAGACTTACCCCGTGTCACCAGGGAGAGCCAGAGCTTTTTATTAATTGGCAAATTTTACTAAATGCCAAAGTATTCTTGTATATTTCTTTATCTCTTTATCATTCCATAACTCTACAAGGGTAATTTATGTAGAAGGAAATGCTCAAATGTTTCTATGAAATAAGGAGTTAGCACAAAGGTGATTTGGACACCCTGGAAAGTATACAGTACAACCATTCCCTAACCTTTAAAATACCGATTATATATATAAGAAAATGGTATCTGACATTTTAAATTTTATAAAGCATTTTCTTATACATTTTATTCAACCTTTATAATATAACCTTTTATTCAACTGTCATCCCTATTTGCAGATGAAAAAACAGAGGCTTGGAGAAATTCCATTAACTAGAACTTATGACCTCAGATACCAGATTCTGTTTAGACCTTAGTTAATTATAACATTTTGTGCAGGCACAATAAAATTCTGTATCTGAACTAGTTAGGGGGCAGCAAACTGGATACCTGCACCAGTGAGAGTTCTGGAAGCTTGGTTAACTAAAATGCTCAGGAAGTGGGGTCTTCGGCTTATTGAATCTGGTTATGGAATCTTGTTGTGTGTGTGTTGTGTGTATGTTTTTTTTTTTTCCAACGATCTTGCTGACCACCCTTGTAATAGCTATTCAAACATTTTTATAACTTAGTAAATAAACCATATGGAATATAATTGAATCTTAGTGGTTTACATAGTAAACTATATAAATGTCTGGTTGATTGAAAACCTGCAGAGCCTTAAAAGCCAGCATTCTGATTACGATTATTTTTGAGGCATGTAAGCAAAAGGGTTCAAAACTAAAATATTTAAGTGACTTCAAGATGCATCACAACGGGTACTAGAATAAACCACTGTTTATAGAGATTGTGGTCATACTAGCTTCTTTGTTCTTGAAGTTAAATTCAAGAAAAAATTCTGTTAAGGATCTTGATAAGTTGAATCTTTTCTACTATCAAAATATTTGTCAGTGTAAGGAGATCTTCCTTTCAGGGCATTTAGACACAAAGCCAGTAGTGTAGAGATGAAACAAACTGTGAGTTGAAAATCATGGGTCCAGCAAAAATTGCTCCCAATTTCTTGGAAAGCTTAGGATCCTGGAAGAAATGACCACTCATTTTTATTCTGGAGAAGGAACAGACAAGGAAGTGTAACTTCCTGAAACATCTACATGGGCATCAAATTTATATTATAGAGAGGAAGGAAATAAAAGTGACACTGCTGTGCAGGCAATAATAGAGCCATCCTGGTGTTCTGAGGCTGCTCCAATTGGCTGCTCTGTCAAGTGGAATCAGGTTCTTGGGGACTTAAGAGAGACCCACGTAAAAACAGACTTCAGTGTAACCACAATGGCAAACTCAATATGCAACACAAAGATCTGTATGAAGAAAGAAGTTTATTTGCATTTTTTTTATATGAGTAAAGGAGAATTGGAATACAGGTACTTGAACAATTTTGGTTAGCATCTTTCTAAAGTCTTTTTAGCATTCTCTTTTCTCAAAGGATATGAAGAACAAATCTTCAAAACCCTCCCTGCTGGGATTTTGCTTGGAACCACAGACATCCTCAAACAATTATTTTCTCATTAACACCAAGGGAGAATCTGGGCTGTTACCACCTCTTCTTTGCCTGTGGCACCTAATAGCCCTAAATAATATACCAGCAGTAATCTTCCTCATTATTTATTATTCTCCAGTGGAATACTTCTTTCTAATGGGGACCAAATATGCCTTGCATTAATTCATATTATAGCAAAAGTTTGACATGTACTGATCTATGTGTTTTACATTTGATAGTGATCTGAATGCAATATAACAAAGCTTAGAATTAATATAAGTGCATTTCAGTACTCAATGAAAAAGATAACAAATTTTTTCCTAATGAGCATAAGCATTAACCTTCATTTTTATCTAGTATGCTAAATCAACTGAAGAATAATTACCCTGAAGACTAAACTAAATGATGTCCATTTCATTTCCCAATTTCTTCATGTAATATGAATTGATTAACTTTTGGACAGCTCCATTCCATAGTTAAACACAGTGGTTCATTCTTAATTCATTTCAGTTGTCTCTATAAAAACAATTGGTATTTCAAAATATAAGTTAAACACAAAAAAACTGCAATGAGCAATAGTTATTTTAAAATATTTATCTTCACTGAAACTTGAAAAACAGCCCAAATTGATTTCTTTGAATTGTTCAATCAGCAGATTAAAAGTGAACAGTGAAATTTCATCATATTTTATCTATTTTATTATATGTTTATCAGATGGTTTAACTAAGTTGTGATAACATTCACATCCAAGATGAAGGAATAAAAATTCTTTAAATAAAAATTGAAGTTATGAAACTACTTAATACCTTCCATTCCTTTGATGGTGCTTTATTTGGTACCTATGGAACTATGAACAAATTTACCACTTGTGTTGAACAAAAGCATAGGACTTTTAGCTAAGTCCTTAGGACTAAGAAATAAAGAATGTGTTAAATAAATGTCCACATGATGTTAAAACTGGAAGGGTTTAAAAATAGCATGTGAAATGATATTGAAATAGTGCTAAAGTTTTCCTACAACGTAGAAATAATGTCCACAGAAGAAAAAATAAAGTATTAGGAACCTGCTTAAAAAATAAGACAGCCAAAATGCAGACAGAGAATTCCTTAAAAATAAGTATGGCCTAACCTATTGTTGTACAGCAATAAACATAGGGGTACAGGGTGCGTGTATCTTCTTGAATTAATGTTTTTGTCTGGAAACAACCCAAATGCCCAAAACTAGATGATTGGATCAAGAAGATGTGTGTGTGTGTATGTGTGTGTTTGTGTGTGTGTATGTGTGTATACACATACAGTGGAATACTACTCAGCAATCGAAAGCGATAAACACATGCCATTCTCATCAACATGGGTGAACCTGGAAGGGATTATGCTCAGTGAAATAGGTCAGAAGGAAAAAAAATATATATCGAATGGTTTCACTTACAGGAGAAATTTAGGAGAACCAAATAAGACAGAGGGGGGAGGGGAGGAGAGGTGTACTGTCATTACAATACAAAACAAAATAAAAACAAACAGACAATTATAAACCAGAGAAATCCTACAGGGGAGGGAGACAGAGAGGGATCAGAAGGAAGGAAGGAAGACTGTGGGGGGCTATGGTGATGATGGGTGCGGGAGATGGAGGTAAACATTGTTGTAAAATGAACAATAATGTGTGTGTACATATATATATACATATAACCTAAGAGGTCTACGGCCATACCACCCTGAATGCGCCAGATCTCATCTGATCTCGGAAGCTAAGAGGGTCGAGCCTGGTTAGCACTTGGAAGGAAGACATATAGCCTTAGAGACCTGAAATTCATAACTGACTATAACTAAGTATGAGTCACTATTGCAATTTATTGCAAAGATAATCCAGAAATGCATTGAAAAACAATACACTGACCTAGGGATTCTTCTACTCTTTACTAATTATAGTATTTATACTAACATCTACTAGGCTTATTCCAAGAGACAGATAATACACTCAATGTTGTATACATATCTCGATCTTTCTAATATCCTATACACAGGTAATATTTTTAGCCCCATTTTACAGGTTAAAAGAGTTGTGGCCCCAGATGTCTCTCAACTTTTTCCTGAATTATATGCTCCAAGATGTCCTGTTTATTCATTGTATTACCCATGGAGGCATCATGTACATCATTTTGAACTAATGATCATACTCCTTCCATCACATTCACTGTTTATTTTCTCATTCCTGCACAATGACCTACAGTTTGGTCAGTTTGCTTTATCTGCCTGGACAAACTGAGTTTCTGTATTGAGGGGCTGTTCTTTCAAATATTTATGCAATCTTTATTAGACTGCATCTACCAAACTTGCTATGAACCCACAGCCATTCTTAAATGAGTAAATATTTAAACAAAAAGTATCTCAAAGTATTATTCTGAGATGGATATGAGGTCTGCTTGAATTCATGTCTTTTTCACATACGGTAGATACTAAGACCATTTCTTTTATAATCTTAGAGAATTAAGTGTTTGGACACTAAAACCTAAACTGAGTCTTTTCCTTTTTCCTTGGATAATCTTTGCTTTTCCCCACATACTGAAAGCAATGCAGGCCCTCCCTGGTGACGCAATGGGTTAAAGTACAGCCCTGCGAAGCTAGCCACAGCAGCAGTCGCTTCAGTCTGAGTTCGATCCCCTGCCAGGGAAGTGACCTGGATGGCACAGCAGACCTCTCCTGTTGCACCCACTGCTTCTCTCAGCTGTGTATTTCAGTCAGTCTGCCTCTTCTGTACCCCACTCTTGTCTCTGGTGAATCCTCTCACAGCCCCTGCATTTCTGGCCTATACCCCAGTTCTTGTATGCATAAATAAATAAATCTTTTTAAAAAAATCAATGTGTGGATGGTTGTATAAGGCAAGTGATTTTGCCTTGTGATCTACTTTGATTTATTGATGAAACTACAATGATAAATCATGTTTAATTATAATCATTAAAAAAGATAAAACATGTAAGGTGCCTGTTCATCAAGGAGATCATGAAAAATATGTGTTTTAATGTTCGGTTGTTAGAGAAATAATCAGATGCTTGCTTCCATCTCATCCAAAAAAATTCTGATTCTCAATTGAAACCTCAGAGGATAAGGTAAATTTACGTATCTTTAAAGAGTCCATCTTCCAGCCTTTAGGTAGCTATAAAATGAGATGTCCCCGGGCCAGTTATCTGAATCAATCAGCAAAATATTTTACTTCTACTAATATCAACCTTTCATACACATTTTATTTTCCCTGCATCTACATAGCACCTAAAAACCAGTTGTATAAGATGATGTTTTTCAACTGAACAGCCTTCTACAGTCAATTTTAAAGCAATTTTTAAGCCAGTAATCTGCAATTTTGGTGGTCCATAGTAGATCATCTTTAAAATAAAAGTTCTATCCCAGTAGTTTGTTTTCATATGAGAAGAAACACCCCTGCAAACTGTTTTAGTACTCCTTTCTGAATATTCCAGTTTTCTATCTCAGCATTAAAAGGATAGTCGGGATGCTCCATAGTAAATACCAAGATATGACAGCTATTATTACATCAGAACAAGAAGTAAGATATACTAGACCAATTATTGGAACTTAACTTCAGAGCATAATCTGAAACAAAAGTTGAAATCTGCAAACAGGAATACCCAGAAAGGACGAGCTGGAACTCATGTAATACGAGCTTATTAACTTTTGGACAGCCACATTCCATAGCTAAATTCAATTATTCATTCTCACTTTATTTCAATTGTCTCCATAAAAACCACTATCAGCACTAGAATGGCACCTCGAAGATCATATAGGCCACTAGTCTACATATGTAAACTGGTACAGAGTGACTTGAGAACCAGGTAAGGGGCCAGAGCAGAGTGTGAGGATGTTGTGTCCTGCATCAAACCAGTAGGGAGAGTTGCAAAATTGTAAGCCTTAAATAGGATTGGTCTGGAAACTGGGACACAGCTAAGACTGCAGATGGGCCATTTGGTCGCCAGGCCTTCTGGGAGAATTCAAGAAGACAAAACCAGGAGAAATGAGGCAGGGACTATCATCTTTTCTTGATAAAAACTAAGATGTGGTAAAAGAAAATATTTTGTATGTAGCAGTAAACACTTTTTATTTTGCTTTCTACTATGAGCTGAGCTTCATCGTACACATTACCTTTTGATCATTAAAAATATAATCTCAAAGACTCATGTGTTCATTCATAAGAAGCTATACACATTATACTTTGCAAGCTTTAAATGATAAACTTAAGGGATTTATTTATATAGTAAACTATATACTTTTTGTAATAACAACTGAAAAATGCTGAAAGAACTATTTATGTGAACAGCATGGAAATCTAACCTATTTGAGAGTTCCCTGTTTATAAATCCTCAAACTTAAGAGGAATCAGAAAGATTACCAAGATCTAAATATAGCAATAAACTCTACAACTACTCAGACATCTGGTCATTCAATATTTATTTAATTTTCAGAGACGAGAAGCCCATTCAATTTTCAAATTGGCTTCCATTATTATATTTAAACCAAAATCACCTGCTTCCCTGATTCTCTTTCATCTATTCTACTTTAGCTCTTTGTAGCCATTAAAGAGAAATCTAATCCTTCTTCCATCTAACAGTTCTTGATGAAAAATTTAGAAAGGGTCACTAACACTTTCCAGCTAGTGCAGTGTCAAAACTCTCATACATTGAGTGGAGAGAGAGGGGGACTGGCGTGTGGATAAAGAGGAAAGTTTGCCTCAACCATTCACACGTGGTTCAAATGATAAAGTCAAGACCATCTGAAAAGCACCATCTGGTACTATATTGGCATAATTATTGGTTATAGACTTACAACCCCTTTAAGGAAAAGATTGTTTAATTCAATATTGTGCCCCTGGCATTACTAGATGAAGAAGAAATATTTTTATTTGAGGTAATGCATGGGTTGCAACAGAACCAAAAAGACATGTTTTGACAAGAATATAAGGCAAGATAAACGGAGGACCTAGGAAAAAGTTTTTCTGTTATCTCCAACCTATTTAAAAGTTAATAGGGGAAATACCTTAATTCTGAAATACCAGGCTTTCACATATGTTTTTCTTTTCTCTGTACATTTATACAATACTTGAAACTAGATGGACTAAACTGTTGATTGAATTGTACAGCTGTGTATACCTAGCTTTTAAGTACTGCTAAAAACCTAATAGGAAATAGTACGTTTCTTTAACAAAGGAAATGCTATTTGCTTCGTACAGAAGAAAAATAACGATGTTGATGATGATGATGACGGTGGTGGTGGCAATAGCTAACACTTATTGACGAGTGATTACATGTCAGATACTCTGCTAATGCCTTACATACATTATTTCATTTACGCCTCATGAGTTATCCTTTATTTGAAATCAGAAAAATGCAGCTTATAGTTTATGAAATTCAGCTAAAGTTTCAGATTGACTACAAGCGTCAGAATCAAACACAGGTCTAACTCTTACCATGTGTTAATGATAACTTTGAGACAATCTTGTCAAGACATTTTCCTGTAATGTTGAGCCTGATACCATAATAAGAACATGATTAACTAGTGACCAGATGCACTTTTGTCTTTGTTCTCATGTTCAAATCTTTAATGACTTCACTTTGTTTAAAATTGGGTTATCTCTATAAAGTTTTCTTTGCTCAGCTCCTGTCAAAATTATATTCAGTCACATTAAGAAGTCAAAAGAGACACCACTTATCAAAAATTGCTCCCAATTAGAATATAAAAGCAAAATAATTACCAAGCTATATGCCACTTTCTAGAGTTGATCTCCTTTCTCTTGCTGCAGTTGAATGATAAATGGAAACTGGTCAAGAGAAAAATCACTTGGTGATGAATTGTAGTCAAAAGCCATAAGAAATACATTTAAAAGTGTCTAGAAATAAAATTGAGCTTGTTCCAGGTAGATACATAGAGACAACCCAAAACAACTGTGCCAAGCAACTTCATCACAAAACTGCCTATCCCAGAAACTGAGTTCAATCCTTAGTTTTTGAGAGTAGTCAGAATGTCATCCATAGAAATGAGGCCAACCTGGCAGAATATTACAAGACTTTGTTCCTTTCATCTGTGCTTATAGGAGTTCCATGAGAAAAAAGAAGCAAACAGCCAGAGAAGCATTTCAGTATTTTGTTTTCCTTTTCCATCTCACTTACATAAGAATAACATGGTAAGTGGGCGCTGAAACAGAAAGGCAGGGATTAAAATTCCCAACTCTGCCACTTTCTTCAATCTGTGTGATAATTTTGACCTATAAAATGCATATCATAATATATTAATATCAACTGTGTAAGTATATGTTTAGCATATATACTTCATTTACACATATATGCACATGCATGCTTTATATGTTGTAAACATTAATCATATATATAATAAAGCACCTTCTGTACAATAGGTTTCAATGCCCAAAATTGTAGTGCCTATAGATTTTTCTCCACAATTTTATGTATTTTAGAAATGCCACCCTTTTATTTGAATTTAATTAAATTTTACTCTGATCTGCATCCCAGTGGGTCAACAGTAAATTAAATCTCTTCTATTATTGCACATCAGTTTTATTATATCTCAAGGGTCATGCTTGGAGAGTCTTACCAGGGTGGTACACTGGAGAAGGACTGTAGATTTATACTACTTCCCAGTGATAAGCTTGCATCAATTCTTTAAAGAACATTGGTCTTAAATGAAACTGGGCATAAAAATTTTAGCAAAGAATGGGTCTCAGATGTGACAAACAAAGGTACACCACCCAATCTTCTCCAAACATGCACTCATACACATACACACCACAATACCCATACAGCCCAAACACCCCAGATTTTGTGAAACTCCCATCCAACATCTCCCACCTTGCATCAAGGTCTAGTTTCTTAACTCTTGCTGCTGCTTCTTACTACATTCAAAGATGTCACCACAGTCCCTTCCAGTCCATTTTAAGTTAATTAATTAGTTTAGGGTTTCCAAAAGTCAGAAGTTCTGTTTGTGATAACTCTGGCAACATAAACTATACCCCAACTGTAGATACAAAATGATTCAACTACCTTCCAGAAATAGGAAAGAGGAAAACACAGAGAACAAAACACGTAACTTATTTTTTGTGTTTCTTCTACCAATTATGAAAAATAAATCACCTAATGTAAATTGTCAATAAATGACCCTACCCAATTATTGCTGTTAAATCATTCCCAAGAAAATAGTAAAATAGGTAAAATGGGATGGGGTTCTTTATTCGTCTTTCTTCTCTGCTCCTCCTTAAGCCTCTTAATCCTACCCAGTTGTCTAAAGCTCTCAAACATTGTGATGCTTCACCTGTACCTATCTTACCAAAACATACTACTTTGCCTGGGAACATTCTGGTTTTAAAACAGAAAGTCTTGGTCCTCCTTGGTGATGCAATGGGATAAAGCACAGCACTACAAAGCTATCCACAACCTATGTGGCACAAGTTCGAACTCCGGCCTGGGAGCTGACCCATATGGCGGGTCAGCAGACCTCTCCTGTCCCGCCCGCTGCTCCCCTCAGCAGTGTGTTTTGGTCAGTTGGCCTGTTCTGCTCCTTGCTCTGTCTCTGGTGAGTCCTCTCACCTCCTGTACCTCTGGCCTGTACCCAATTCTTATATGCATAAATCAATAAAATCTTTAAAAATATATAAAACTGAAAGCCTTGCATCCCTCAGAGACTCATTAATCCTAGACAAACACAGAAGCTTGGTAATCTTAGGAAAGATTTCCCTTCTTAAATAGCACTCTGTGTTTTACAGCTTCTGCTCCCCTCTTAAAATGCTTGCTCCATTCTCTACCCAATCTGATAAATGTATTAAAAGTAAAGTTTTAATTATCAACTCCCCAAGATAACATCTGCATTTAACTAGAGTATACAAATCCTAACATTTATTTTAAGCAATATGGTAGAACTTTTTCCAAAAATATATATCAGAACTAAGGAGACTTTAAAAAAGCACTTGAAAGCGTATCACTCGTGTATCACAGCTTGACCTATGAGGACATTAGAGCTAATGGTATTATAACTCACTCTCAAACAGTTGACTTTGAAAAACACCTGAGAATAAAAAAAAAAAATGTTTACATAGGCTACTGTACCTAACATCAAAGATATGAAATCAAGATATCTGGGATGGGAGTTGGATTGTGTTTTTGAAGTTCTCCAGTTGATTTCAAAATGCAGTAAAAGATGAGAACCATTGTTTTAGAGTATTTTGAAGGGGGGGCAAGCAGACCCTTCTTCATACACTTGCTAATTAATAAAGCGTGAATGTGAAAAGGGGAGCTTCTCTTATCAGAATCTTTGCAAAGATTAATCAGTTTCTTCTGAGATGCATTATACTCTACAATAAGAACACTGTAGTATTTGTTTGTATATTGACTTTAGAATCAAGAGTCCTCTGGTATCCTAACAATTATCTTTTCCCCATCATCTGCAATATGGCTGTTTTTAATCATTGATACTAATACTCATCACATCTGAACTAGAAACTGTTGTTCAAGGTATACTTCAGTTTCCCTCGCACGACCTTAGCACGTACATTATAATAATTAACAACCTGATGATTTTCCTGGTTACAGGACATTCCTCACATATTCAAAAGCAGGAGGTGATCATATCATCCATTTCATTTATGGTGATATTGCTGAGTCTTGATTGGCTATTTTGAGAAGTCTCTGATTGACACTTTCTTGCAAATCCAAGCAGATGTTTCCCAGCTCATGGCTCAATGATGCATGATGCAAATGTAAAGCATTAGAATTGAGGGCACTTAAATTTTTTAATCAAATTAAAAGTCCATGACTTGACTTCTGCAGCACTAGCACTAAAGGTGGCAAGCACCTTGACTCATACTATTTTAATCTCAGTCTTGACAGAGAAGAACCTACCTGTTTTCCTTGAGAAGCATTTTGCCTTCATTGCTTAATTCTTTTGAGATCATAAATGTGATTGCTCAGTAGTGATATGTTGTGCTGATAGATGTACTTGCCCATTAAGTTTGGCCCTAGACTATCATCAAATTTCCCATAGTACATCAAGCAACTTTTATTACTGACTTGAGTCAGATTGAAATTATCAGGCTAGAGATAAAGTCCCCTGACCCAGTTCATTTCTCCTTGCTGTCATTCTGCAAGCGATTTCATTTCTTTCCTTACAGATTTTTTTTTTTTGTTGGAATCAGCAAGAGTTAAGAAGATAGGATATTCAAATGAAGAAAAGATAATGATCAGTGCATTTTATGCTTTATCCTCCAACACTGTGACTCTATCCTATTCTATCCTATTACCCACAAGTGAAGCTTTCCTATATTGCTAATTTTCTCACTTCCTATATTATGTTTTTAGAAACACAATAACGGTCCCATGCACTTCTGTGACACTAGTAGTGTGAGTCAGAGGTTATTAAAACACCAACGCATGGCTGATACCTTTACAGATGCACCTCTATGAGTGTTCCCTCTAACTTCACCTTCCAACCTCCAACATTCCTTAACTGTGAGCAGATGGACCGAGTGAAAAAGGACCTACCCAATTAGCACAGTCCCTATTCACCAACCACTCTGACTCATGACTTGTAACATTATTATATTATTAATAAGCATTTCTTTATTACTTACTATGTGCAAGTCATGGCATAACCAAAATAGATAGTATATGATCTATGGTCAGATATATTAAAGCACAAAAAGAAATAACCTAGTCAATGTTCAAATTCCTCTCTAAATCGATAAAATATTATATAGTTCTAGTCTCTACAAAAACAAAAAGGATATGAAAAGTTTATTATAAACTCCACTCTGAGTCAGCCTTGTCTAAACATTTATTTAGTGCTGATAGTCACAACACAGAGCCAGTTATGGAGATGCTGAAGGATGTTATATAAGTAGATGATAGATAGACACACAGAGAGAAAGGGAATATGTATCTCCTGGTTCAGAGAAAGAGCATTATTATAAGGATTGGCTCACAGGACTATGGAAACAGTGAAGTCCCAAGATCTGCAGTCACCAGGCTGGTGACCCAGAAAAGCCAATGGTGTACTTTTTGTCCAACTTTGATGACCTGACAACGAAGAGAGCTAATTATGTGAGTTCCAGTCCAAAAATCTAGCTGGCCCAGTGCCCAAGAGAGTTAATGTTCCTGTTTCCATACAGGAAGATACCAATGTCAAGGTCAAGCAAGGAATTCCCTCTTATATAAACTTTAGGTTCTATGCAAGTCTTCCAGGCTATTTCACCAAATATCTGGACACTTTATAACTCAGCCAAGTAGACACATAAAATTAACCATCACACTAATGAAAAACCAAAATATGATTCAACATTGCAATTCTATGCTTAGAAAAGCCTATGAATTTTATATTGATTATTACAAAGTCTACATAAAATATCACTTAAAGAAGAAAATCACCAAGAAAAGTGATTGATTATTACAATAACTGTTAAGGATTCTATTATTTCACAGGGTTTCAGGAATGGCAACAGGATCTTAAATCAAAGGTGACTAGAACTATCACTACGTGACTCTGGATCTTTGTTTAATGAGCTGGCACAATGAACTCTTACAGTGGATCATATCTTTTTTTTTTTTTTAATCTATCTTCTCCTTGAAAGATAGTTTTCTTTTTCCTATTAGGAAATATTTAGTAAACTACAAGTAGGAGTGTGGTGGATATATTAAATAATATGTGGGGAAAATCAACATCTAAAAGTTGTTTCATGTGATTATCTAGGAGAGAACAAAATCCCAAACATATTACTATGTATATAAGTCATTCTTCAGAAACCTGTGACCATGTTTCACTGCAGAAATAGAGAAGCCTCACAACCCAGGATTTTCCTGCTGGATGTTATTAGAGGTGGGGCATGAAAACAAGTTGAATTTCATTTTCCCATTCCTCTTTCAGTGAAATAAATGATGTTAAAAAAAAAAAAAAACTGAAGCCAAGAACCATTGCTGAACCAGTGCAATCCATAGAATGCCAAGCTAGAGAGAGCTCCTGTGTGTTTTTAATTCCACCAAGCAATATGCTTACCATTTGTGGAAAATTACAAGCTACTAGAGAGAATACATACCCTGGTGATATATTGTTCTTTGTAATTGGTTCCTGAAGACTTTTTCAAGTTTTATCCAAGAGGTTAAGAAATGTTCTTATGCTTTATTGCCTATTATCTAACTCAGTTTTATGATGACATACTCTTCCCTTCTGAATTCTTTACCTTTCCAAATGGTTAGACAATTAAAAAAAAAAAAGGTTTTCACTAAAAAATATTTTCTTTGTCACCATTCAGATCCCTCATGTAGTGTCATTACTTCACAAATCAAATACTCATATTCCACAATAAATCAGATAATGCAATACAAATGGTTAGAACCAGCTAACTTATTTTTCTTTCTAATAATGCCACTAAGGAAAATATAACTGTTTTCCTACAATGATAAAAATGGAGTAAATAGATAAATAGATGCAATAGACACAAATTGCAAGGATTATAGGCTTACCAGGACTTGAATGATTAGTGGATTACTATATGCAACATATCTACAGTTGTGATAGATAGCATTGCATAAAATCAAGCTCTGTGGGAAATTTAAAATGGGAAGTTAGGAAAGAAATTAACTACTTCCAGATGCTAATATATAGCCCTATTTAAGGACAATGCACAAGTAGTCTTATTCTTTTACAAAGACCTTTAAAATATAAAGTCAGTGGATTTTACCCTTCACATTGGCAAATATTTTTAAAATAGCACTATCCATTATCTGTAAGGGTGTTGAAAAGAGGCATTCTTGTTCATAGTCAGAAGAGAATATAAATTACAATAGAAGAATTTTATAATCTTCCAATATGTATCAAAAACCTTAACAATGTATATACTGTGGCAATTTCTTTTCTATGAATGTGTCATAAAGAAATATTATAGAAGTGCAACAATGGGAAAATATTAAATATATAACTTTTATATTGCTTGATAAAGCAGAAAATTTGAGAAAGCCTACTTTTGCAATTAGGGAAGCTCAACTAAATAAATGTGAATCTATATGATAAAATAAGGCAACGAAATGCATTGTAAACGTTTATTTAAAGAGTTGAAAATTTCCAATGATGTATATTATTGGGAAAAAAGGGCAATTTTCTAGCTAATATGGCCCCATATTTATAAAAGCTTATTTAAAATGTTAGCAGTAGTTCTCTTTACTGATTAAGAGTGATTTTATCTACTTTTTATTGTCTATATTTTCTATAATTTTCATTTATTTTCTTAAATAAGAACAAAAGATTATTTGAGGTCTAAATTTTTATTCAGGAATTGGTTTACAGAGAAAAAAGAAAATAACAGTCCTTTTAACTAGGCTCCCTGGTAGTTTGCTCTAAGTGCTGGCAAGATGAAATAACCTAATCAGTGAGTGTACAGAATTCTGCACAAAGATTTTCAATCAATCAGTAAATCGGTCACAAAGTATTTCAACTTTCAGTTATTTTAGATTTCTCGAAGGTGACTGTATTTATTGCTAAAACATCAGTATTACAAGATATGGATCATATAATATTGCTAGTTGACTTTAAATAAAATAAATACCAATTATGAAGCCATAGTAAATATTAATTAAAATTGGGCAAAGGGTGAGAGTAAAGGATGATACAAAATTTATGACATAAAATTTATATTTTCTATTTTACAAATTTGTAAAAAATATATATGATATAAAAGAGTAAAGGATGATATAAAACTTTGTTTTCATTTTTCCCAAAACTGAATCCTAAAGTCCATTTTTGTAGAGTAAATTAAACTTTCAATTCCCTGGTAGAATTTACAGGCTTGGTCAGCAAGCAGATTCCTTATTGATAGCTTGCTTTCTTAGAGATTTCAAACTAATCTCTATCATCCTCTTCAGTATGTGGTTTGGGGATTTTTAAGTCAGGTACAAGTGTTGAGAATAAACTAGTGAAGCACATCTCTCTGAATCAGCAATCTCCATTTTGATTAAAAATCTTTTCCTTTTAAAACCAGTCTATTATCAATCACCAATAAATATGACAATCTTTGAGGAACTTAAAGGATATTCAAACCAAGTATATCAGTAAAGACAGGCTAGGTTATGCTATGACATTGCTAACAATAAATCCACTAAACCATCTTTGGCTTTAAACATGGGACATTTCCACTCATGCGACAATTCTATCATGGATTCTGGAGATGGAAGTGGAGGAAGAAGTGTGCTCTTCTCATTGTAGTTACTCATGAATCTCTCAGTGATTCAAGCTGACAAAATAGACACCATGTTGAACATCTGCAGTCACAGAAGCATATGAGAAAAAAAATCTAGGAATCATCTCACTGAGGCAATTAAATGTTCTGGCCTCTGGCCCTGAAATGAGGTATGTCACTTCTGCTCACAACCCACTGGCCAAAACTAATTACAAGATTCCATCAAACCACAAGGGAGTCAGGAAGTACAGTCCTACAGTGGAGCCCAGAAAGGGAGAGGAGCAGGAACTATTTGCAGAAAAACACCAATGACTACCACACCAGCTTTCCTTTCAATCATTTTAATTTCAGTTTGTCAAAGCTGTGTGTGTGTGTGTGTGTGTGTGTATACATATGTGTGTTACAGGAAGATATTTTACACACACACAATTTATCATTCTCCCCATTCTTAATTTTGTTTTTCTACTGTTTCTTCATTCTACTCAGAATTCTCATTTGATAATCCAGTCTTGCAACAAATATCGGTACAGTACAGTAATAACCTTTTGAATCACACTCATTATAAATTGTCATGCTGTATATTCCCTTAGGTTTGATTGTTTGAATGGAGGATTGGTGAGTGTCTGGGCAAAGGCCGTAAAATAACTAGAAGTCCTAAAGTCTCACAAATAAATTTACTCTGTACATAAGGGCTGCTGCCACATATCAATAGACACTAGACAGGATGTCAACACGGGATTTCAACGCCAGTGAGTAAGTCAATTATCCAGATACTGAAATTTAAGTACAAGGATTGAACATAATTACAAAGAATAAATAAAGAAACCAGTTAGGATAAAAACAGGAACTAGGTAAGCAGCAAAGTCAATGATTTTCTGAAAAATAGCAAAATTAGACCAGATCTCTCTATTCCTTTCTATGAAACAGGTTTAGTGGCCCCAGAAATTAGAACAAAGCCATTCCTGGGGGTTGAGCATAAAAGACTATAGGAATTTAAAGAATGTGGGGATAGAATTCCAAGCGGAAGGCCTCTGACAACATTGCAAATTTAATGCCAAATCAAGCAAGAATAACAAATGCATGAAGCTGGCCTGGTATGAGGCAACTGGAACCGCAAGTCTGGTACTTCAACCATGTGTAACATCTGTTTGTGGAGCTTCTCAAAAACACTGTGCAGATCAAGCCAAACCTACTCCATTACTACCAGCAGCTTAGAACTCTGCCCTGGTATCTCTACCTTGGTCTCTCTGCCCTGTTCTGTATTTTCAGTTGCAGCTTATTTGATCCCCACATATTCCTGACATCATCCACTGTTTTGGAAGAAATGTGACCTTTGGAAATCCTGTGTGTATCTCCATCAAATTGTATCCTGTTTCTTTTTCCTGTTCACCTGGTTTCTAATCAAATTTGTATCCTAGCCATTGCTTTTCTACACACACTGAGTCTGTTTTTCTGCTTTGACTCTGATTCAGTCTTTCTCTGATCTTTTGCTACAGTCTATTTCCTTAAACTTTGTTTAAAACTAAACTTCTCCAGTTCTAGCTCCTTGATTGGCAACCATAATCTGCTTCTGCAACATGATAGAACATTTGTTGGATACCTACTGTATGCCAAGATTGATGCTTAACAGTGTGAATTAGGCGTCTGAATGCAAACTGTGAACTCACTCTCTTCCAAAGACTGAATTTCTTCTCCCACTCACTCTACTCCAAAGAACTGGCATTCCCTGACCTTTAAATTATCTCTTAACTATAGCAGATTTTTCTTCCTTTTGAAGACATTACACGCAGTGAATGTTATGTTGAGTAAATTAACGGGACACAAATTACGATGGTATTTCTTCAGTCACCTCCTAGAAATAGCATCATAATCTAGAATTCATACCCAAATTCCAAAAATTAGTTAGTATAACTAAAGAGAAAATATATAGTTCCTTGGATCCATTCATACCCAAAGAAACTGTAAATCTTAATATTTTCTTCCCTATAAAGGTTTCTAAATTAAACGCAAGGAAAAACACATTATGAAAAAAGAAATACTAATTCTAACATCCTGCAGAATCTGATCTAATTTCAGTCTTGAAGAAAGTAAGGCTCGTGTAGGAATTGTTACCCAAATTTCTTGACAGCACTCCTTTCAAACAGTTTTGTGAAATGTTTCCCTTGCCAATGGAACAAAAGAATGTGCAGGTGTGCATTAGTCACTGAGGTCTAGCCGAAAACCAGCTCCCACCCAGAGTTTCCAGGTGCAGAAGGAATCAGGGCATGACTTGTGAGCTGTGACTGTTAGAGCACTGAACTAAAGCTCTTGGAAAATTCCTCTTGAGAGTTGCCAGAGCTTGGTATGTAAGACTGACGGCAGTGGTGATCTGTGGGTGTGGCTAAAAAAAAAAAAAAAACAATAAGGGGATTAACAATCCCTATTGCAATGGGCTAACTGGAAAACTGTTCATTGACTAGTGGCAGCAACTGCTATTTTGAGAACTGGACTTATTTGTCACTCATTGTTTTCGATTCCTAGTCAGTTCAAAACCATGGCTGAGCTGCTTTCCCATCTCCCATTCAAAACGTTTGACCTGGGGGACAGAATACTTGGCAGCTTTTAATTAGTGTTCTGAAAGTCTTGGTGCCACATAGCCTTAGTCACCACTTTCCAAGACATTCACCTGCTCCTTTTTTGGACATTCCCCTTGCTGAATATATTGGGAACTCTTACCTCTTTTAACTAGTGTATGATCTAATTCTGGCTCTTAAATCTGTAGTAGTCACCTCTGCTCCCAGTGATGAACCTCAAATACCTACTTTTATTGGTGGGAATAAATTTGGAAATCAGCCTGTTCATATGTATTCTGAATACTCTTTGTCTATTCATCCAGCTTCTGTCAAACGTTGAACATTGCCTTAACTTGTTTGATTTAGATTTGATAGTTTTGACATTATAGCCTTAGTTTTCTAGTGGACAGTTCATCCCTTTAGTTCCTGTGCCTGCGCTATCTTTAGTTTGGTGCTCCTGCTATTAACCCCAGAAGCCCAGGAAATGATTATAAACTTTTGATTAGTGCCATAATAGTTCCATAGGGTGCTCAGTTCCTCTGAAAGGTAGAACATATGGACACATTCATCAACATATTATCCTGGCCCTACATCTAAATTTCTTCCCTCCAGGCCCTCCCTGGTGGCACAACACATTAAAGCAAAGCACTATGAATCTATCCACAGCCACTGCAGCACAAGTTCGATCCCCGGCCAGGGAGGTAACCCAAATGGTTTGGCAGACCTCTACTCCCCACCTGCCCACTGCTCCCCTTGGCAGTGTATTTCAGTACATCTGCCTGTTCTGCTCTTCACTCTCCTTTAAGTCCTTTCAACCCCTGTACCTCTGAACTGTTCCCTAGTTCTTGTATGCATAAATAAATAAATCTTTTTAAAATAAATAAATAAACTTCCTCCCTTCACTTGCTTCCTTGAAAAAACTCAGACTTTGGATTCAAAGTTAACTGTAGAAATAAAGATAAGTGAAAGCACATGGTTAGAATGAAATGCTAATAGAAAAGGATAGTGAAAGCTGATAGTAATAAATTACTCCAAAGGAAGACCTTAACATCAAATGTGACTGGATGAACTGAGAAGGCGCTTCTTGTATTTCTAAAATACATTAAGACCAAACCCTTTATTTCAGAGCAATGTAATGAGGAGAAAATGAACCCAAAAGCTTGAACACATTAAGAACTACCTAAATGCAGTCAACAGAGAATACTGAATATCTTCCAGACTTAACATGATGAAATATGATCCATAGAAAATTCTAGTTTCTTGAAGTATTCTTTAGACAACTTGAGAGAATGAAAGTATAATAAGCAACTCCTTTCTGCATGTAGTCATGCAGGACTGTTAATCATAGTAATCTGAATCCCTAACCACAGACAAGATCATATAACCAAAATTCAGTTAACTATATTACCATATCTTCATAGATGATCAGTCTGTGAATGAGCCTATGGCTCACACTATCGCAGAGTCTTTCCATAATATATGACACAGAGACATAGAAACAGCAGGGTTCCTCTTGTGTTTGAATTACCAAACACAACACATTCTTAGGGTCACCTTTCTGCCTGTACAGAAAGGGCCTGACTAAAAAAAAAAAAAAAATAGATCAATATAAAAAGAAAAACCTATTTTAAGAATGGAAAGAACATCAACCACTGACAGTATCTTATGAGTTCCTTGTTCTGGGTGCTCCATAAACCAGAATCTACTCTTGGATGGTACAGTTATGTGAGTCAGTAAAATATTTTGACTTATGCTAGTTTTTTATTGAATTTTGATTTCTTACAAGCAAAAGATTGCTCACGAAACTTCAATTCTATCCCTACAATAGTAAAACCTTGTTTTTAAGAAATAATAAAAATACTGTGCGAGACCATAATTTGGAATCATGACAGCTGCTTCTACCAAGTTGCTTACATTTTATAATATAAGCATTTTCACATATATAAATATACCAAAATGTTAAAATTCAAAATCTTAAAAAGTAAAATAAGACGATTACAAATCCATTGACTACTTTGTGTTCAACAAGAATAATTATTTCACATGCATCAAATTAAGTATAAAGTAGAACGCTGTTCCTATGATTATTTGACAAGAGACTTTTTTCCACTGTAAATCAAGTGAGAAAATGTTAGAGAGTTTTAGGGCTTTTTGTTTCGTGTAATTTTTTAATACATGGAATATATAATGAAAATGGTACTTTAATTAATGAAGTGCCATTGTTTAACATCCTTGTTAATATTTTGACAATATAGGATTTCTCCCCTCAGGTGTGGTCACATAACTTTCCCATCACCAAAGCACCCACAGTCCTCCACCATAGTCCATTATGCTCCCCCAAATCAAGTATCTTCCCCTTTGCCTCTCCCTTCCCTCTCCTTCTTGGGTGCCTCAGGCATATGGTCAGTTTTCATGGGCTGGCTTTAAAGTTTGTCTTTATCATAAGCCTTTGTTTGGTTTCTCTAGAATCCAGATGTAAGTGGCACCATCTAGTACTTATCTTTCTCCTTCTGGCTTATTTTTCTTAGTATAAGCCCTTCCAGTTCCACCCTTTTTGGCACAAATTGCATGAGTTTAATTTCAGCTAACTATAACACTTAGGTTGCATTAAATTCAATGCAGCAGGAAGACATCTGTCTTTACATAACATGCACTTTTTAAAACTAGATAACCCCAAACTACTCACTGTGTATTTGTAAATAGATATTCTTCTCAAAATATATGCTCTTGCAAACTGTAGGTGCTTAAGAATACAATATCGCATAATTTAGGCATTTAGAATATGGTCACCTAATAGATCATGGCTTCTAACTATGACAGAGTTCCATGCAGCAAACCAAGTGTCCCCTAGCAAAAAAAAATAATACTAATAACTAAAAAGGTAGGCAATATACACAATGAAGCTGCCTGAAGATTTTGATACCTACCAAGGAAGAAAGGGCTTTAGGAAGACAAGATCCCAGAGAGAAGGGAAACTCACAGAAGTGAGACTAAAAGTACCACATGACTTGGGTTAATTTTTAAGCTGCACAGAGCTAGAAATCAAGCTGATAAGAAAGCAGTTGAGAACTTTTCTTATCGGTAGTTACTTATTTCATGGATTCTACTGGATCTGGGTAGAGAAGTATATATACAACTAAATGTCATCAGACAGGAAGGAGCTCTGGGACATTCACTAGGCTTAAATGGAAAACTTTGAGAAAAAGTCTGTAAGAGTTATGGCATACCAGAGTAGATCTAGTTTTATGTTTGAAATCTAGTCTTGATTCAGCTCAAGTTCTATCCTGACTGTACTAAGACAAACAGCTCCTAATCTGCCTGTTTATCAAAAGATAGTTTGTCTTCCCTGGAAGAAGATCATATTATACATATCTTCTACAGTTTTTCATATATGATGGCTAGCATTCAATAAAAAATTAACAGAAAAATGGAAACAGATGAATAGAGTATTCATGCAGCAAGAGATTAGTAAGAAATATCCAAGTTGATTAATAGTGAAACTAAGTATATAAACACGGAATTTTATAAAATCATATAAAATATGGTGAAAAGGCTGAACAGATATCTAGTAGTCATTTCAGAGAGGGAGGAAGAAATGAATTGCATAGGAACAATATTTAAGGAGATAATGATCAAGAATTCTCTAAAACTGATTAAAGACCTCAAACCAAAAGTTTAAGAACTGCTTCAAGCACTAAACTGAAAAGTACAAAAGAATGTATACCTCAGCATACCAAGTAAAACTACTGAAAATTAAAGAAAGAAAAACATTAAAAGCAGCTGAAGAAGAAAAAAAGCACTGTTTTCAAACAAACATAAATTTTGTTAACAATATAATCACACACAAAAAAAATATTCCAAATAGATTTCTTCAGGCAAAAGAAAATTATCACAGATGAGCACACAGAAATTCAAGATAGAAAAAAAAAAGCATTGCAAAGTTAAATCTATGGATAAATATAAATTGACATTGGCTACAGGACACAATATTCACAATTAATTATAGAATTTAACATCTGTATATTTTTAAGATCCATGATGATAGTAATGGAACTGTTTATAAATATCAAAAGTATCATAAGGATATATGACTGTGAGAAGTGACAAAATACTAAATTATGTCAGTCTGTATCATAGATGATATAATCTCTTGAGTAAATATAAAAAGTATAGTAAGAAACTATTTAGGGGCCTTCCTGGTGGCATAAGAAGTTAAAGTGCAGCACTACGAAGCTATCCACAGCCACTGCTGCACGGGTTCAATCCCTGTCCAGGGAGCTGACCCACACAGCACAGCAGACTCCTCCTGACTTGCCCACTGGTCCCCTCAGCAGTGTATTTTAGTCAATGTGCCTGTTCTGCTCTCCACTCTGTCTCTGCTGAATCTTCTCACCCCTCACACCTCTGGCCTGTACCCCAGTTCATATGCATAAATAATTTTTTTTTAAAAAAAATAAGAGACCATTTAAATGTCAAGCAATTAAAAGACAAAATGAAATAACAAAAATATTTGATTAATTTAAAATAAGACTAAGTGGAATGGAAAAGATCAGGGAAAAGATGGGATAAAAATAAAGCAAATAGCAGGAGTATAATTGAAATCTACATATATCAGAAATTACAATAATTATCATAAGATTAGATGTCCCAATAAAATAATTGTAGAGAAACCCAGGTGGTTAACACGAGAAAGTATTAAATTAATAGGAATGGTCCATTGGAGCTACTGCAAATGACCAAAGAAATGGGTCCTGGGGCCCTCCCTGGTAGTGCTGTGCTTTAACCCACTGCACCAAGAAGCTAAAGTCACTTCAGCATGAGTTCAGCCCTGGAGGTCATCCACATAGCACAGCAGACCTCTCCTGACCAACCTGCTGCTCCCCATCAGCAGTGTACTTCGTCAGTTGGCCTATTCTGCTCCCTGCTCTGTCTCTGGTGAATCCTCTCACCACCCCTGTACCTCTGGCCTATCCTAGTTCTGCATGCAAAAATAAACAAATCTTAAAAAAGAAAAGAAAGAAGTGGATCCTGGATATGGAGAGGCAGTACATCCAGAGTATTTGTTAAATCAACAGGCTCACTCATAGCTATACCTATACACACATTAAAGTAATACATATGTGTAGCAAAGACAAGAATGTTTATAGACCATATCCATGATACAAAATCTAAAAGGAACCCATATACTCATAAATAGTACAATGGCTAACCAAAGTATTTAACAGTCATATAATGAAAATGCTACACAAAAATGAAAATAATCTACAGCTGCACCCAACAATATGGTTATAATTTTCTGATAAAATCAGGAATTAGATAAAATACATATGTTTTTGCAGATTTTAATACTTCACCAATGGATAGGTCAATGAGAGAAAATAAATAAGGATATAATCACCCTAAACAACTTGACCACATAAGTCTAATAGTTACTCACAGGATACTAAACCCCCCAAAAAACAAATACAGATTTTTCTCAGTCAGGTGCACATGGATCATTCTCCAAAACTAATGGCACACTGGGTCATAAGACAAACATCAACAAATTCATGAAGAGAAAAATTATACCAAGTAAATTCTCTGACCATAAAGGTACTGAAATACAAATCAACTATAAAAAGAAAACAAGGAAATACTTTAATACATGGAAACTGAACAACCACTGGATTAATGAGGAAATAAAAAAAAATAACTCGAGGTAAATGAAAATGAAGAAATAACCTTCAGCAAAATCTGTTCTAAGAGGAGAGTATATAGCAGTATAAGCCCATATTAAGAAACTAGAAAGAGCCCAAACAAACAACTTTGGCTCTCATCTCAAGGAATTAGAAAAAGAACTGAAAACTCAAAACCCAGTAGAAGGAAGGAAATAATAAAAATTAGAGCAAAGATAAATGAAATAAATTATCAAAAAGACAGTCCAAAAGATCAATAAAAACAAAATCTGGTTCGTTGAAAATATAAACAAAATAGACCACTAGCTAAATTCAAATAAATAGGAACAAAAATGAGAGTGAGAACTTAGTATAGACACTACAAAAATTCAGAGGAAAATGAGAGATTACTATAAGCGTTTATATGTCAACAAATTCAACAATCTGGAAAGTGTGGAGATTCCTCAAAATACTAAAAATGGAGGCATCATATGAGCCAGCAAGTCCACTCTGGAATTCAATTGTGTGGCTACCTTTGCTCCAGTGTCTCCAGTATCTTTGCTCAGTGTCACAAAGAGCACGAAAATACTAATATGAAAGAAACCTACACTCCTATGTTTATAGCAGCACAATTTACAATAGCCAAGATATGGAAACAACCTAAATGCGGTTGAACAGATGAGTGTATCAAAAGATGTGGTCTATATACTCATTGGAATGTTACTAAGAGAAAAAATGACATCTCATGCCATTTGTGGCAACTTGGATGGACCTGGAAGGGGTTATTCTAAGTGAAATGAGCCAGTAGGTAAATGTAAATACTGGATGGTTTCCCTTATATGTGGAATCTAGAGACCCAAAAAAAAGAATAAATGATAAACTGTAATAGTGATCCTTAAAAGCAGGCTGTAGATCTGAGACGGTGTGGGGCCTGGGGACAAAGAGGTGGCCAAAGTAGAAAGTCAGGTGGTAGGGAGAAGAGTGTGGTGAAGTGTGGTGGAAGACTGTGAGCATCTTGGTGGTAGGAAAACAACTGTGACTGCAATTTAGGAGAAAAGCCCTAAATTATGAAAAAAACAAGAATGGATTTTTTTTTAAAAAAATTGTGTATCTTCCTCTGAAATTATTCATCTTTAAAAGACAGGCAAAAAGAGTCTCTGCGATTCATTTATATAGATTCAAAAATCACATAAGACTAATCAATTGTAATAAAACTGAGAATAACAATTTGTGGAAAGGGGTCGGTGACTGAGAGGGACCAGCAGCTACAATACTGGTAATGAACTCTTTTTACCTCACTACTGAATTTTTGTTGCTACAGGAACGTTGTTGCTGCTTTGCAGCGGGAACATGATGAGAGACACAGGAGTCGTGGAGCAGGTTTGCAAGACAAGACTCTGCTGCTTGAGCAGAAGGCCTTGTGCCATTTATTGAAAGCATACAGGCTAGTAAAAGCTGACCATGCATCAATGGTATGAGGAATAAGGTCTGGAGGGTGGGCTAGGTATGGGAGGCAAAGTTGTACAGGCACAGGGAAGGGGCCATCATGACCATATGTCAAGAGACACATTTGTCAACCAAGTATTTGATGTTATCACAGGCAGAGTTACCCGAAGACCACCATGGAGACAGTCACATAGTCAGGTCGACAGAGGCCTAGGTTTGCCCAGGCCAGCTATCCCTACGGTGCTATACTTCGTAGGTTGCCAAGGAATGTCCTGCTGTGATTTGCAGATAGCAAATAGTTCACTGTTGCCCACGAGTGGCCAACTAGTAGCCAGGACATAGGAACCCACACTTTTTAGGTATGTTCATATTGTTAAAAATTCATAATAATGACATGTGAACTATTCATTAAGCATACCACATATTTATATAAAGCTTGTTTAAGACAAGACTCATTTACACAGGAAGGGTGATATGTGGTAGTGCATTACAACCATTCATTTGTCTTGTCAGTCATTATGCAACACCTACTATAACCAATTAGCACAATGGCATTAAGAAACAAACATAATATTGGCTAAGGAAGTTTTTATATTTGTGACCTTTGCAAATAAATTCTCTAGTCTTTATCCCCTGTAAAACAAGCATCTTTTGCCTAATGAGTTCTAGGGTCTCCCTACATTTTAAGATGCAAGAAGCAAATGATATGATCAAAATCTCTAATGGTATTTTCATTATACTATTAGCAACAGGATGACGCTATCTGTAGCAACCACTAAGAAGACATTCTATTTTTTGTCTTTCTTCAAAGAAGTAAGAAAATATTCTTATTTCTGAAATATTTACCAGCTATCTGTGCCTATGTATTTCCTGAGCATCATCGGTGCAGGTTTGTCACAGTTTTCACACTGCAGATACATAGTACTATCTTCAAAGATATGCTGACAAAACATTCTTTCCCCTTTCAGTTAATCAAGAAAGAAGTAAATGGATTTAATTCTCACTTTCAATGGGATAAGATCAAGCACTATCAAGTTTAGTCCAAAATAAAAATTTGTGATTTTGTTCTGCATGAAAAAGGTAATCAAAATGACCTTTGTAAAAGAAAATCTTTCTTTACAGATGACAGCTCTAGTGTTTTCACTTGTGACTCTGTATCTCATGATATATATACATCGCCAGTCAAAATAATCACGAGAGCATGTGTTTAGTATACTCTATGGGGTGGTTCAATTAAGGAGGAGCCTTCCATAGTTCTGTAGTGACAGACTTCCACAGAGGGCACATATCTGTTTGCTGATGTAGGCCCAGGTCCTTAGTATACAGTGTAGGAGAAGAAGACAATGTACTTGATGTCATTTATAGGAAAGGGATGCTTGATGTGCCTGGCCCATTGCCTTGCCCCACCCAGGCTGGTGGACTTCCATGACTTTATCAGAATAAAGATGGACAAGAAATTCTGAGCCTGTATCTCTCTGCCTTTGGTCAACACCAAAAGGAAACTTTCTTGCAGCAGCTCCCAATTCTTCTACAGAATCCACACACAGAAGGGGGAGACCAATCTCCATCTGAAATAAGACTAGATCAATAACAAGCCATAAATAATTTGTGACATCCTTTAAAATTTTTGCTTCAGCTCCAAAATACAATAATTTGAGGACAAACTCAATAATCAATCAATATAGAGAAAAACATCTGAGGTCAAACTCACACATTAACTTGTAACTGCATAAAGCAGGTCAATTATATTACACAAGCCAATTAATGAAACCAGAGTAGAGGTCCATGGGTGGCCCAAGCAGAATCCAGATTTAAGAATACAGGTAAGATTCACCTCAGTACCAAGAGCACAGATATTCCTATTCTAGAATTTATTCCAATGCAAGAAATAAGACTATCATTTTAAGAATCTAGTGAAATCTACCAAACAAAATAAGTAAACTTTACAGGAAAATTCAAGGACAGATTAATTAGGAAATGTTTGCTGTTGAAGATTTTCTCATCTTAAATATCAGAGAACTGAGGGGAAGGTTAATACGGTTGTTTGTATCTAAGCATCAATTTGCAGTTATCACATTTATCCTGTGTTTG
>NW_004567120.1:11135921-11173736 GCF_000260355.1 Condylura cristata
TATATATATTTTAGTGAAGAGACAAGATAAGGCAGATTTTTGCTACCTCCACATTGTAGCAGTTCTTTGTAGTTATCTTGTGTTCTTACAATTACGTTGAGTGTAACACTTACTGCTTTCATTACAGACTATCTTTGCAAGGGTCTTTTTATAGATAACAGTCTTCAAAACAGAGCCAGTGTCTCTCTGTGGATGGAAAGTAAGATATACTTACTGCCAATTTGAAAATATTTGGTTTCTCTATGCTCAGGATTCCTCTTCGATTACCAGCCCATGGCATGGTATATTTATCACCAAGCCTCTCGTTACCTCGTGGTAATTGGGCTTATGAAACCATATCTCTGACCCAGGAATTCTGTGGTTTTTAACAGGATACATGAAACTTGCAAGTGGATAAAATCTCAAGACAATTATAGTAATTGCATACTACTATGGAAAGGTTCTATAGGTACCAGTAGTTTGGATACATTTGCTCTTCTAGGTAATGATAATGCCACTCACAACAATGGCCACAATAAAAAGAAGCTACACTATTTTCAATATTTATTATATGACTGATTAGAGGTTGTGCTTTTGACAGGGATGGATGTTTGCAACTGGTAAGGTAACTTATCTGATTGATTTCACTAGTGAACAAGACAAGATCTTATGAGGACTGGAAAAAGGTTCAAATTAACTGCTTTGGGGACTTTTGATAAAAATTATAATCACTAATAATTGAATAGTCACAAAGGGACAGACCAGGCAGTGAACACTTTATACGTTGTATCTCATTTGATCTCCACAGAAAACTCTTGCAGTAGTACTATCATTGTTCCCATTTCACATATGTGGAACCTAGAACTTAGAAAATTAAATTAGTAGTTCAGTTGACACAGTTGCTAAGTGACAAAATGCTGGAAAACATCAACTTTATCAAAATTGATTTAACATTTCCCATTCACATTGGCTCAAGACGAATGCCTTCTGATGCTCCTTGCAGTACTATTTTCAGTAGCCAACAACCTTAGTGCCCAACAACAGGTGAGTAGATAACAATGATGTGGTATATATACACAGTGGAATACTACTCAGCTACAAAAAGGATGAAATCTTGCCATTTGCCACAACATGAATAGAGCTAGAGGGGATTATGCTAAATGAAATAAGTCAGGAAAAAGAAATACACCATATAATTTCACTCATCTGTGGACTATAAAGAAAGGAAAAAGGAACAGACAAAACTCAACCAAAACAAACCCTAGAAATCTGATTATAGAACTGAGGTTTGGAGGGGGAAAGTTTGGGGGAAGTTTGGAGGGGGGAAGCAAATGGGGGATGGGGTCCAATATATTATTGGTTCTTTGTTGGTATGCATGGTGTGGTATCAGACATTTGAAGAGATATATGAACCTATAGTATCTCTGAAACATATTGCTTGCTTGCAAACTGATCACTTAAATGTTGTTTCCGCACTATTTCTTTTTATATTATCTCTTTGAGTTGTTTTTCTAATCATAATTTATATTGAGCTATACTTAGTCTTCTTATAACAATCTAATTGATGTCAGTGCTGAGATAATAATAAATCTAAGATTTGTTCAAACAAAAAATAAATCATATCCACTGTTATAAACCAATGTTACTTCAATAAAATCATATAATTAAAAAACAAATCATTGGTATTCTTACCATTGAAAATACACTTATGGGCTCTCCCCGGTGGTGCAGTGGGTTAAAGCACAGCACTAAGAAGCTAAAGCCACTTTAGCATGAGTTTGATCCCTGCCCAGGAGGTGATCCACATGGCGTGGCAGACCTCTCCTGACCCTCGAGCTGTTCCCCTCAGCAGTGAACTTCGTCAGTCGGTCTGTTCTGCTCCCTACTCTGTCTCTGGTGAATCCTCTCACTGCCCCTGCACCTCTGGTCTGTACCCCAGTTCTGTATGCATAAATAAGTAATTTTTTTAAAAAATACATTTATTTACTGAGTAGGTGAATGTATAAACAGCCTTGACACACTGGTTACATTGGTTGGTCCAATAAATAATTGCTACTGAATGAATGAATGAACATTTACTATGTGTTAGGCATTAAGAGAAGTATTTCTGTGCTTGTTCAATCAGTTAGCCACTTACTCAAGCAACACATTATATACTTTTTTAAAAAGGATATCTGATCATGGTTAATACCCTGAATGACAAGTTAATATTATGTACATCCTGACATAATATGATATGAATGAAAAAAAACATGACCTTTGTATTATTCTTCCTCACAATCCACAACTCTATTTTAGTCATAAAAAAAAAAAATCAGGCCCTCCCTGGTGGCACAGCGGGTTAAAGCACTGAACTAAGAGCTTAAGCCACTTCCGCATGAGTTTGATCCCCGCCTGCCCTGGAGGAGACCACATGGCGCGACAGACCTCTCCTGACCCGCCCGCTGCCCTCAGCAGTGTACTTTATCACTCTGCCTGTTCTGCACCCCGCTCTGTCCCTGGTGAATCTTCTCACCCTCCGCATCTCTGGCCTGTACCCCAGTTCTGTATGAACAAATAAATAAATAAAAATCAACCAAATTCCAAAATAACCAATATTTTGCAAACTATCCTACTCAGTACTCTTCAAAAATGTCAACATCATGATAAACAAAAAAGACCAGAACAACCACAAATTAGAGGAAACTATAAAGACATAATGACTAAAGAAAACGTGAAATCTTGAATTCCATTCTACAGAGAAAAAGGACATTGGCCTAGGAGTATTAAAATCCCAGAAAAGTCTACTCTTCCGTTAACACTAATGTACTAACGTTAATTTCTTAGTTTAATAACTGCACTGTGATTCTTTAAGATTCCAGCATGAGGAAAATTGGGGGGGGGGGGAGCACAAGAACTTTCTTTACAATTTTTAACACTCTTCTATAAATACAAAATTATTTCCCAAAAATTAAAATAATGAATGCAAAGAACAAAAGAGAATCACTTTGATAGCAATTAGACAGTCAGGAGACAAACACAAAGGTCCCTAAAAAGAGATGGTGGAGTGTATAAAATAACACACACACAACACTAGTAGTTCTGGAAGAGCTACATGTAGGTTTATAAACTTCTTCCAAAACAGTATTTCAGAGACCGCCAGGCCTGCTAGACTCTTTCTCTAGTGTACAGCTGTCTTCATCATGTTTCTTCCTGTGGTGTTTTAAAGGGGGGGGGGGGAGCAGGCAACAAAGTGCACTTACAGCAATCCCCCCCCCAGCCCATTTCTGATAATTATCAAGCTGTTCCATATTCTCCAGCATTTGAGTGTGTCTACTGGCTTTTTGAGTTCTGAGAGGCATTAGATCTTCTTGAGAAACCTAAAGGCAGTTATAAGAAAAAGAGGCATATTATAAACTCTCTCAATGAAGTGTGTTTTGCTGCATTTAAGATGCTTCGAAATTAAAGTTGTTGTAAGAAGTAATGTTCTGAAGAAAAATAAAAGGTTGGCCTGTAGCTGATATTCCACAGTCGCTGCGTGGCCATCTGCTTTGGTTTTGAATCATCCTTATTGATTCACAGGAAAATGAAATACTGAAATCACCATGTAGTTTTAAATTCCAAATCCATGTCAGCTTTGCCAAGTGCTGTCCCATATGTAGATGGGAACAGCATGCAGGCAGCCGGGCCCCAGCCTGACTAAAGCTGTACCACAGTTGCCTGTGCCTATTATTGACTGTTCCCACACCCTGCTTGTTTTGCTAAGTAGGCTTGCAACCTTTAATTTCATCTATGTCTTTCAGGGCACAGGTCTTTGAACAGGAAATTCTTACATATGTAAGGGCCAACACAGCATCAATTATTCTCATCTGGGGAACTTATTAACTAGTGACCAAACATTCTAAACTCTATTCCCAAAGCCTCAGCTTGCCTGCAGTTTTATGGGTGACTGGAATAGATTCCCACTGGTTTCCTCTTCACCTCTGCTCTCCCTAGCATGAATACTAAGAAGCAGCTCTTAATTTATAAAGTGATGGGTTTTCAGTCTCCTCAAGTTTTGAAAGGGCAGAGAGCGGCCCAACTTTTAGAGCTTCTGCCTTTTGCATGGGGAGGTACTGCTGTGCCTACTTAAAGAAAAGCTGTTTGAATTGCCACATGAAATGGGAACCTTTAAACTACGCTTATGCAAGACAGTAGAAGCTTTGCGTCGTTTAATGAGGGCCTTTTCCCTTTTTCCCGGTAATGTTAATAAACTTGTGACAAACTCCTCTCGCAGCTTCTGTCCTACTTCAGAGCCCTATATTAATTTTTTACACTTTTCTCACCGAGATATGTAAAAATGAAACAAATCACCGGGAGCACCCTCCCATCTCAATTCAATGCCTGAAAGAGCTAATCTAGATTTCATGCAAGCAGCAAAGAAGTGTTAGGTGACCCAAATTTGTAAGTTCAGTGCTGGGTATCCCAAAACTTGAAAGTAGGGCCAAATTATACTTCAGCACTAACAAAGAAAATTAACTACCTACTTAGCTCATGGTGCTTTATTATGTCACCAAACAGAGCCGAATTATAGACGAAGGCATCATCTCTCATTCAAACAGGGCACAGGTTAAAAGCCCTCAGAGAATACAGTACTGCAGAGAAAACTTGAAATTCAGACTTTTACTTATGAAGTGAATTCAAGATATTTTAGAGAAGCCTGAAGAGAAGCCTGAAGAGTAACAGCAAAGTACTTGAGCTTTGAAGTCACACAGATCTGAGATTTTGCCCTGGTTTTGACACTCAGCAGCTGTATGAACCTACACAAGTCACTTAACCTTCTAACTTGTTTCATTAATAGGGATCATTGCCATTATCTACCTCGTGCTGTTTACTGTAAAAGAAGAAAAAAAAATCCATGGAGAGACTTGACATGCTTTCTGGTATGTAGTGCCGCTTACTTAGTGGCTTTGCTATTAACTTATTATCATTATTAATATTAAAATGACTTACATTGTTAAAATTGCCTCAAAATAAATTCTATTCTGCTGCAAATTAAGTAATTGATTTCCATGAGTTGTACTTTTGAGAATAAATCAATAGAGGGAAAAAAAATGAAGAAAAGGCACATGAGGAACAATCATACATTACATTCCATAGTCAAAAGGTCTGAATTCACATGCTGGTTTGACCACTTTTTTACCAACAGAGTGATAGTAAACAAAGTATTTAACCTCTCTGAGATTTAGTTTTCTGATCTGTAAAGTGCGAATGATAACATTGGCTCACACAGTTTGTAAGAAAATACTGTATACGGAAATCATCTGGCATGCGGCGCAGTATAGAGCAGGCATACAGCAAATGTTGGCTCTCTACCATTTGCTGCACTGTACCACCAACCCAATGAAGCCTTCCCACTCTCCTTTGCTCTTATCACTTTCAGACATTACAGTGGCATTAGGAACTCCATAGTTTAAGGTTTTAATTTATATATACAGTTGCAAAACTAATGTAGCTTTTATGTAAACATATCTGTCCTTCATTCCAGGGCATTGACTATTTTCGGGAGATACAAAAATGGCAAATTATATTTCAGGAAGATCATACAAATCTAGCCAAGTCATCACGAGTGCTTCAGGTGAAAGTATAAATTTTATATATATAATTTTCCCAGGCAAACTTGGATTCTTTCATGTGGCATCATGAACTAAAGAAAGTAAGGATTAGGCAGTGCTTGCATTCATGATCATAGTAAGCAATCAAAATATGTTGAGTTGGGTAGCATGCAACTGTCCCTTCTAGTCCCTTTTAGAATGTCAGAAAAACTAACATTATAGCATAGAGCTGTGAATATGATTTAAGCCTAGAACTCACAAGTCATAGAACTATCTTGATGCTAAAGATGACACTGATTATACAGAAGACAGCACCGTAGCAAATAGTAATCCCAACATTCTAGTTGGAGGCGGTTACTGCTCCTACTCCTGCTTCTTTGTTTTCCTTCCTTGATCACTGATGACTAATTGCAAACTCAACCTGTTGCCAGCTCCTCAGCCAATTCCAATCGAAGGCATATATCAGCAATTTTAGTATCACAATTCAGTTTAGTTTGGTTTTATACCAGCCTTCCTGAGTTCGCTAGTGTAACCCTGAAGATCACCAAGGCTTTTGTGTTTTCTCCTAAGTACAGAGTAGTTAACTGCATGGAATCTCGAGCTAAACTGTGTGTATTCAAACCTTAGCTCTGTTAGTTTTCAGCTGTGTGACTTTGGGCAAGTAATTTCACTTCTACAGTCTTCAGTTTCATCATCTATAAAATGGAGATAATGATAGTATCTAACTCATAAATTTATTGAGCAGATTAAAGGTGAGAAAGCTTGTAAAGTTCTTAATGCTTAGTACTTAATAAGTACTTTGAATTCATCTTCATGCTTTTAAAAAGTCTGAGACACATTTCTGCAAGGAAATAACTCCCCTGCTTTTTTAATTTGTACTTCTTTTCACCTTTCCCTTCAACCTCCACTTTCACATTGATGTGGTTCACTAAGTTTCTACCTAAGCTATGTACCTCAGTCACTACCCTGATCTCTACTAGGTCATTCTTACAGGTTTGGGGGGTACTGGAGACACATAGGAGATGACACCCTCTGAACTACCTAACATCTGGTCCTTCTAAAGCAACTGTCCACCAAACTAACCAGGTCCCCCAATAACTACAGTTTTCCAAATTGTAACTAAGCACCTCTGTCTGACTCTGGAAGATAGTGTGGAAAGTTCCTAGTTATAATTCTGTAGCCTATTTCTTCCCTCCAACCCTAGCTACCAATAACAGAGAAGATACCAAGGTACTATCTAACATTTTAAAAATTCTGCTCTCTCTAGAGTAGCATCTCTTAAACACACACACAAAATCCATCACTCAGGTAAGTAATCCTGTCTCACTTGGGTAGGGCTCCTGGATAATTGAACACTACCTAAAGGGAGATGATGATCCTACTACAGACTCAGAAGCAGAAAGCTCCACTAAGAACTGGAATGATATTACAGATAAGAGAAATAAATAAAAAAAAGTGTTCTTGTTTGGTAAAGCTGATTAAGAATAAGAAATGAAGGACATTCACTTGGGTCTTCAGTCTGAATAAGGCTTTACAATTGATTAAAATATCTTATGTAAACTGTGAATTTTTATTTATAGAGCCTTGCTTTCTCAGGATCTCAAAGCACTTTGCAACCATTAATTACACATTAGTATCTACTTGTGGTATGACTGTGATCACTTCAACTGATGGTGAGAAACAAGAACAGAGAAAGGTCAAGAAGCTTCCCCAAGCCATGCGGGGCAAACTCTGAACAAGAACCATTTGTTGTTTCTGTGTTTGTAATAATGAGCAAATTAAAAGTGCAATAATCTTCTTTGTAATTCAGGAACAAAAATCATTGTTAATGGTCATTCCTAACCATAAGAAAGAAGTCTTTTTAACTTCCCTTAATGGGTATACTTTTTTCCAGATAGCACCTAATTATGGTAAATTGCTTTGTTCCCTAATTGTTACTGCAAGGCAACTAAACATTGTTATGTTGACTACTCAAGAGTGGATTCTTAATGGCCTTAATCATCAGATAATCTGGTAATATAATCAATGTAACTGGAAGATGAGATACCTTACGGAAACAACAGGCAAATCAAGTATGAAACATGGACTTATAAGCAGTGTTCAATGCTACTATTTTATGTTTACTATGAGAAGTAACAATTCTCATTTCACAAAGAAGCAGAAGGCGATGTTAATGCTGTTTTAAATGCCTAATCTCCAAAACTCCACAAGCCTTGCTGTGAAATGTTGGACTCCCATCAGACCAACTTTGAACATCTTCTCCACAGGACATGAAACACCAATATTTTCCTAGGATATATTTCACCAGAAGAGATCTCTTAGTCTGCATGTTACTAACCTGAATGCCTTAAAACAGGGGAGGGCGGTATTCAATATCTCACCTATTCAGGGATTAAATATATGAGAGGAAAAGTGAGTTTTATTTCGTGTTGCCATTCCTGGTACTTCAATAGAAACAGAAATATTAATACCCAGTATAGAAATAAGAGCGAGATACTGGATTGTAGAATAACAACAACTAGAATATATATCATCAAGCTTTGCTTTTCTTGAAAAAAAAAAAAGATACAAACATAAGGTTGTCAGTAATTAATGTCAATAATTAATTGTACTATAATCAAATTGTGAAGAAATTTCTACTTATATTAAAAAACAAAACAAGAACCTACATGTGTTCATGTACACACATGAGAGACACATGTGCCTTACTAAAGAACAAGGTTATTTCTTGTGTCAATTCCACCATTTGCCAATCAAATAAGAACCAACATAATATTTTTAAGTTTTTTTTAAATAGAAAATTCTTTACTTCCAAAGTTATTGCAATAAAAAATTTAATTAAAAAACAGCAAATCTGGTTTCTGTTCCAATCTGAGCTTGTGTTAAATAAGTCATATTGCATTTAGGTTCTGTTTAATGTTTTAATCTCTTTTTATAGCTTAAAAACACAAAACATAACTGGAAAAATCTTTATGATCTGTATTTAAAATCATACAGCATTCAATTTGCTGCTTCTCTTTTCTAATAACATGAAAATGCTGGTTCTGAAATAATCAATAGCTCCTAATCAATTAATCCTTTCAAAATAGTTTGAATATATTAAGGTAACTTTTATTGTTCAAAGAATTAAGTCCCACAGAAATTGACATGCTTGGTAATTAACAGTGCTAGAAACAGTGAAATCCTGATATATGATAAATTTTTCAAATTGGAAGCACAGACTTTATTCTTAAATCATAAAACATTTTAATCTCACTATTTCTGTATTATCAAGGCATTTTAGGTATTAACTTATACATGATGCAATTATAAAATTGTCAATTGGGTTAAATAAACTCATAATAGACACACATTGTTTGAACAGTAAAAAGTAAAAATGTCTTCACTTAATCCTCCTCTCTTATCTACAGTTGAAATACTCCCAAATGAGTGTCCCTATTATTCTTTTTTCCTTAAAGAGTTTGTTGAACATGCACATTCCAACAGAAACCCATATTATTTCCCCCTCACTCTTCTACCCTAATGCTAGATTATTGTTTTACATGTTGATTTTTTTTTATTTAGCAATATGTATTGCAAATATTTCCATAGAAGTACCTAAAGAGTTATTTCATCCTTTAAAAATGTCACAGGAGGATTTTAGGAAGAAATCACAGAGTAGGAGTTTCCAGCACTTGTCTCTCCACAGAAAAAGCCATTAATGGATGAAAATACTTTCAGGAGGACTCTCAGAATGAAAGGTTATAGCATCTCATTAGGGCACAGAAATGACAAAATGGATACTGAGACATATAAGAAGAACAATTTCACTAGATCAAAGTCACTCCTCATCTCAAGTTGGCACAACACAGTGCCAAGACAAATTGCCTCAGTCCACAAGTTCTTCCATGGCATAGAGGACAAAGTACCTGACTTCTGCAACTTTTCATAGTGTTACATCAGAGTCCTGCTTCTGTCATGCCCATTTATAACACAGATCACCTAAGGGTAGCTAAGGACAAAGAAAAGGGGTAGGGACCCTCTTTCAACAGCCAGTGCACAGGTATCAACACCAGCACAGACACTGGCTATGTATCCACAAATCACCACAGCAGACATATCCAGCATCTCTGAATGAACTGACTGGTGAAAGGTTTTCCCTACCTTCGCTAGTCTGTAAATCCTAGAAAAGGTAATGTTTTCACCTAGTAGACATCAGTGCCAAGATACAGAAATCAAAGAAGCAGGGGGAACACGTTAATAAAGAAGAAAATAAAGCTCAGAGGGAAAAAAAAAAAAGCTTTGAATGAATAAAAATCTATGCACTGAATGACAAAGAATTCAAGTAATCATCTTAAATAAGCTACTAGAGAATACTATGTAGACAAATGAAATAAAGAAAGTAGATAAAAATTTGACAAGTCCAACAAAGAGATAGAAACCATGGAGTAAAAGTGAACAAATTCTAGAGCTGCAGAACATAAAAACTGAAATAAAAATACCAACACAGGCCCTCCCTGGTGGCACAGCGGTTTGGAGCGCAGTACTGCAAAGCTGGCCATCGCCACTTTGATACCCGGCCCTGGAGGTGACCCACATAGCGCAGTAGACCTCTCCTGACCCGCCCGCTGCTCCCCTCAGCAGTGGCCTTAGTCAATCTGCCTGTTCCCCCACCCCACTCTGTTTCTGGTGAATTTTCTCACAGCCCCTGCTCCTCGGGCCTGTACTCTAGTTCTGTATGCATAAATAAATAAAGTCTTTTAAAAAAATCAATACAGTCATAATACCAAACTTGATGAAGCAGAAGAAAGTACAGTGATAGATGGGAAATCTCTGTACCTTCCATTTAATTTTGCTGTGAAACTAAGACTGCTTTAAATATTTTTTCCCAAACTAACAAATAAGTAAATAAATAAGTATAAATAAAGAGTGTGGAATAAAACATTCAGAGGTGATGAATACATTTATGGCATAGATTGTGGTTATAGATCATGGGTGTCTGCTTAACTCCAAACTCATCAAGTTGAATACAATATAGATGCACAATTTCATTTGTCAATATTTTCTTCTCTCACACCTCAAAGTGGTTTTTAAAAAGTTACAGATTCATGGTATAAATTTTATCAATATATTGTACATTATTTAACTAGTCCCCTACCAACGGAAATTTAGGTTTTCTCCAATCATTTTCTTCTACACACATTGCCACAATGATAATATTTCATATGTGTCATTTTGAACATGTGATGATGTAGTTTTTATTAAAAATATAGCTAAGGGCCCTCCCTGGTGGCGCAGCGGGTTAAGCACTGCACTAAGAAGCTAAAGCCCCTTCCGCATGAGTTCGATCCCTGCCTGCCCCAGAAGAGATCCACATGACGCGGCAGACCTCTCTTGACCCGCCCGCTGCTCCCCTCAGCAGTGTACTTCGTAGATCTGCCTGTTCTGCTCCCCGCTCTGTCTCTGAATCCTCTCACCCTCCGCATCTCTGGCCTGTACCCCAGTTCTGTACGAATAAATAAATAAAATCTTTAAAATATATATATATATATATATAGCGGGGCCCTCCCTGGTGGCACAGCGGGTTAAAGCACAGCACTGAGAAACCAAAGCCACCTCCGCATGAGTTCGATTCCCGCCTGCCCCGGAGGTGACCACATGGCGAGGCAGACCTCTCCTGACCCGCCCGCTGCTCCCCTCAGCAGTGTACTTCGTAGATCTGCCTGTTCTGCTCCCCGCTCTGTCTCTGGTGAAGCCTCTCACCGCCCCTGAGCCTCTGGCCTGTACCCCAGTTCTGTATGCGCAAATAAATAAATCTTTAAAAAAATATATATATAGATATATAGCTAGGTTAAAAGTTATACACATTGTGCTTTTGATAGATTGTCTATCATATATATTAAATCAATTCTATCCCAGCAGTAGTATGTTACCAAATTTGTTTACAGATATGTCAAAAAAGTAAAAATTATATCTCATTACAAATAGGAATGGGATTAAACATTTTTCCTGTATTTAAGAGCCTTTTCAATGGAATGTCTATCTGCATACTTCTCACATTATTTATTGATCACTGCTATTTTGTAATTGATGTGTAAATACTCTCTACATATTAAGAAGTGTGGCCCATTGTGAATACAAATTGTGCAAAACCATTTGAAAGTTTGTCATTTATTTTTGTTTCTGAGGTTTTGACATGAATTCTTTTTAGCTTTAATAAGTCAACACTGTGGGTCAATAGTTTCTTCTATGGCTTCTGCATTTCATATCATAGCTAGAAATACCTTTTTTACACCAGATAATAAAAGAATCATTCTTTATGACTCAAAGAATTTTGAAAGCTTTACTTTGGTGTGAGGTTGAGGTGAATGAAGAAAAGATTACAAAGAATGCTGGCAGAATAAAGAGCTGATCTTCAGAAACAAATATAAAATAAAAATGAAAGAACTTAGGTTCCCTGGTGGCCTATGGGTTAAGTCTTAATGCTATCATGCTACCACCGCTAAGGTTAGGTTCAATCCCCAGCCAGGGATCTGACCCACATGGTGCAGCAGACCTAGATATTCCTGTCTGTTCCGCACACTGTCTCTGGTGAATCTTCTCACTTTCTGCCTCTCTTTCCTGCATCCCAGTTCTTCCATGTAAAAATAAAAACATTGAATATATATTTGAAACTTATAAAAAAAGAACTGAATCCTGTTAAATAAAGAGAAAAATGGAAAGCTTTAAAGCTAAACCTCACTTGAAAGCTTAGAAGACATTTTGTTAATGGCACAGGTTAAGATCAAGAGGTTATCCTTTAGAATAAACTCTAAAAGATAAGAATATGAAGTATACAAGAAGGGGACAAATATTTTGGTAGCTGTTGAGTAACCAGGGCCTTCAGAAAGTGTAGGGCCGTTTGGAGAAATAAGCATGACTCCAGAGAGCAACAAATTAGGAAATTCACTATTGAATACCTGCAATGAACAGCTAACAGAGCATGTGAAGTTGTTGATAATGATCAATTTGGAACCCAATGAAATGAGAAGACAAGTAATAGGTAGCATAATTTTTTTCAACAAAAATAATGTGAAATCACAATTCAGTCCTTCATTTACAAGTGTAAGTTTGCTTTATTTATTTAAAAAAAATGGTGGAAACTTACGTTAACAAATGCTTTTCTTCTCTTGTGTTTTGTTACTGAAGTAACATTGTATTATGTAAGTTTCAGGTGTGCATCATTGAGAATCTACATTTGTACATACTGTATTTTCTTTACCACTAAAATCAAAAAGAAAAAAGTGTGAGTTAGATGGAAGAAACATAAGATGGAGAATTTAGATACAGAACTAGTTAAAAGAAGTTGAGTACAGAGTTAATCACTAACATTTCAATAGTGGTTTGGGTGCTGGTGTCAATTAGGTCCATTAGGGGTCCACTCTGAGTTCAATCAATTCAATATTTTCATTTACTACTTAGAGAAGAGAAGAAAGAGGATGCTAATAAAATTTGCAGGTCTTCCTGCACACTGCAAGATAGGCATAAAAAAAAAGTACAAGCAGGATAAATTTTTAAATGACAGAAATCAATAAAGTAAGACTCAGTAAAGCATTTATAAATGTAATGTGATTCAGAAAGGAAAAATAATCAAATGCACCAATGTAAAATGGAATCACTAGAGGGACTAAGGTTTGTAGTTGCACGTACAATGAATATGTATCAGCAATGTGACTGTCAAACAGCAAAGACCATTGCTGATCAAATTGCAAAACAGAAATTTTTTTCAATAGGAAAAGAATGAATGGCTATGCCAACCTATAAACACTTCGGTATGTCCATAGTATCTACTCAAAAGCTCAGCAGATAAGTAGAGTACCAAAACGGGACTGTAAAATCAAAGGAATTCAAGCAGGAATAAAGAAAACCAACATAAAACAAGGTGAAGAAGAGTACAGAAATAAAGTAAATATAGTGATCAAAACAGAAATCAGGCGAGGGTAAGGCAGGAGAGGATGGAGAAGGGAAGGAAAATCCAGAGGATGGAAAGGAAAGGGGAGGGAATAGCAGAGATTAAGGGAAAGAGGCAGCATAAGGATAAAATGAGGATAGTGAATTCCTTTCACAAAGGAATTATGCAGAGAACTGCTGGGGCTGCCCCAATTAATATTTTCACTGAAATGTTTCTAAGGAATATATTTACAGTGGCTCTGATCCTTCATTGCATATGATCATCAGATAAACTGGATTTTAGATACCATATTAAGAAAAAAGGATCCGACCCTCCTAAGAAACAACATCCAAGAGCATTTTCAAGTATACTTAATTAAAAATTTTCAGACTAAGTATTCCGAAGTAACAAACTATTCAAGAACATGACAACAAAAGGAAAACAAGTAGTCACAGTTTTTTTTATTAAATAATGCTAATTACTTATCTGATTAGAGAAGTAAAAAATGGCTATAAGAAAATTTGAAAATTATTGGGAAATATTTTTCAATGAAAATCAAACAATAATATCTTCAGCAACAGCACCTTGATATGTTTATTTACTTCACAAATACAACTTTTAAAAAGGATTAAAAATTTGCTGCAGGCGTGCATTTGCCATTTTATTGCAAAACATTATATAATCCTTTTCTGAGTAAGTGAACGTTCTTGGAAAAAAATGACTGCTAATATGAGCATTGTCTTTCATTTGTTTTTTTATGACCAAATGGGTTTACCAAATGATTCGGAGGAATAAAGGCATACCTCTTGATGCATGGGTGGGGACACATGATGGAGAAATATCTAGAGACACTTGAAGAGATACTTGGAATAGACATGTGGGTGGGCAACACGTGAGGAGCCTGCTCTTGCTCCTTGGCAGACAATCACAGCCATTTTCCTGACTTCACGGCAGATTATGTAAGAATTGGAAACATGTCCATTAATGTGGCTTTGATTGAAATTCTTCTGGGAGTTGAAATTGAGCTGAACCAAGAAAAGAGCTTGTCACATTACTGGTAGGGTCCAGAGACTTCCAATAAAGTATAAGTGTTCATCTTGGGAAAATAATTCAATTTAGTTCTAGAAGAATCACATGGACTGAGAGCAAGAATGGATTCCAAAGGAAATCATCTCGGATACCCCTCTGGGTTCTTCCAGGCTACCAAATAGTCAGACAAGCATCAGACAGATTAGTGAGAAACACTCAAACAGAAGTTTAATAACATGTATATTTAATTATACATGGGAGAGGCTCACATGCCTAACTAACTTGCACCCTGACCATATTAAACAGCTCGGCTAAAACAAGGGAAGATAGAGAAAGAAAGGGGAAATTCACTTAGGAAGTTCATAAAGAAAACAAATAATACAGATTTAAGGTCTGCCTTCTCCAAGGAAAAGAGATAAGGAGATTACATGTTCCAGGGGAGAGGAAATTTAATGAGATAAGTTTACATATAAATTCCAAAAACAGCTTCTGGCCAGCCTTCAGAGTCCCTTCCATGAAATAAACATCTTGCCAAAAATATTTTGAGGGTGGGAGATTTTTGCTCCCCCAACAAGTTCAAGCTGACAAACTGAAAATGTTTAAAGTTGATACAAAATTAATAAAAGCTGTCTACTATACATTATATCATCCAAAGACAAAAATAGACAATCACTGCTATTTTTATTGAGTGCCTATTACATCACTGGGCAGTCTAGGTATAATGTGTACACATATTAATTTAATTTTACATCTTTCTATTAGATCTTTGGATGTCTTACTCAGCAATAGACTCCAAATATCCTAGACTGCAAACTATTTCACATAAAGTTCATTGATCGATAAAAGATGGAAATATGTAATTAGAGGGTAAAAAAGAAATGATTTAAGTTAGAGTCCAGCCTTCTTCCCTTCACTCAAGCAACTGAATGATTAAACCCTTATTACAAACTCTTAAAAGATTTATACTCCTTGGCATTGGCTGTAAGGAAGTACCTCCAAACAAATACTCTCAGTACCAGCAAATATAGAACTGTATATATGCAATGATCCGAATGTTTATGGCCCCTCAAAATTCATATTTAAAATGTACCACCTGGTTTGATGGTATTTAGAGGTAGGACTTGTAGGTGACTAGGTTACCAGAGTATAGGCCTAGAATCTCCATAAAAAGGGAAGTTTCAGGTTCCCTACCCCACTGCCCCACCTAGTGAGGGGCAGAGAGCCAGCAGATCTGCCAGCTATCTAACCTGGAGGGGAGAACAATGTTTTTTTAAAAAAATGGATCTGATGCTTTTCAGCTTTGGAATTGCAGCAGGGATTTAGGGGACTTGGAAGAGAATTGTGCAGGTGAGACATGGGGAGCTGACATGACAGCCATTTACCTTGATTTGCACTTTGAGTTGCATATTCTAGTCAAGATCTGCCTGGCCCCTACTTAAAAAAAGCACTTTCATTTTTTTTTTAAAGATTTATTTATTTGTGCATACAGAACTGGGGTACAGGCCAGAGGCTCAGGGGCGGTGAGAGGCTTCACCAGAGACAGAGTGGGGAGCAGAACAGGCAGATCAACGAAGTACACTGCTGAGGGGAGCAGTGGGAGGGTCAGGAGAGGTCTGCCACGCCATGTGGTCACCTCCGGGGCAGGTGGGAATCGTACTCATGCGGAAGTGGCTTTAGCTTTCCAGTGCTGTGCTTCAACCCGCTGCGCTACCAGGGAGGGCCAAAAGCACTTTCATTTTTAAAAATATTTATTTATTTATGCGTACTGACCTGGGATGTAGGCCAGAGGTGCAGTGGTGGGAGAGTATTCACCAGAGACTGTGGGGAGCAGAACAGGCAGATTGAGGATGTACACTGCTGAGGGGAGCAGAGGGCGAGACAGAAGAGGTCTGCCACACCATGTGGATCATCTCCAGGGCAGGGATCAAACTCACACTCGTACTAGCTAGTGTTGTGGCTAGCTAGCAGTGCTGTGTTCTAACCTGTTGTGCCACCAGGGAGGGCCCCTGACTAGCTTGTACTTTCCCCTTCCTAGGGGTCTCCACTAGGAAGTGCCTAAGACTTGCAGCAACCTTTCAGGCCTTGAGGCCAATCCTAATTGACTGGGCACTTACCCGCAGAGGACCACAGAGGACAGAAACTTCAGAGTTTTCATTATGAAACTATATCCCACCTCTTCTTCCCTCTCTATGCTCAACCATTCTATTAAAGACCTTCACGCTACAAATATGCTTTGTCTTAATGCGGTGGATGGCAGAACCCTCTTAGAGTTTGCAATTCGGGAGTCCTGTCTGCTAACACCATGATCCAATAAGTACCCTTATTAACGACATCCCAGAAGTATCCCTTGTGAGGTTAAACAAAATGAAAGCCACATATGAAGTGGGACCTCACCAAACATTGAATCAGGTAACCCTGGATATCCCAGCATCCAGAACTCTGAGAAAAAAGCATCTGTTGTTTCTAAGCACCCCACCTCCCAAAAAAAGGCCACACTTGGTCCAATATAGGTAACCACACCACACTACCATCAATAGACCCATACCCCTCCACCACAGTCCCTTAGGAACCCTCCACACCATATTTTCCACCATCCTCCCACCCCCATCATCACAATTTTAGTCAGACTTATAGAGTTTGTTATTGGTTTGGTTCTTTCTGACTTTTTGTTTTGTTTCTTTACATTCCACATATGAGTGAAATTGTCATGTATTTGTGTCTTTCTCCTTCTGACTTATTTTGCTTAGCATATTCTCATCGAGTTCCATCCATATTGTTGCAAATGCTAAGAGTTTATCTTCATTTACAGTCTAGTAGTATTCACTGAATGCACATACAATTTCCTAGCCCACTCATCTATCATTGAGTACATAGGTTATTCCCATAACTTGATAATTATATATAGTACTGCAGGAACATAGGAGTACATATATATTTTCAAATTAGTGTTTTTATATTCTTTGGGTAAATAGCTAAGAGTGGAATTGCAACTGGAATATCATGTCTCAGACCTACAGGAGCCTGGATAGGTCAAACAAGCAAAAGCATATAAAACCCACAGTACCACCTGCTGGAAAGGCAGAAGTAGTTCAAATCTCTAGGATTAAGACAATACAGGCAGACAAAACCATATTACGGGGCAACTAGACCTCAAAGTAATATGACAACACAAAGAGGAGATAACACTCGAGAATTCAACTACAAATATGTGGAAGATTTTATCTTCCTACCAGACAGAGCTTAAAATTGGGATGATAAAGAAATTCACTGAAAAGGTGGAAACACAGAAATACTTTTCATTTTTGGATTTATATTAAACATCGCTCTAGCACTTGATATTTTTTATCATCCAATTTTATATGATCAATAATGCTGCAGGCTTTTTCTCCACGTAGCTTGAAATTTTACTAGCTTATGTTCTCAAGGGTTGTTATGTCGACATTTTATGGCTTCATGTATCTTGCATTATATATGCATATGTTTCTAAAGAGAGAAATAGAAAGAAATGAGGGCCCTCCCTGGTGGCGCAATGGGTTAGGATGCAGCACTGCAAGCTGGCCACAGCTGCTTCAAGTTCCAGTTCGATCCCAGGCCCCAGAGGTGACCTACATGATACAACAAACCTCTCCTGACCCGCCCGCTGCTCCCCTCAGCAGTATACTTCATCATCTGTTCTGCTCCCCACTCTGTCTCTGGGGAAGCCTCTCACAGCCCCTGTACCACTGGCCTGTACCCCAGTTCTGTATGCATAAATCAATAAATCTTTTTTAAAAAGAAATAGAAAGAAATTAATTTTCAGAAGTTATTTGAATTTTACCCAAAAATACATGAAAATAATGATCTCAATTTATCCACATCATTATATGTAAAAAATTATAGAAATTATATTTTCTTAATCACTAAATTTTATGTGGACTTATTTGTGTTGCTAACTCAGTATCATTATTGTTAGTTAATTATATGTGAAAAACAGTAACATTGGCATAGTCATTAAAAGTATTTTCTAGGGTAGGCTTGTTTTATACATTTTTTGTACAGAAGTACAATGCATATACAAACACTGTATTTTCACTTGGTGATTTCATCACTTATTTTATGCAGTTAAAATTCCTCTTTAGGCCCTCCCTGGTAGCGCAGCAGGTTAAAGCACAGCACTAAGAAGCTAAAGCCACTTCCGCATGAGTTCGATTCCGCCTGGCCCCGGAGGTGACCACATGGCTCGGTAGACCTCTCCTGACCCGCCCGCTGCTCCCCTCAGCAGTGTACTTCGTCGATCTGCCTGTTCTGCTCCCCACTCTGTCTCTGGTGAATCCTCTCACCCTCCGCATATCTGGCCTGTATCCCAGTTCTGTATGCACAAATAAATAAAATTCCTCTTTAGGCCCTCCCTGGTGGCGCAGCAGGTTAAAGCACAGCACTAAGAAGCTAAAGCCACTTCCGCATGAGTTCGATTCCGCCCTGCCCCGGAGGTGACCACATGGCTCGGTAGACCTCTCCTGACCCGCCCGCTGCTCCCCTCAGCAGTGTACTTCATCGATCTGCCTGTTCTGCTCCCCACTCTGTCTCTGGTGAATCCTCTCACCCTCCGCATATCTGGCCTGTATCCCAGTTCTGTATGCACAAATAAATAAATCTTTTCAAAAAAAAAATTCCTCTTTAATTCATTGTCAGTTAAATCTTAATTTATATTTTATTTAAACATTTTTTATTATATTTTTTATATTAATCTAACAAACTAGTCTAAAGTTTATTCTATTGCATATATGGGGTAAGGTTTTATTTCTAAATATTTAGCTACTTTTCTCACACTGAAAAATAATCTTTTTCCTTATCCCATTGGTTTGTTAAGATCCCATATAATATGTCAACATTTTTTAGTAATTTGTATCTCATTCAAGAACTTGGAGAGAAAGAAAAGCTGTCCTAGAACTACCAGTGAATGCAAGATAAAGATGAGTACTTCTGAAAGAAATTGAGAAATTAGTAAGGACAACGTTGGGCCTCCTGGTGGCACAGGGGCTAAAGTCTCATTGCTATTAACCTATAACCAGCCACTGTGGCATGAGTTCAATCCCCGGCCAGGCAATTAACCCACTTGGTGCAGCAGACCTCTCCTATCTCGCCCGCTGCTCCTCTCTGCAATGCCTTTCAGTAGATCCACTTGTTCTGCTCCTCACTCTGTCTCTGGTGAATCCTCTCATCCCCTGCACCTCTGGCCAACACCCCAGTTCTTGAATGAATAACTAAATTAAAGATAATGAATAAGGAAAATGTAGCAAGCAAAGACAAACCAAGACAATGACCAAAGAGAAGCAAACAGGACAACTGAGGAAATGTGGTGGTTTTCCCTTGCTAAAATTATAAAAAAGTATGTACAGTTACATAGAAAAGGAAGAAATCACAAGAAGAACTTTATGAAGGGTTTGGACACAAAAGGAAGACCAAAGTGAAAGCAAAACAGACCTCACTACATAAAGAAGCAGTCTGTCAACAAGAAATAGGCAGGAGGGGAAAGTACTCTCAGAAGGAGGGAAGTGACAGAATTGTAAGCAGGTCAAAGATAAAGAGAAATACAGGAATGCAAAGGGCATGCCATAAAGAAAGTAACAGATGAAAGCTAAAGTTCAAGAGCTAAATCACAAAAATATAAAAGCAACAAAAATTTGCAGAGGCTCATCTAAAAGGACCATACACATAAAGCAAAAGTTGATGGACTAATGAGGACATTAAAGAATTTAAGAAGCAACAAAAAATAGTATAGGACAAGACTGAGGAAGAATCTTGTGGAATGGTCTAATAACATACAGATAGTTAAAATATTAAAGCAGCAGGAAAGATCTCTATTGAAAAGAGTAGCATATGGGTGAAGAAACATAGCAAACCTAGTTTTTTTTATTATTATTAATGTGTTAAATTCTCATCATGAAATATTTTTAGTTTATTGCCTAAGCTTTATACATAAAAAGGAGTCATATTAGAGATTTAAAACGTTTTATAAAATGCTTTATAGACTCTTGTTAAAAGGAAGGGAAACTAAAAAGATAAAAAAAAATAGTCATGATTTTTGGGAATTAAGACCTTTTGGGAGAAAATGTAAATTCTGATGCTTAAAAGCTAGAGTGGCCCTCCCTGGGGGCGCGGCGGGTTAAAGTACTGCACTAAGAAGCTGAAACCACTTCCACATGAGTTTGATCCCCGCCTGACCCAGAGGTCATGGTGGGGCAGACCTCTCCTGACCCGCCCGCTGCTCCCCTCAGCAGTGTACTTCGTCGATCTGCCTGTTCTGCTCCCCACTCTGTCTCTGGTGAAGTCTTTCGCCACCCCTGAGTCTCTGGCCTGTACCCAAGTTCTGTATGCACAAATAAAAAAAATAAAAAAAAAAAAAAAGCTAGAGAAGCAAGAGAAAAAAACAGCTAGAAGGGTAAAGCTTACTACTGACTCTCCATTTACTCAATGAACATATATTCAGGGCCTACTAAGTGGCAGAAAAGATATAAAATAAATACTAGTCTCTATACTCAAAGATCTCTCATCTAGAATAGAAAACAAAATAATATATATGACATTACATGCTATGGGAAATATATTGAATTATGCAAAATCTGCTATTAGAAGCAATGAATAAAGGCCTAATTTCATGGGTGATGGAGATAAGGAGGTGGTTCAGATGGAGAGAAAAGCAGATAATGCTCTAATTGGAGAAAGTTACTCTTTTTTAAAAAGATTTATTTATTTATGCATACAGAACTAGGGTACAGGCCAGAGGTGCAGGAGCAGTGAGAGGATTCACCAGAGACAGAGTGACAAGCAAAAAAGGCCAGCTAACGAAGTTCACTGCTGAGGGGAGCAGCGGGCGGGTCAGGAGTGGTCTGCTGCGCCATGTGGATGACCTACGGGGTGGGGATTGAACTCATGAGGAAGTGGGTTTAGCTTCTTAGTGCTGTGCTTTAACCCCATGCGCCACCAGGGAGAGCCCAGAAGTAACTTTTTAATTGTATCTTAACAGTTATTTAGAAGTTATTTAGAAGTTGGTCATCTAGTCTAGGGAAGAAAGAAGGAATGGACACTTGGGAGTGTGTAGAATACTTGGAGTACAGAAAGCAACAATGACAGGATCATAGGATATGTACACATATTTAGTAGAAAATGAAGTCAAAATGGGAAAAAAAAAACAATTATTTAACCTATGCAAAAGATAATGGAGAGAATTAAGGATCAGTAAGAAAGAGTAAAATTTTCAGATTTGCCTTTTAGAGAAATCATGCTGTGTTCAATTGTAGGGAACAGATTAAAGTCAAGGAATTATATTAGGAAACTTTTGCAATAGTTCAGGTAAGAAAAAAATAATGGCAGAAATATCTAAGGAATGACCAAACTTGAGATATACAAAAAATAGAAGTAGCAAAACTTGGTAATTGATTGGCTATGACATATGTGGTATTTATCAGGAAGATTCAGAGATGATGTCAAGGTTTCTGACTTGCACTAGATGAATGAAATTGGAAACACTGGAAGAGGCTTAGGTTTGTATAATATTGTGAGCTTGGCTAAGGATACGATGAGTTCAAAGGACCTTTGAAACTTCAGTGAAAATATGAAAAGAGTAGGATGTATATGTTCAGAGCTCAGAAGGAAGGCCTGAATTAGAGAGATAAATTTAGAACTAGAAATATGAAAGCAGAAAAGTGGGTGGATTCAAGTATTTTAAGAGAAAGAGATAACAAGATCTGTGAATTATGGCTTAAAGGGCAGTAAACTAAATATGCCAGGAAAACAAAGAAAATTTAGTACATAGGATTTATGGAACATGAAGATACCATTTTGGTAGAAATTCTAGTTATTCTATAAGACATCAAAGGAAAAGTAAATATGTATACTGCATGTCATTTTTATAAAGGAATCTTTGACAATAAATTAAATGATAGTTATAAAAGTGATTTTACAGAGTTAAATACCAAGTGCTATGATTTTACTAATGAATTTCTCTTAAGTCCCTCTCTTGACAGTTATTTTACCATTTGCCAACAGCAGTCCCTCCTCTTACAAATCTTTCAATAATTTACTTTTCCTTTGCTGAAAAATTGCAGAACAAAAAAGGGTGGAGCATAGTTGCATGAGATATTAAAATGAATTAGAGGGCCCAAACTGGAAGCATAAATTCTGTCAAACTCCCTCTCCAACTACAGACTACACAGAGATCTGTCCAGTATGTTTCAATCTGAACTTCTCTTTTTTTTGGGGGGGGGGGGAGGGGAAACTGACCAAAAAATAACCTGACCAACTGATATGAATATAAAGCAATAAAAATGGGAAAACAGGGGATATTTCAAGATTTTGCAGAAAGAAAAATAGATTGAGAATTATATTGCATGATTTCCCTACATAGTCAGTCAGACTCAAGGTCACAGGCTTACACAGTTGAAGTTCACTGTAAGGCAACTGCAGTTGTTCACATACCATAGAAGATGCTATAATTTCAAAATTCTTTATTTCCTGAAATCCAGCTTTCATGTTCACCAAATCATAATCCCACTTAATTAGCACTACTATGGCACTAAAAGGACTGAAATACAATTAAAAAGACTTTAAACCTAACTAAAAAAATCAACCATATGTTGCCCCAGATTTGAATTTTATTAGCTCTCTTATTCCCAAACCATAATCCTTTGTTCCTTTCCTTTCAGGATATTCTTTTTAATGTTGACTCTAACAGCCTATACAATAATAATAAAAAAAAAATCCTACAATGAAGCATCATATTGAACAAAGACTCAAGAAAAAAAATCATGTGCATTCCATATTTCTTATCTTCTCTTTAAGAAAATATATACAAAAATATCTGGTTTGAAAGAACTATGACATGTACTTATTTTCTAGATCACTTAAATTACTCAGAATTTAATTAGAAAATTCATGTCTCTAGTAGATAAATGAACTGTAAAAAATAAATCATTACCTCTCACAAGAGGAAAATACAACAGAAAAGTGGGACTATCTTCAATCTTGAAAGCATTCAGAAAAGTTTAACTTAAAGGTTAAGATGGTTTCAGAAGTTCCTTGCATTGTTTCTGGAAGAAAATTCAGAAAAGTCAAGACAATAGCTTAACCCAAAGGATTCCATGTGTTTGGACAAAACTGGAGCATTACCGAACTATAAAAGACCAATGCTGGTTGTGCAACACAAGAGAAACTGAGGAAATTCAACTCTGAGCAGAAAGGGTGATAGAGGCATCTATTAGAGAGGGATCAATGGTTCACAAACATACCCCACGAACACAGATCTGTTCACTATGGAGCCAATCATGAGTGAATGAGCAAGCAGATTGGTGAGAGTACTGGAGTGAGTCAGGCAAATAGAATCTTCCTACCTCCCCAGTGAGGAAGACAGCGCTCAAAAAGGAAAGAGCCCCATTTCGCACTTCTCTCAGAAACAGGAAGACCCAGGAACCCAATGCATAAGGTTAAGGTATACTGAGTAACTGCACTGAAAATCCAAACCCACCACTGTAGACATGTGTCTGAAACCAGGAGAGGATGGTTATCAGTAATATCATAAACATGAGCTGCACCCATGTACGCAACTTTCACCAGTTCCTTCCAACCCACAGAAGACCAAGATGTAGACTAGGGCTCCCTGATATAAAAAAACACCTGCCAAAAAACTAGAAGAAACTGGAAGAAAACTGCCAGAAAACTGGAACTTAAATAGCAAATAGTGGAGCGACAGGAAAAATTCAAGTAGCAACCCAAATTCCTCAATAAACTACTAACTGGGAAGAACAAACCTCCAGATCCAACCACAAAGACATGAAGATCTTTTCTACCAGATAGAGAGTTCAAAATTGCCATAATAAAAAAATTGAAAGAAAACAGAAAATTTGATCAAAAATCTTTAAGATTTCAGAAAATGAATAACATGAGAAATAAAATTAATAAATGAAAAGTCAAAATTGAAGCTTTAAATAAAATAAGAGATGCGGGCTGCAAAAATATCAATAGAGGAGATAAAACTCTCTGAAGAAAGCTATGTCATTACAATACATCAAATGGAAGATTAAACCAGTGACCTTCAAGATGAAAATGCACAGTGCCCTCCCTGGTGGCACAATGAGTTAAAGTGCAGCACTATGAAGCAATCTGTAGCCACGGCAGTAGAGTTAGATCCCCAGCCAGGGGGTGACCCACATGGCCTGGCAGACCTCTCCTGACCTGCCTGCTGCTCCCTTCAGCAGTGCATTTCAGTCGATCTGCCTGTTCTGCTCTCCACACTGTCTGGTGAATTCTCTCACCCTCCACACCTCTGGCCTGTACCACAGTTCTGTACACATAAATAAATAAATCCTTTTTTTAAAAAGTTGAAAAAAAATCACTGAGAATGACCTGATGCTCTGAGGAAGGGCAATATAAGAATAATGGATATTGGGCCCTCCCTGATGGCAATGGGTTAAAGCACAGCACTATGAAGCAATCCTCTGCCATTGCAACGCAAGTTCGATTCCTGGCCAAGGAGGTGACCGAAATGGTGTGGCAGACCTCTTCTGACCCACCCACTGCTCCCATCAGCATTGTATTTCAGTAGATCCACCTGTTGTGCTCCCCACTCTATCTTTAGTGAATCCCCTACTTCCCCCACATATCTGGTGTGTACCCCAGTTCTGTATGCACAAAGAAGTAAATCTTTTTTCAAAAGTTTTAAAAAAGAATAATGGATATCAAAAGGGGGGAGAGAAAAAGGAGCAAAGAATTTATTTTTTCAAAGAAATATATTTATTCCAGTCCTCTCTGGTGGCACAGTGGGTTAGGGTGCAGCACTGTAAGCTAGCGGTAGCCGCTTCAGTATGAGTTTGATCCCTGCCCCGGAGGTGATCCACATGGTGTGGATCTCCTGACCTGCCCACTGTTCCCCTCAGCAGTGTACTTTGTTGATCTGCCTGTTCTGCTCTCCACTCTGTCTCTGGTGGATCCTCTCACTGCCCCTGCAACTTTGGCCTGTACCCCAGTTCTGTATGCATAAATAAATATTTTTTAAAAAGAAATATATATGTATTCCAAAATATAATAGAAGAAAATTTCCCAAACCTGGGAAGGAACTAAATGTACAGGTGCATGAAATTAAAAGAAGATCAGCTTATCTAAAAATAATGAGATGTAAACCAAGACACACAGTAATAAAACTTCTAAGTGACTAAAAATAAAATATATTTAAGATCCCTAGGGGAAAGAAGCAGATAACATATAAAGGAAATACAATGAGACTACAATATGATCTCTTCAACAGAACACATTGAATAAGGAGAGAACTGAATGATGTGATCAAAATACTTGTAGATAGAAATGCCAGTCAAGAAAATTCCATTCTGCAAGGCTCTTGCTTATACATAAAGGAAAAATAACTTGTATTCTCAAACAGAAGCCGAAGGAATTCTCAAATACTAGACACACACCCTCCAAGAAGTATCAAAATGAGCTTTCATATCTAAATCAAAGAAAAAAGCATCAACAAAGCTGAACAAAAAATATAAAACCACAAAATTAAGGACAAAATAAAAGTAACAGACTTTCTTTATAAATAATCACTCTAAATGCAAAGGAACAGAACACCATTTAAAGGGCAGTTTCCTGTTGGATTAGAAAACACAATCCACTTTCTACTGTGTTCAGGAAACACAACTGACATTGAAAGATAAACATGGGCTCAGAATAAAGGATCAAAAAACAATCCAAAATAAGCAAGTGGTACATGAAGGAAGACAAGGACAGCAATACTTACATCCAGTGAAACAGATTTCCAGCTAAAAATGATAATGAGACAGGGATGAACACAGTATAATAGTTAAGAGAACAACACATTAAGATTACCTAATACTCCTCAATATATATATGCACTAAATGAAAGAACATCAAAATACAAAATGCAATTGCTATCAAATCTGAAAAAAAAAGTTTGGAAAAACTCATTTGTCGCTGAGATCTTCAATACCCACTTCACCAATGGACAGATGAAGGAGACACAAAATATATACGGACACAATAGCCTTAAACAAAGAATCAGAGGCTCTCCCTGGTGGCGCAAAGGGTTAAGTCTCAGCACTGTGAAGCGATCCTCAGCCACTGCAGCAAGAGTTCAATCCCCAGCCAGTGAGCTAACCTTCATGTTGCAGCAGAAGTCTTTCTTCTGTTTTGCCCACTGCCTCCCCTCAGCAGTGTATTTCAGGCTATCAAGCTGTTCTGCCCCCCAGTCTGTCTCTAGTGAATCCTCTCATCCCACACTTCTGGCCTACGCCCCAGCTCTTGTATGCATAATAAAATAAATCTTTTTTAAAAAGAATTAGACACAATGGGATAAAGACATTTATAGGATACTATTACCCCCCCAAAAAAAATGGAATATGAATTCTTCTTAAGTGCACGTGGGACACTACTCAGGATTGACCACACACTAGTCAAAAAAACAAGTTTCAACAAATTCATGAGGTTTGTGTTCACATCAAGCACCTTTTCGGACTACAATAATATCAAGCTGGAAATCAACCACAAAAGAAAGCATGGTATATCTCTGATTTATGGTGACTAAACAGCACATTAGTGAAGACCTTTTGGTTTAATGAAGATATCAAGGAAGAAATTTAAAACTACCTTGAGACAAATGACAATAGGGGCACAACCTTCTAGAACTTATGGAACACAATCAATACTAACAGAAAAGTATATAGCAAGAGATAGACATCAAGAAACAAGAAAAGCTCAAATAAATAATCTTGTCTACCACCCTAAGAAACTAGAAAAAGATTAACAACAAAGCCAAAAGCCAGTAGAGAAAGGAAATAATAAAAAATAGAGCAGAAATAATTGAAATAGAAATTTAAAAGATAGTACAAAGAATTAATAAGATCAATCACAGGTTCCTTAGAAAATAAATGAAATAGACAAAGCTCTAGACAGGCTCACAAAGAAATAAAGTGAGAAACTCCAAACAAAAAGAATCAGAAATTAAAGAGGGTAAGTTATAACAGACATCACAAGAGGTTATTATGAACATTTATATGCTAGAAAGTTGACTAACCTGGAAGAGATGGAAAAATACATAAAAATGTACAACCATCTGAGACTGGATTAGTAAAAAATATAAAACATGAACAGACCTATTACAAGAAAGTTGAATTCATAGTTAAAGTCTCCTGAAAAACAGAAGTCTAGGACCAGACAGCTTTACCGGTGAGTTCTATGAAACATTTAAAAAGATAAAATAATATTGGGATTCCTCAAACTGTTCCAAAAAATTAAAAGAGTAAATACTTCCAAACACATTTTATGAGGCCAACACCACCAAAATACCAAAACCAGATAAAGATATAACCCAAAAAAGACAACTTCAAACCAATTTCCATGATGAATATAAATGTATAAATCCTCAACAAAATTTAAGCAAACACTCCATAACACAAGTTTCAGAGATGTCTATGGATTTGTCTTCTACATTATGAAAAATAAAAAAGACCATAAATAATTGGGACTACAATAAACTAAAAATATTCTACATAGTGAAAGAGCAAAAAGGCCCTACTGAATGACAGAAATAATATTTGCACAACATATATCTGACAAGGGGCTGATATCCAAGATCTACAAAAAATTCATTCAACTCAACAAAAAGAAAACAAATAATCCAATCAAAAATGGACAAAAGAGGCCCTGCCTGGTGGCGCAGTGGCTTAAAGCACAGCACTGAGAAGCTAAAACCACTTCCGCATGAGTTCGATTCCCGCCTGCCCTGGAGGTGACCACATGGCATGGCAGACCTCTCCTGACCCGCCCGCTGCTCCCCTCAGCAGTGTACTTCGTAGATCTGCCTGTTCTGTTCCCCACTCTGTCTCTGGTGAAGTCTCTCACTGCCCCTGAGCCTCTGGCCTGTACCCCAGTTCTGCATGTACAAATAAATAAATCTTTTTTTAAAAAAATGGACAAAAGAGCTAAAAATACACTTCTCCAATGAAATCATACAGATGGTCAACAGGCATATGAAAAAATGCTTATCACATATCATCAGAGAAACACAAATCAAAACCACAAATTAATACCACCCTGCTACTATGACAATGGACCATTTGAAAACACAAGAAACAAGTCTTGGCAAGGAAATGAAGACTTTGCTGAAGGTAATGTATACCTTCTACAATAGTGTGGGGGGGGGTTTCAATTATTAAAAATGTATCTACCATATGAACCAGCAAATCCACTCTTAGGTATCTCCCCCCCCCCAAAAAAAAAAATAACAGACATTAATATAAATGGAAATATGCATTCTTTTCTTCACTGTAGCACTATTTACAATATCCAAGTTATAGACAGAAACAACATAAGTGCCCCAAAACAGATGAGTGAACATGAAGATGTGCTATATATACACACAATGGAATACTACTCAGTGATCAAAAAAGATACTCTTGTCATTTCTGATAAAGGGATGAAACTGGAGAAGGTAATGTTAAATGGATTAAGAAGAAAGACAAATACCAGATGGTGTCACACTTAAGTGATATGTAAAGAAACAAAACAAATCGTGTCAGTTAAGCCAAACTAATAATGTTACAGGGCAACCCAATGTGAACTGGGCTGCCTGTCCATGAGTCCTCACCCGAGCGCTTAAAATTCAGTTGTACTGCAGGCACACACAAAAGGGTCAATAGTGGGTTTATTTACAAAGGGGAAAGAAAAGGAACAACCCATGGAATGAGAGAGAGAGATACAAGTTAACTAGATCATCCTACCAGCTCCACTGACTTGGAACTCCAATAACACACTGAAAGCTCATCAGGAGCCAAATGACCAGCCACCAGCCACACGGTCCAGAGCCAGCAAGTGCCTAATATGGCTCCCTTATATACCCCCAAAAGCCCCAGGAAGCCTGCTTAGCTCCACCCTTGAGACCTCGCAGTTCTCCCCTTGTTACTGCTGGGAGTTGTAGTTTACTGGAGAAGGGAATAGAGTCCACAAAACTGTAGTAGGAGGTGAGGTCCACAAAACTGCAGAGTTCCTTCAGAACATCCTTTCCCCCTCACAATAACAGCTCCTAGAAATCTGACTGTCCAACTGAGGGGGAGCAGAGGAGGAGTGTCAAAAACAAAATGGGTTGGGAGCACAATGGACCATGTTGGTGGGCTGTGCGTGCTTTTTTGGTGAGTGTGGTGCAGGATTAACACCTGAACAAAAACAATGTTGTAAATGCAAGTGAAAGAGAGAAGAGCCTAACTGAAAACTGTAATAGAGGTAACATTTTTATCATCGTATTATTTCATAAATTTATTATCTTCCAGTTTTCTGGAATTAACCAATTATTTCAACCTTCTTGAAGATCAACTGAGCAGCATTTTCAAGAAAAAATTAAATGTTTTATATTCTTTCACATGGTAATTAAACTGCCAAGAATTTACACTGAGGAAATAATTTAAGTTACAAACATGGTATGCAACAAAACATTCATTACCACCTTGTCTATAAAAGAGCAAAATTAGTAACAATCTAAATGATCCCGGATAGACTAAGTTATAACCTGATGAATTGTCCTAAAGGACTCTTGTAGAGTCACTAGAAATTATCATTATGTGGCATATATAAACTACATGGCAAACCATTATGTTGTGCTATTTTATCCTTGTTTTCGTAATGTTTTTGTGCACTGATAAAACGTGTGTTTTTTTTAATACTCATCCACTTTCCCCTCCTCTCTGTAGTTCCACACCACCTGGTTTCTGTGCGCCCCTGGGATTGTCATATGGACTCCAGACAACTCACTGGAGTACAAAGGTCACCTCTGCAAAGTCTGGCTGTTTAGAAAGGCCAGGCCCAGATTCTCACTTCAGCTTCTTTCATTTCCTTACCCAGCTTCTCTGCCAATGACCCAGCTTCCCCTGGGTTTGCCTTTCAATCAGCTATGGTTATTTGGGAAAACACTTGACATGGATTTACTTTCTGGGGTTGAAAATTTAATATATTTGATGTGATAAATGCCTCTTTTATTATCATTAAAGCAGGAGAGGGAAGGAGAGAATAACAACAGTGGAAATGAGATTCTGAAGTATCCAGGGTGAAACATTTTTAAGCAAACCACACTCCATCTTGAGCCCTTCAAAGGTCGATTCCTCAGACGATTTATTTCAGAAGATTTGGCTTCTGAGATAATTGGTCTTCTTAATCCTTATTGTGGGGTGCTGCTATGGCTCTCCTGAGATTGCCAACTTCCCCCATCTGGATTCACAGCATGGACAGGTGTTTTCTGTCTGGACCAAATTACTTTAAGTGTTACATTCATGGCCTAAATTGCTCAATGTCTATTTAAATTCAACAGATTTTAGCTCTGCGACCTTTAGTAAGGTCTAATTCCAATTCCGATAGAGAATAACACAGTGGAGAAGGTGCATGCCCTTTGCTGAAAGATGTGTGTGGAGCCTTGCAAACAGAAAGGACAAGAGCTGTGTGTGTGAGAGAGAGAGAATGTGAGTGATTTTTTTTTTAACATTTCAGAGATCTGCATTTTTAAAACACTGGAATCCTCTATTCTAAGCACATTTTCTTAGAAGAAATCTTGTCTTTGTATCTCACCCTCTGCCTGCAACTCCAAAGGGACTGTATACAATTACCTTTCCCCTCTTTTTGGTTACTAACACATATTTTCCCTTAAACATCAATACAGGGAAAGACAACAGTAGATAATAATACAACTTCCCTTTAAATAAAGCCTTTTATTTGATGCTCTCTAAATGCTATGTGGATATGGTAAGATCTTACCGTTATGGTGAAGGGAAACACACAGCTAGGCGGGGCACCTGGGGGAGAATTTAAGCAAGCTGGTCCCTCAAACATATGTTTGGGGCCTCGCTTTGAGGCCCCGCCTGCCTCTTTCCCACAGAGTGGGACTTGTTCAGTTTTGTTAATTAACCCTGTAGCTCTAGCACAAGGCTCGGTAGTAGTCTGCAGCCATTTCGGTGATTTACGCGGCTGCCATCCATTCCCTGTATGTGGAAACTTAAGTAAATGCTCCTGTGTCTTGCACAGTTGAGACAATCAGAAGTTAGTATTCAGTTTATGAAATTCCGGTTTCATTTGGCAGTGGATGAGAATATGATAAAATACACCCAACATACAGATTAGGCTGAAGAAAATGTCTTTCTGTGAAGATTCAGAAGGCATCTTGTAAATGGCATAGGGCCATGAAATCAGCATCGTGAATGCCAGTGAACTGCAGCTGCAGGTGACTGTGCTGAGGCAGTCAAGTAAAGAAAGCGCAAAATAACTGAACACAGGTGGAACATTTTTTCTATCTGTATCTGAAGATTTTCTGAATCCAGAGTTCTCCATAAGGGTCATGAAGCATGAGGAAAAAATCGTAATGCGTGTCTGCCCCTCTTCATCATTTTATATATGCAAAATTAAGCTTAATTAATATTTGTGTTGCCTTCAGGGAGGTGAATGAATCAAGAAAGAGGCCAAATGGGCACCAGAAGCAGGATGTAGAGAGATGCTAAGATCACCTTTATGTTTTGAGTTTCCTCTCATACAAAAAATACACAATTCCAAAAGAAAATGGTCATCTAAATAATTACAGATTGGCAACAACTTCTATAAAATATAAAAGTCTTATTTATTAGAGTAAGTCTCTATTAGTGTCTCCCCCCAGAGCCCCCCCACCTGGAAAGGACACACATATACAAGTCATACATTTAGAATTATGTTGATTGAGAAAATATTCAACAGAAAGTTACAATACATTTAGCAACACTTATAAATGAGCTCATATTTTATTCATCACATCAGCATCTACATACTTTGTAAAAAAGCAGTCCATGGATATCAAACGCACTCTACAAGGAATTATTCACTCCACAAGGAATATACAGCGGGAATATAGACTCACATAGCCTTGTAAGTCAATGCCACCTCCATTCAAAAAGCAGAGTCAAGAACCAGTGAGCTAGGGTATATTACATGAAGGTTCAGGCAAAAAAAAGCTGAGGGGCAAGCTCCTGGGAATCACACCCCAACATTTTGAAGAAAGTAGCCTCGGTCTAGCATATTGTACTTCTTTTTTCCTTCATGTATCCTACAGACCATCCGAAAAACACAAAGCAATATAGCATTTATTCTCTATCACTAAGTCCTTAATACAAGTCAAGTAACAGGAGACTTACTGTCACTTCACTTGAGCAAAAGCTTCAGCAGCACCCCTTGCCTTTCATGACAATATAAAGTATAATTTCTAACACTTCTCTACCATGAGTCAGAGTAGATGCATGATAGCCTTAAAAGAAACAATTCATTTTTCCCAAGAACCATCTTGTTTAATTTATGCAGCTGCTACCGTCTACTCCTCTATGATCCTGAGAAAAAGGTACTGGGAAAGGAATTACAGGATTAACTTTATTCACTAAAACATACCTGAAAAACACATTAAACTCCTTTTTTACTTATATTGCTTAATTGTTTAGCACCAGTGTCAGCAAGATCTCTTACAGTGGACTTTCAGAAAAACTGTAGTCAACTATAAGTATTTGATATTTGAGACACTGGAACTATCCCCATAGATCAGAGAAATCACAAGTAGACAAAGAGGAAAAAAAAAAAAAACAGATAATAACCACAATGGCACAGTCTGGTGGTTCTTGAAGCTTCTTTATAGAAACTGCAATACTGTCTCTGCCAATAGTTCTTTATTTATTATTTATCAATCAATGTAGGTGTTCATTTTATGAACATATTAAAGAACTTTCAAACGAATGGAAAACACAGGGAAACACACAAGCGGATGATATAATATAAGGGACACACTCATCTTGGAGTTTAGTTTTGGAATGCTTTGTTAGAGTAATGGAATACAAAGTAATGTTCGAGGCTTAATCCTATAAATATTCCAGCTTTTTTATTTTGGGGGAAGCCCACTCAAAAAATCACATCCTGAATTGGCATGTCCTGAAAGACTTTAATATTTTTGCTCAAATTTTTAACTGTAAGTGTCCTTCTATGAAGTAAAAAGAAATATATCTATGCTCAACGGTAGCCCCAGGACTCTTCAGAGCAGTATACCTAGATGGCAAAGGAAAGTCAACTGTTGAGAAATAAGCTGATAAATTATGGGCAATTCTTTATCTATCCATAGTCCAAATCACATTGATTGCTATATAATACCTAATCTGATTCAGGTCCTGACTTTGACTTTTAAAATTACTTGACTGCATTAAAAGTGCATTATCACCCCCTCTTATCAGCAACATAAAAATAATGGGCTGTATAGTAGACACGCCATAGTGTGATCCCCCAATCTGTAATCCCTTGCATGATCCCCACCACCCTATTATCTAGTGTAAAACACGGGAAATGCTTCCTCCCCCCATTGTCCCCCCAGAACGTGTCCTCTCCATCTTCCTCTCCCAAATGAAGAGAAAAATTGTTATCTATGGCAGATAGCAGTTGCAAAAGAAATATGCAGAGCTTCAGACTCTGGACAAAACTATGTGCCTCCTTCTCATGGTTTCTGTTACTCTACATACTTAAGAGAAATTTCTCTAGTAATATACTACACAAAAGACCCCTGAAAGTACACTTTGTGGGAACTGCTTGTAACCAATAAAATATGTCAGAGGTGATGGTACATCACTGCAGTGATCCTGTTACATCATAGTGCAAAAGTGTCTTTTCAGATGTAATTAAGGTGCCTAATTGACTTTTAATTAATCAATAGGAGATTTTCTTAGTGGGACCAAATATGGTAAGCCCTTTAAAAGAGAAACTAGGCCCTCCCTGAAAAGACTGACTTTCAGCTACAGAGACTCTCTCCATTGCAGCCCTGTCACTAATTCCACAGTGACGAGATGCTAGAATCTTCCAACAATCTGGATGACCTTGAAAGTAAATCCTTCCCCAACTGAGCCTCGGGATGAGAATGCAGACTTATTGGCACCTTGACCACAATCTTACAGGCCCCTGGGCAGAGGATTCAACCAAGCTGTGCCCAGACTCTTGGCCTAAAGAATGAAAATAAAGTGTAATGTTTTAAGAAGCTAAGTTGGAAATACATTTATGCTGTAACAGAAAACTAATACAGGTAAACATATTTATTTTTCCCAGTTGTCTAAGGAAGTTCTAGGAAGAAACATGAACCCACTACTGACAAGTGTGATCAAGTAGGAAGTATACTAAATGAAGCATGAAGGCCTTGTTCAAGTCCTGGCTTTGCATGACCTGGAAAAAGCTACACAACCACTTTGAACATGTAAGCTCATATGTCAAATGAGGTTTATATAATCTGCCCAGCCTTTCTCACAAGGTTCTAAATCAGAACTTTGAAAGTTGTAAAATATTGGACACACAGCATATGGTTCTTGTCATACTACTTGTCATATCATTTCCCTATGTGTTTTTAACTTATGTAATCATGAAACATATGAAATAGATATATTTTATGATAATCAATCCCCTTTTATAGATGAAGGAAATGAGATCGCAGTAGGTAAAAAACCTTGCCCAAGATCACAGTTATTATGAAGTAAGAACAAACACTTAAACCCAGGCAGTCTGGTGCCAGGTTCTATATTCTTTATCATTACACTATGTTGCCTCTTTTGCTGTAATAAGTATAAGAAATCAACTCCCTCTGAAGCAAGTTGAGCCTCGATATCAAGATATTCTTAAAGAGATTCAGCATCCTCAGATGATGATGATCCCTATAAACCTCTACTTTGATCATTCTTCCAGATTTGTTATCTTCGTTTTTCTAACACAACCACATATTTCTTGAAAGAAATTCACCAAGAGGCAACAATCCTCATTTTCTAGTATAAAGTGCATTGGGGCTATCCACACTGCTCAGTCCCACTGCCTCAAAGCCTGCACCACCTCCTTCGACTGTTTCCCATTATTACTTAGCTGGGAGCACATGAACAGCTGCTTACAACAAACACACTTAATTTCTCTTCAAATACAGATTCCCATAAAAACCTAACATAAAGGGAATAGAAGCACTTTTATTGAATAGCTTTTAGGTACACTGCATGATTTCCATCCTATCTACTGCCTGATTTTGCAAATCTCTGGGCATGTGGTATGAGTTCTTAATTTATCCAAAAAAGACAAGAGTTGGAAGAGTCGTTTCAAAAAGGATCACATGGCACATTCATCCACATTTGGGGAGATTATTTTTTACCTTTAAATCTTCCTGAGGTAAAAATTTTTCTTATGTCCTTTACTAGGACATTATAGTTCTTAAGTTAATATTCAAAAGTTCTTCCTGAAGCAGAACTGAAATCTCTCCTGCTTCAATTTAAGCAATCAAGGTTCTATTCAAGTTTCAAAATCAGCAAAAAAGACTTTTTCTGAACCATTTCCTGACACCCCCTAGATTAAATTACCTCCTTAACTCTTCAGGATCCTGGGCACACATTCTTTTATTATGCTATTTATATAATACTGTTGTTATTGATTTATACACCTGTCAACACCCAACAGAGAGCCCTTCAGGGTAGAGGCAATGTTATAGTTATCCTCATGCCCCCCACACCTAGGAAAGTGAATAGCACATTTCAGAAAGTAGAATGAAATTTTTGAGTGAATGGAAGCATGACGAAAATGGTTTTACTGTAAGCAAAGACATGAGCAATGTCCTAGTCATAAAAATCCTTATTTTTTTAAGATTTATTTATTTGTGCATACAGAGCTGGGGTACAGGTAAGAGGTGCAGGGGAGGTGAGAGGATTCACCAGAGACAGAGTGGGGAGCAGAACAGGAAAATTGATGAAGTACACTGCTGAGGTGAACAGTGGGCGGGTCAGGAGAGGTCTGCCACGCCATGTGGATCACATCCAGGGCTGGGGATCGAACTCACACTGAGGAGACTGTGGTTCGCTTGCAGTGCTGTGCTTTTTAACCCATAGTACCACTGGGAAGGACCCCATAAAATCTTTCTAACAAAGACCTAATATTAGCTCTCTCCTTTTGCCTCTTGTTAACTGAACAACCCCAAAGTATTTCCTGCCCATAGGACATGGTTTTCCAACCTGAGTCACAGTTTCCTAGACTAGTACCAGCTCCATCTGGGTTTCAGTGGAATGACCAAGATCACAACAGTATTATATAGTTCTATACATACATCAATAATTGTGCCAAAATGAACCTCCCTTTATGTAATTAGAGTCCTGGCAAGCAGCAGTTGTAAACTTTTAACACAAATCTAACTCTATGTAAAATTCACCAAGACAGTATATTATTTGGAGATGTATGCAAATAATTTTTTAAATATTTTAATATTAGTAATATTCTCCTAGTAAATTTTTCCATTTTTTACAAAATATTTATTTTTTAATTGTAAAGAGTTGTTTATTATATTTATGTGTAACTTAATAAATTGATCAATAAATTTTAAGTCAAAGCAATATCTGGATACCCCTATCAGGTATTGACACCATAGTGCGCCACGTCACCCACAGTCCAACATCACTGTCCATTGTGCTCCCTTCCCACTCTGTGTCGGGTTTATAGTCTGCACTCAAGGACAAGTTTTTGAGTTTGGCTTTATCTGATCATTTGTCGGGATTCGTATATCTTACCTGTAAGAGACACCATCTGGCATTTGTCTTTCTCCTTGTGATTTACCTTGTTTAGCATAATTCCTTCCACTTGCATCCAGGTCACCAAAATGGCATGAGTTTACCTTTACTTTTCCCTGAATAATATTCTATTATGTGATATATATATATATATATTATATATATATATATATATACATACATACATACATACATATATATATATATATATATCACATCTTCTTAATCCATTCATCTGTTTGAAGCACATAGGTTATCTCCATATTTTAATTATAGTAAATACTACTGCAATAAACATGGGAGTGCAAGTTTTCCTTCAAATTAGTGTTTTTGAGTTTTTAAGGTAGATGACTATGAGTAGAAACACTGGGTTGACTAGCAGATCCATTTTTCATGTCTTGAGATACTTCCATACTGCTATCTATAGGAGTTGGGCAAGTCTACATTCCCACCAACAGTGTAGAAGGATTACCTTTGATTCACACCTTGAACAATCCAGTTAAAAATAAATTGAGGGGGCCCTCCCTGGTGGAGCAGCGGGTTAAAGCACTGCACTAAGAAACTAAAGCCACTTCCTCATGAGTTTGATCCCTGCCTGCCCCGGAGGTGACCACATGGCGAGGCAGACCTCTCCTGGCCGGCCCGCTGCTCCCCTCAGCAGTGTATTTCGTCGATCTGCCTGTTCTGCTCCCCGCTCTGTCTCTGGTGAATCCTCTCACCCTCCGCATCTCTG
>NW_004567120.1:11173836-11241690 GCF_000260355.1 Condylura cristata
TGATAGATATAGAAACTCCAAAGTATGACACTGATCTTGGAGGTAGAGGAGAAATATCTACAAATGTCACTATATAGTGATGATATGGAAAGAAGGAAAAAAAAAATGTGCAAAATGATGTAAAAATAAACTTTTGTAATAATTAAAAAAATAAAAAATAAAAATAAAAAAATAAATTGAAACAGTAATCAAAAATCTCCCAATAAAACAAAAACTCAGATCAGATGGTTTTATTAATGAGTTCTACCAAGCATTCAAGGAGTTATCATGCTCAACCACTCTAACAACTTGTGGAAGACAGAATGCTCTTAAATGTATTTGTGAGGCCAATACTACTCAGTTAACCAAAAACAGAGAAGGACAACACAAGTAGAGAAAGTTATAGAATAATATCCCTGAAGGACACATATGTAAAACTCCTCAACAAAATCTTAGCAACGTGAATTGAACAATACATTAAATGGATCATACATCATGACCAAAAGAGACTTATACCTGGGTATACCTGGGGTGCAAATTTGGTTCAGCATATGCAAATCAATCATTTTAAACCACATAAAAAAAAGGAAACCATATTAAAAGGAAAGATTTTAAAAATCATATGAGCATATTTGTAGATATAGGGAAGGCATTTGGCAATATTCATCACCTGTTTATAATAAAAAGTATTAGTGGGCCCTCCTTGGTGGCGCAGCGGGTTAAAGCACTGCACTAAGAAACTAAAGCCACTTCCGCATGAGTTCGATCCCCGCCTGCCACGGAGGCGACCTGCCATGGCAAGGCAGACCTCTCCTGACCCGCCCACTGCTCCCCTCAGCAGTGTATTTCGTCGATCTGCCTGTTCTGCTCCCTGCTCTGTCTCTGGTGAATCCTCTCACCTTCCGCATCTCTGGCCTGTACCCCAGTTCTGTACGAATAAATAAATAAATAAATCTTTTAAAAAAAAGTATTAGTAAAATGGGGTCAGAAGGAATAAACCTCAACATTAAAAAGGCACATATGGGCCCTCCCTGGTGGCGCAGCGGGTTGATGCACTGCACTGAGAAGCTAAAGCCACTTCCGCATGAGTTCGATTCCCGCCTGCCCAGGAGGTGCCCACATGGCATGGCAGACCTCTCCTGACCCGCCCGCTGCTCCCCTCAGCAGTGTACTTCATCAATCTGCCTGTTCTGCTCCCTGCTCTGTCTCTGGTGAAGCCTCTCACCGCCCCTGGGCCTCTGGCCTGTACCCCAGTTCTGTATGTACAAATAAATAAATCTTTAAAAAAAAAAAAAGGCACATATGTATTAAACTCCCAGTTGACATCATATTCAAATGCAAAAAAATGAAAACTTTCCTTCAAAGATCAGGTACACAACAATGATGCTCTTCTCATCAATATTATCCAACCTATTATGGGAAGTACTAGCTAGAGCAATTAAGCAAAAGAATCATTAAAAGAATCCAAAATGGAAAAGAAGTAAAAGTATCAGTACTTTATAGTGGCAGGAAACAAAATCAATATACAAAATTTTGTTTCATATCTATATGCAAATTATGAACTCGAAGAGAACTAACTCAAAGAAAACAATTCTGGTTACATTAGCATTACAAAGTATTAAATACTTAGGAATAAACTTATCAAAAGAGCTGAAAGATCTATTCATCAAAAACCACAAGCCATTGCTAAAAGAAATAGAAAATGGAAAAATATTCCATGCCCATGGGTTGGAAGAATGAAAACAGTCAAAATGTCCACCTTACCCAAAGCAATTTACAGATTCAATGCAATCCATATAGAAATTCCAATGGATGTCTCTAAAGAAATAAAGCAATCTTTACTGAAATTTACATGAAACCAAAACCAAACAAACAAAATCCTGAAGGGTCAAAGCAAAGATGACAGAAAAGAAGGGGAGTGTAGGAGTCAGAGTTCCAGACATTAAACAGTATAGCAAAGACATACTAATCATACAGGAGAAGAAAAAAAAAAATCACTCTCTCACCATAGACAAAAGTTATTTTCTAAGTTTAGGGAAATAGTTTCATAAGGAAGAAAAGACTAATGTGAACCCTGAGAGATTATGGAAATAACTAACGGAAAAAGAATTTATTGATAGATATAGAAACTCCAAAGTATGACACTGATCTTGGAGGTAGAGGAGAAATATCTACAAATGTCACTATATAGTGATGATATGGAAAGAAGAGAACTAATGGCACCAGGTTGAATTCCAAACTACATGACTATTATTTATACGTGGTGGGGGGGGGGGAACGTGCGCAAAAGTGAAAAATTTTCCATAAGGTTTTCTTTGAGCTTTTGAATATTTCACACTTTGCTGCATCTACTTTCCTCCAAAGAACTTTTAAGTCATTCCCTGTGCAGGTCTCTGGACTCAGTCATGTGAAGAGGCTTTGACTTCAGGTCCAAGAAACTCTTAAGCTCAGAAGTGGCTGAACCCTTTTGAAATGAAGCACTCCACATTTTCCCTTCATTTCCTAAAAACTAACAGAAGATAAACCCAAATGTCCCTTTTTTATGGAAACAATCTTCCTGTTGGCCTTTCAAGACAGGTTTCCGCTAAAAACCGTGTCGAGGTTGCCCTGCATGGCCTTTGCTTCTCAAATTCAACATTTATCTTCCTATAATGGTTTTTACTTCTTTGACAAAGTGCATCTTTTTTCCCCATTTTCACATGCAGGGGCTTTATTTTCATGATAGACTGAGTCTCTTCACAGTGTCATGCATGGCATGATCCTAGAAAAACTCTAATGTAACATGACAGACAGCACGGGCAGAAGCAGCCAAAATGAAAATCTCAAAGTGACCTTTTTAAACACAGATAGAAAACTATGTGACTAGTTCCTTAAGCCAAAAGAATTTCATAAGATGAAAAGAGCTAAAAACCTCCATAAGTTAAAACTAACTAGTCAGCTGGGAGAAGAGCACATTGATAAATCTTTATACTTCCTAATAATGTATATAAACAAAATATGTTTCATTTAAAACACTTAAAAAGGTTTATTACAAGCAATAAAATGTTTTAATTAAGTCAAAAGTATACCAAGTATATTTGGTTACCAAAAACACATTCCTTTTGTCGGGAATAAAGAGACTGAGGGAAGGTGGATCCAATTAATCAATCCCACAAGCAACTGCTGAGCCTACAAAATGGGTAGGGTACTATGCATTTCTGAGGTAAAAGCTCCCAAACTCTATTTCATTGGGATGAACTCGCTAATGATATTTCCTAAATTTGTTTAGGTGGGTTTTTTAATATTTATTTATTTATGCATACAGAACTGGGGTGCAGGCCAGAGGTGCAGGGGCTGTGAGAGGCTTCACCTGAGACAGAGTGGGGAGAGTAGGCAGATCAATGAAGCACACTGCTGAGGGGAGAAGCACACTACTCAGGGGAGCAGCGGGAGGGTTGGGAGAGGTCTGCCACGCCATGTGGATCACCTCCGGGGCAGGGGTCGAACTCATGCTGAAGTGGTTTTAGCTTCTTACTACTGTGCTTTCAACCCTCTGCACCACCAGGGAGAGCCCTAATTTGGTTAGGTTTTATGAAGTGGTCACTGGAACTGAGAATGTGCCAACTCCAGGTAGCATGTCCTTTAAGTAGTACCAAGTGAAAACAGAAAACAGGAAAGGAAAAAGTCATTCATCAGTACAGGCAACACTCATCATTTTCAAATTTTGTATTTTCAAATTCACCTACTCACTAAAATGTATTCGTAGGCACAAACTCAATATTCATGGATCTTCTGGGGTCATTTGAAGATGTATGTGCACAGAGCAGTTAAAAAACTGAGTCACCCACAAGCTTGATCCCTGCAGAAGTTACACAAGGTGACATCCTGTTTTCATGTTCCAAATCTCATAGTATAAGCAAGTGTCATGATGTATCTAATGCTTTGTGTGTATTTTTTACTATTATTTTCATAATTCACTATTGTATATTATCCTTAATATAATACAAATCTGCTATCTAGTGTTCCGAAGCTGAAGAAGTTTGTCATGTCCCTTATGGAAAAAATGCACCCATTAGATAAGTTTCATCCAGGTATGAGTTATAGTGCTATTAGCAATTAGCCCAATGTTAATGAGTCAATAATATATATTCAGTTCAGCAGGGGAATTAAATACAGTTTTCAAAAAAAGACACCCAAAGACAACAAGTACATAAAGACACCCAAAGACAACAAGTACATAAAAAGATGTTCAATATCACCAATCATCAGGGGAATGTATGTTAAAAACACAATAATTTATCAAACCACACATTAGAATGACCATAATCAATAAACATATGATAGCAATTCTTGGAGTAGATATGGAGAAAAGGGAACAGTTTTGTGTACTGTCGGTGGGAGTGTAAGCTGGTGTTAACAGCTATAGAAAACAGTACTTATGTTTCTCAAAACTTAAAAAGAGAAACACCATAGGGTCAAGCAACCCCACTTCTGAATAGATATCTGAAGGAAATGTAATTATATCAAGGAAATAATGCCACAATATGGAAACAGCCTTCATGTACATCAATTTATGAATGGATAAAGAAATGCCATATATATATATATCATATCATATAATACATACACATATGATATACACCATAAGCTTACACAAAGTTATATGTCAATTGCATCTGAATAATGCCATTAAAAAAAGACTCCTAGGCCCTCCCTGGTGGCGCAGCGGGTTAAAGCACTGCACTGAGAATCTAAAGCCGCTTCCGCATGAGTTCGATCCCTGCCTGCCCCGGAGGTGACCACATGGCGTGGCAGACCTCTCCTGACCCGCCCGCTGCTCCCCTCAGCAGTGTACTTCGTCGATCTGCCTGTTCAGCTCCCCACTATGTCTCTGGTGAAGCCTCTCGCCGCCCCTGAGCCTCTGGCCTGTACCCCAGTTCTGTATGCACAAATAAATAAATCTTTAAAAAAAAAAAGACTCCTATAGTGCAGAGTGGAAGAGAAAAGGGAAATAGTTATTCATAAGGTTTGTATACTACAATTATTACAAGTGAAGCAGTAATATATTGATTCTAAAAAAAGCATGCAAAGTTAAGTACGCATTTTGTAATCTCTAAATCAACAAACAACTAACTATACAAAAACAAAATTAGGCAAAAATCACATATATAAAATAAAATAGAACACTAAAAGTGTAAAGACCAAAAATGAGACACAGCATTAGAGATAAATGCAAACATATCAAAAGTTACATCATATATAAATGATCTAAGCTTGCCAATTAAGAGTGATAAATTATGCTAAATGATGACAAAGACATTATTCAAATTATGCTTTCTTCAAAAAAGCCACTACAATTATAATGATATAAGTGTGCAGTATGCTGACAAGAAAAGATATGTCATACAAACATGAATCAAAAGAAAATGGGCATGCCCCTACTGATATCAAAATAGACTTTAGAGCAAACCGCATTATAATCTAAAAAGATATATCAAATTTTGATAAATGGATCAATTCACCAATAACATACAACAATCTTAAATATGTATGCACCTAACTACAGATATTCAAAATTCATGGAGTTAAAACATCTCTAAAATTGATAGATCTCTTGCAATACTGATAAAGAAAAACAAGAGAAGATACTGATTATCAACATGAGGAATAGAAAATGAGAAACCTCAACAGAATGCATCAATTAAAAGGATAAAGGGGAATTAATGAAAACAAATCTAAATATACAAATTTAACTTAGATCAAAAAGGGTGAACCCTGGGGCAACCATAAGTTACCCAAAATCACCTAAGTACATAACTTGCTAAGTTCACTAGTATTGAAGTGATATTTGTATAAATATTTCTTAAACTATTTGAATAAATATCTTAAATAATATGTTTATATTATTAAAAAAGTGACATTTAAATAAAAAGGAAGAAAAGTCTAGGACCAGATGGGTTTTTTTCTGGTGAATTTTACCAAACATTTAAAGAAAATATAATATTAATATTATGCATTACCTTCCATAAAATAGAAGTAGACAAACTAATTTTTAGCTCGTTTTATAAGGCCTGCATTATTGCAATTCCAAAACTGGAGAGGGACAACACAAAAAAGAAAACTACAAATATCCCTCATGAACATAGACACAAAAATGCTCATAAAAGTACTAACTGATTAAATCCAGCACTACATAAAATGCATAATACATCAAGACGAAATGGCTCTCATCCTAAGAATGGAACATTGGAACAATGTTTGAAAACTCAGTGTATTATATAAACAGTCTAAAGAAAAAAAATCACATGATCATATAAATTCATGACCAAAATTTAGATAAAATATGCATTAATCATAAAAAAAAAACCTCTCAGCAAAGTAGGATGTACGGGAAGCTCCTTAAACTGATAAAGGATATCTATAAAAACAATCTACAGCTAACATTCTTAATGGAGAAAGATTGACTGCTTCCCCCCCAAGTCTGCCAACAATGAAAACTAAAAAATATTGCAAGTAAATTAAGAAAACCCTCATGAATGTATATACATACCATGTTCATGAGTACATGACACAATTTTGTTGAAATGTAAATTTACTTAAATTATCTATAGCTAAAATACAATCACAATGAAAAGCCCAGCAGTCGTTTTAATAGAAAACAATAAGTTGATTATAAGATTTTGATTATAAAATGCAAAGTAATTAGGATCATCAAAGCAATTTTGAAGAAATAGAAGATTTGATTTCAAAGTTTTCAATATAGTTGTAATAATCAAGGCAGTATAGTATTGCTAATGATAGACAAGTAGATCGATATAACAGTCCATGAGTATACAACTGTTTAATTTTCAACAAAGTGTCAAAGCAATTCAGAAAAGAAGTTATATTCTTTAAAACAAGTTATACTGGACTAATCGGGTAACTCTACATGAATGCTGCTCTTGATCTTTACCTCACACATACAGAAAATTTACCTGAAATGCATCATATATCCATATACAAAACCTAAGAGCTATACAACTCCTAAAAAATACATAGGAAAAAAATCTTTGAGACTGAATTTAGCAAAGATCTCTTGAATAAAATGAAATATGTACAAATCATAAAAGAAAGAAATGATATTAAAACTTTACCTAAGTTAAAAATGTATATATTTTAATCACTACTGTTTAAAAAATTACAATTATGTGCTCTATTTTTCTGTCTGCCTATTTTGTTACTTTAGCTTTTCCTCTTAAGGAAATGAGCTATGAATGGGAAGAAAATATTTATAAAACATACATACTTCAAATGATACATATACAAAATTTATAAGTAACCCTTAAGATTAAATGATAAGATAAACATGATCAAGAAGTAGACAAAATAATTGAATAAATATATTCCCAAAAAATATGAAAATGGAAAAAAAGAAACATATAAGTTACTCCACATCCGTTTATCAAAAAAGATAAAATCACTAACATAACACTACACTATAAAAACTGTATGTTTTTATATTATAACGCCCACTATAAAAGCTAAAATTAAAGAACAACATTACCAAATGTATGTTAGGGTGTGGCACAGCTCAACTCTGAAATTACCCATGTGATATAAAATCATGCAACAACTCTTACAAATAATTTGCCAGTTTCATATTATGTTAAATGCATGCTTATCCTTTGATCTAGCTATTCCACCCAGTTAATAACCAAGAGAAATGAAAACATATGTACACATAAAAAATTATACATGAATGCTCTTACCAGCATTAGTCATAACAGCCAAAAATGGTAAAACAATCCAAATGTCCATATGGTGAATAAATATATCCTATTATATTCATTCAACAGAATATACCCAGTAATAAAATGGGTTATTGACACATGTAACAACATGGATGAAAAAAACCACACCAGAAGACTATATGCACTGTTGCTTCTATTTATATGCAATTCTAGAAAAAGGAACTTCATGACAGAAAGCAGTACCCCATGATGAAGACAAGGAATTTACTGCAAGTGGCATGATAGCATTTTGAGACTGAAAATTTTTTTCTACATTTTGGTTTTGGTGGTTGTTACACAATTATATATATCAGCTGAAACTCATTAGCTTGTACACTTAAAACTGGTGAATTGTACTACTATAAATTATACTTCATTAAAGCGGCTTAATTGAATTGAGGCAATTTGACTTACCTCATTGTATATTCTAGCCACAGTCAAGGGTACCATCTTCTAGACAGACATGCTTTTTTAGAAATGATGAACTGGAACATTTTATCAACTTGAAGCTACTACCTGGGGTTCAATGTATTATGCTGTATTCTCTTATACGCTTTTCTTCATTGTGTATATCTAGATCCATATTGTCCCCAAAATATCAGAGGTAAATCAATAAATTGTCCATAATTCCTAGTTTGAAATTTAAACTGGGCCCTCTATGTCAAGATTAACTTTTAAAAAGCAGGAAACTCAAAGTTTTATAGACACTGATTTGATATTTGCAATAACACTTAAAATTACCTTTGTTGTACAGATCCCATGATAAAGTTCATATTTAGAATATTTATGTTGGTAACTTGAGAGGCTAATTTTGGTTTATAGTTTCCAGCTTTCTTCTATAACTTATTCAGAAGGGCTAATGGTGTTGCATGCTGATAAGATACAAAGGAACCCGTAGCACGGATCTTGGGGCAACTTAAGATATTTTCATTGTTTGAAGGATACTGAGAGAGCTTGTCCTTAAATCACCACCTGTGGCTGTTATATCTGTTCCACAGATACTCGAGTATCTCTGTAGTATGGGATGCACAGATGACACTAAATTTTGACTCCAAAAGATGACATAGCCTATAAAATTATCCATTTTCCCAGTAATATAGATGCTCTGAAACAAACACCACATTCACAGAACTATTGAAAGTTTCCCCGAGTCACTTGTACATAGTAGAGCTTATGGAGAGAGAACATAGCAACTGAAGGCCATATAATCTTTTTCGTTCTTCTCATACGATTCTATGAAAAGTGTTGTAATGTATAGTGTGGACAGTCATAGACTTGGAGTGCAAAGATTCAACAACGATTAACTGGCCAACGCTGGTTTAGTCACTTAACCTTCCAATACCTCAGTTTCTTGGTCTTCAAAACAGAGATAATATATGTTGTTCAGTGCTGTTGAGGCTATTAAAATCACAACATTTATATATGTATGTATACAAAATGCATACCATACTGCACATGTACAAAACATGACAGTTATTATGATTACGACTGGTGTGCCTGAGAATGTCATTCGCAAACTTGCAGAGTTAAAGGACTAATTCTTCCCTGTTATTAACTGTAAAATTCAGGTTGTCGATAAATTCTAACTTCATATTCAAAAATCTAATCAAAACTTCATTTTTTAATTCCATTGTCATTTCTAGTCTTCAGCACTTGCTATTCTGTTTGATGTTCAAAATTAAATGTCATAAGGGCCCTCCCTGGTGGTGCAATAGGTTAGGACGCAGCACAGCAAACTAGCCACAGCTGCTTCGATGCGAGTTCGATCCCCAACCCCAGAGGTGATCCACATGGCACAGCAAACCTCTCCTGTTTCCACCCACTGCTCTCCTCAGCAGCGTACTTCGCACATAAATAGCTAAATCTTTAAAATAAATTAAATGTCATGAGAGACATTTAAGATTCATATACCCAGGTTGGTCAGCATCTCAAAAGCAAATCTATAGCCATAGGATTTGGACCTCATTTTTGACAGATGAAATAAAAAGTCAAACAAAACTACTTTTTCTCTGAACTGAATCTTTAGAAATTAATCTGCTCAGCCATCCCTAACACTTCTCTGTTGCCTCTCATAAATGGCTGCCAACAAATTCCCATTCAAAAGTAAAAATGGAATGCTACAGAGATCTAGAAAACAAAAATAAGTTGACTATAGGAACAACAGCAAAAATTCTCCCTTATTTGAACAAATTCCCAGCAATGACTCAGGAAACACAGGAGCAAGGAGGGATAGAGGAAGTGAATGTAGCTATCAATAGGATTTTGAAAATATATCTTTTCCTCTAAAATATAATCCTCCAAACCTGCTGCTATATTCTCCGAAGCAGATAATAAAACATTATAGAGCATATTCTTATCTTACTACTGAATCCATATGCAAAGCAGCTATTCGATGCACTGTGGAGGAACGCATTCTTCATTTTATCATTACTGCAGACTCATTCTGTGATTTCTCTCTCAATGGGTGACTGCAATAAGCCTGAAGGTACAGTTCACTCTTCTGAAAGAACTATTAGAGTCAATCCTAAATGCCTGCCTCAGAGCTACCATTTTTAAAAACTCTAGGTTTTCATTCATCCTCTGAGCAGCTGCAACCCATTCTTTTCACTGCTGGGAAAAAGAAGGAAGAGAACGAAAAAGACCAATACCCCGATGGAGTCTCAAGGGAAGCTAAATCAGTGGCCTTAGCTGGGCTCTGGAATGCTGGATTAAGTTTTTGATTCCCTTGGGAAGCTCAAGGTCTGCTCAGGAGGAATTCATGTGTTCAGACATGACTGGGCAGTGCTCGATTCGTGCATTCCATAGAGGGATGGAGCAGCCGCAGAGATGACAGAGGCATAGCTTTGTCACAGGCTGAAATGAAATGTAACAGCAGGGGAAAAGGCTCAGCCTCCCACCATCCTTATTCTGGCTCTCTCTCTCTCTCTGAAAGGTGGTTTTGACCAATGCTGCAAACTGTCAACAGAAAAGTCTGTTCTTAGCTGTTCTCTCTGTCAAACTCACCCCAGAGGCAGAGTGCAGAAGCTGAGAAGGAACTGAGAAAGCTAGTTATTTAAAAAAAAAAAAAGTATTGACTTCATTAATGTAAAAAAACAAAGATATGCATAGCTTGCTACCTTCCAGGCTGGGCTGCTACAACTTAAAATCTGCTGCAAAGTGACCCAGAGGGAAAGACAAGATAGATGAGCTGAGAGAGTCCTAAGCTTCCTCCCCCCATAAGCAGACACTGATTACTAAGGACATTTCCATGAGCAGTGCAAGATTTTTTTTTCCTTTGCACATGACCTTTAAAACTACCTGATAAGCTATTTGTACTGCCTACCCTAGAAGTTTCAATAGACAGAGAGAAGATGAACATTAACCTTAATGGCTAAATTACCGAGTGTCGCTCTAAAGGCCTTTCCCCGGGAGAGAAGCCTCTGCAGCAAGCAAACACTCACTCTTTTAGAAATAAATTAATGGGAAAGCTCCATGGAGATCAAAACTACAGAGTTTTCCAAACTTGGGCACTTTAAAAGTCAACATGTTACTTTTGAAGATAAACATTCTTTCTCAAAATAAATCAATAATCTGGCTAAATAATTAGAAGACATTTTTTTAAAGCTTTCAAACAAAGAGCCTGGATACTCAAATTTTAGTCTAGAACCTGAAGAAAAGTTCATTTTTAATGCTGAGTAAAGTGATATGTATATATTTTCCTATTCCAGAAAAGGGTTTCCTATTCCAGAAGCCTGCATGAATAAAGGCAGCCATCTTAGTGCTATCAGTGATTCATTCATTCATTCATGGAGTATTAACTATCTGCTAGGCAAGAGACTAGATCACGGAGATGCAGATGGTGAACAAAATCAAAAATATTTAACCTTCATCTCTGGACTCACAGTCTAGCGGATGATGTAGACTTTAGCTCATGAATCACACAAATACCGAAAAAAAATATTAATTACAAGTATGATGGCTCCAGTAAGTGAAAGGTCCAGGATGGTAAGCTGATACCTTGGTAGATTTGGAGGAAAGCTCAGAAATAGACAGTTTCTAAAACAAGCCTGTTTTAACATGGATGCCCTGGACGTCCAGCCCTAGAAGTATTCTCTTAGCTCCTAGAAAGTCACTATCATGAAACCACTAGGAGTCTCATGAGGTAGGAAGTTTAGCTTCTGGACCCTGATAGACATATTTATCACTCATTCCTTCACACAGTCCACAGCATCTACTGAGCTTTTACTATGTGCCAGAGACTGTGCTGGACCCTAGGAATATAAAGATATATAAGGCAATGTTTCTGTCGTCAAAGTCTACTGGGAAAGACAGACACAAATAATTACAATACAGCACAGTAATTGCTCTACTAGAGAGAAGGACAAAGAGCTATGAGAATTCAGAAAGAAAAAAAAAAGCTGCCTTTCTAATACTTTCTGGGACCTAATCCATCAGCAAAATCCTCACTATACAAGACTAACAGGAAAATACTGACACATCATTTGTCGTGTTGCTTGGCATTCCAATGGCAGTCACAGGCTCCTGCCCAAGAAAGGTGGGCAGACAGTTGAAAGGGAACAGTGGCATTAACAAACATAGCACGCGATTCTAAACTCAGTGTACAAGTGAGTTTACTGCCTGACGAGTCGTCCCTGACACCTCACTGTGGAGAGAAAAACAAGCCCCCCACCCTAGCCGACACTAGGCAATTGCCTAGATGAATTTGTGTCTTTGAAGAACTTCTCTCACACATTTGTTTCAAGTGTACTTACTTGGCCACCCAGGGTCCTTTATAGCCTTTTCCATTTTTTTCCCCTTCTGAAAGAGTTGGAGACTTAATTTATGTCAAGCAGCTGATGAGAGCGACTGCTTTACCCCTTCATCAAAATATTTAATCCCATCTGAGGAGATGCAAATATGAAGAAGCATTTTTAAATATGAAATAAAATACATGTGTGTATATATACACACACATATACATATAATATATATATATATAAAATCAATTACAGAAGCATGAAAAAATTCAAGTAGCAATTACTTGTTGAACTGACCATATTTCCTCTTGCAAAAAAAGTAATTTTTTTTCTAACAAAATAGCAAGTTTTTCTTAACTCTTTCTGGTCATACCTGCAGCAATGTGTTCAAGCTTCAAACCCGCCAGCATTTCTAAGGTCATAAAGGCAACTACTAGGCTCAGTCTTTGAAAGGGAACTCAGAACTAAAAGCTGTCTTTCTAAAAGACAAATTAGCAACATGGAAAAATCCTAGAGTTTCTAATGCTAACGTTACTTCCAATAGAAAGAGAATTATTTGAGGGTAAGTGACATTAATATTTTCATACCGGTTTCTAAAGAGAATACACACGGGAAGAGTCTAAAAAGTACATGGTATACATTAGATTTACATGATAAATATCATCACACATGACTGTTATATGCCATATCTGTGCAATTCACATAAGCAAACAGTCCAGGTAGTTTGTATATATTCATTTAAAAGATGTAGTATTTCTCCATTACAAACTGTATCTAGAGTTGATTGAGGACTCTTTAATTGCCACATACTTTTATCCCTACTCCATTTGCAGGATTAAATAGACCTATTTCCTCACAGTAAAAAAGAACCAAAATATCCCATTACTGCTTTTCCAAAGGTCATTCTCCTCCTTTGAGCTGGGGTTATTTTTAATCACAGGTTATATATCTTAAAGGCAAGGCCTTTATTGAAACCTCCAGTTCATTAAAAAAAAAAGTCTTTAGACATATTGAATAAATCACAGCCCAGAAGTAAAATGTAGTGATAAGCTCTCTAGCTCCTTACATGTAGGGCTCTAAGAAACTGATTTCCAAATGTCCCCGCTTCCAATGCGAATTATCTCTTTACCAAGGCAAGATCAAGATGGCAGTGCTCTTCTCAGCACAAACAGACTAGAAACTTCAATACATTGAGAGCCGTAATACTGTTCTCAATAAGATGTAGAACAAAAGGAGCTAAAGTTCTGGGGTGACTTAAAATCTCCTGGATGATTTTCAGGGAGAGGAAAGAGATTGTTCTGGCTAAGTTTCAGGCTGAAGAACAAGGCAGAACCTGGAAATCTATGCTCATTTACTGCCTAACTTCTATTCATCTCTTGAAATACCTCAGCCTAAAATTCTCTCAGCTCTTGTTACAATGCCTCTGCCACAGTGATGGCTGGATTTCTCTGGTGACTGAAACTAAGGAAGTCTCACTGATAAAATTCACCATTGTTTAAAGTATCAGGATTCGGGAGGCCACAGGCTACCCTCCTATCGTTTTCCAATTACTGATTTAGACCTCACCAATCTATAAAACATAGTTCATTCTGTTGATGACACTGATGATGAAAAATTAAAAAGAGAAGTTCTTAGTAATATCCACATTTAAGAATGTGGTTAAAGAAAATGCAACAAATTCCACCCCCCTGACAGTGGAAGGGCATTATAGATTACTTGGTCAAGTTCAATGTGGCAAGATGTATAAATGGGCCAGTTTCAAGTCTAAACTTCAAGAAGCCTCACGTTTCACTTTTTTTATGGGGCCCTCTTCCTACCATGAAAAAAAAAATGCATGCTACAGCCTGATATGTGAAGAGGTAACATGGGCTAGAACTGAGTCTTCAAAAACGGGAGCCTTCCTAAGTCAGGTTGTAACAGGGTGGTCCCCAGGAAAGCTGAGCAGAGGAGAGAAAGAACCTGACGGAGAAAGAAACAAGATAGAGAGCCAGAAGGAGACCTGAGGAAGCCACATGGAGCAGAGAGACATGTGAAGAAACTTTGCTTGCTTGTGGTCTTGAACTGGGTGAAACAGATGTGGGTGAGAGACCTATGGGGAGGTTGACTATAGCAGTGTTTATATTAATTTTCATTTTGCTCTTTTCCTCCCAGACTTGTCTGACCCTGTCTGACCCTTTTCTATGGGCCCAAGCCAGAAAGTGCTTCAGTCTTGTGGTAGGCTTTCAGACCTTGCTTGGGCCAGTCCCTTTGAGTGGACTTTTACCCATGAGGGGATGGGTAACTTCAGGTGTTTGATACAGAAATTATATTCTTTGTGTTCTGTATTATATACTCATTGTATTTAAGTCCCTTTTCATTAAAGCTCTTATGTCCTGTCTTGATGCGGTGGATGGCAGAACCTATTTAGAGCAGGCAGGTTTGGGAGTTCAAGGGTACCTCTTTTTCCATGCCCTGTAACAAGGTAATCTCTAGCCAACTTGCCCTCTCACTGAAGACACATGAGCAAGTTCAGATAAGACCAGCAAATCCTAAGTCAGAAGAGCAAAAAGTTTCAACAAGCCTGTAGACTTTTTAAGCAACTAAAAACAAATAACTGCTTATGTGAATTAATTCTTCTCAGGCCCTATCCTTTCCACTTACAAAATTGTTTTACTGCTGGTTAAATTTAAAGCTGTGTTATATACCTGGAAATTATATATAAATGGCCACATTTTGAATAAGATTAATTATTCTGAAGATTAAGTGGCTGCCAGCATTTTCATTTGTTTTGGTCTGAATGCCAAATAACAAATAGCTCTCTCCAGATCTCAAAATCTAGTCCAATGAATCAATTTTCCTATGTTCAGTCATAGTTTATATTTAATATGTTAATATGAATTTGTTCCTTAATTTAAAAAAAATTGAATTGGAAGGTTCCACATAAGATGTAAGAAACTTAAGATTGTATTCTCCAGAATGCAGTAGCCCTCAAGCATGATCTTACCATCAGCAATAAAATGGGTGCTGAAAAACGAAGCCAAATTATCACTGTCCCATCGGACCCTCTAATGAGGTCCTCAAGAGACTGTCAGCCTCCCTAAGGGTTAGGTAAATTTCTTATCTACGTCTTGAGGGAGGAACAATAAAAATTAGATCACACATAAAGTTCTAAACAAATGAGCTTTTGTGGTGCATTATTTGAACTATTACTGTAGTAACTAAGTCTCTGCTTACTCAAAACAGGTGTTTCAAAAATATGATTTTAAACAGAAGACTGTAGTTTTATAAATTAGTTTTGTAAAAAGAAAAAAAAACTTCCTCAGGTATCTGTTGCCATACTCTACCCACCACCAAGGCATGTTTGACTCACAAATGTCCTACTGGAAATAGGAAGCCAACCTTCAAATTAGATGGTAGGTAAAGTAGGAAATTCTATCACTTTTTCAAAAATATTTTAGACATTACAACAGACCAGACACCTATATGCAGATCATTTCCTGATAATATTCTCAGCCTTCTACATTAAAACCAATGCTTATTTGTTAAATAGAAATTTATTCCAACAGAACATCAAGCAATCATCCCTCCTTTGGACCATATTTGAAAATTTATACAGAATCTTTCAAAATATTTTTTCCATTAAGGCTTTTCAGAAAGTCACCCAAACCCAGATGTTCTCTATGTACCTAGATTTATCAGAAACAAAAAATGTTCATGAGTTTGTTATTGGTCTGTTTTACTGTGTTTGCATTAAATAATAGCTGTCAATTTAGAAATCATAGAACAAATGTTCCCCCTGACTAGCTTATTCTCAATTACAAAATTGATTTAATTGAAAAAGAAGGAAAGATCATTTTTCTTTTCCACACCATAAATAGATAGGAAGAAATCTGAATTAAGTTTCTTTTGATGAATTGGCTAAAGTTGTTTAGCTTTGTTTATTAAAATTCATTCCGCAGAACAAAGCAATTCAAACTTTAAAGTGTCTGTCCTTATTTAAAAAAAAAAAACACTTTGTTACTAAAGAAAAACATGCAGAATATACATCTTATTTTATCTAAATAAAAATAAGTAAATATCTGTAGTAAATATGCATGATAAACTCAATGAATTGGCATTAATTACTTACAGATAGCTTCATAAGTAACTGTTCTAATTATTTGTATTGGTAAATACAATAACTAAGCAATTACATTGGCAGATACAGTAACTACATAATCTTCAGTTTGCCTATGGAGCCAAATTTGTCTGAGAAAAATATCTCAAGTCACTGCTTGCAATATATTATATGTCTTCTAAAAATGAAGTTACTGAATAGACATGTTTATAAAATCTAGTTTTCTCTCCTGTTGTCATCTTTCTGTCATGCTCAACTAAAATAAAGGACCATGACTGTAGAATGTATTTTCAAATCCTTGTGAACCCTCCCATTAGAGACAGTGTTAAGTTGTCCCGCTGCGTGAAAGCAGGTGATCCTTTGTCACTGTCTCAACACATATAACGCAGCGGAGGTGACTTTTCAGGCTAAGTTTCTGCTGCTTTCTCTTGGGACACTCACTCTGGGATTCTTTAGCCACCAGTAAGAAGTTCAATTACTTGGGCCCTCCCTGGTGGCACAACGGGTTAAAGCACACCAATTGGAAGCTAGTCACAGCCACTGCAGCAGGCTTTGGTTACCCCAGCAGGGAGGTGACCCACATAGAGCAGCAGACCTCTCCCGACCTGCCTGCTGCTCTCCTCAGCAGTGTGCTTTGTCAATCTGCCTGTTCTGCTCCCCACTCTGTCTCTGGTGGATCCTGTCACCCCGCCCACCCACCTCTGGCCTTATCCTAGTTCTGTCTGCATAAATAAATAAATCTTTTAAAAAAGGAGTTCAATTACTTTAAGTCTGTGTGGACAAACTACATGGACAGATTACACAGAAAGAGAATTGTCTGGGGCACACCACCTGTTCCAAACTCTGGCTGTTTGAACCTTCCCAGTATAACCCAGGACACAGTGAAGAAGTCTGAGATAATCTCATTTGCAACCACCAACTGGTGAAAACCACATCTCTGACATAAGCAGAGACCTGAGCGGACACCCCTGGCCTAATCCAGTCACCCTGACATCAATGAGCAAATAAATGAATGACATGGTTTTAAGTCATTATCTGGGAAATGGTTCGTTACATAGTCAGAACAATATACCTCTTTTATGAACTTCTTTGATAATAAACTAAGCATTTGTATGCATTCAACAGGATGATCATGAATCAAACATTAACAATTATTCACTAATTCAAGTCCCCATCATTTCTCTTACATTACTCAGTTTATTAAAAAATTATCTATTTCTGGTTTCTCTTTATCCCCACACTACATTTTCTATAGAACATGCTCATGTTTTTTAAACATATACCATGTTTCCCCTTAAAAAAAATTCAGTGTCTTCTCTTTAAGATAAAAATTGTGTTTTTATAATACAGGAGTTCAACTCTAATCCTTTACAAAACTTTATTCATGTGGTCTAATCACAGTGGCCTCCCTTCAGGTGCCATCTGAGATGTTTCACAGATGTTACTTCCTTTACCTGGATACTCCTAGCCCAGGCCTGCTTCCTTCTTTGAGGAAACAGAAATATCATTTTGCAAAAACAGTCCTTCCCACTCAACCTATCTAACGGGATACAACAATCCCATCATTATGCTTTCACAAGATGCTCACTTATCCTTCATGAAGCTTATCACAATTTATAACTATTCATTTGTGGCACATTTTAAAAAACCTATCTATCCCTCATTAGGTTGTAAGGTCCCCCAAGGAGATGTAGTACCTGCTCTATTCACCTTATACCTAGCTCCTAGATCAGATATCATTACACATGGATAAATATGAGTGTAGAATAAATAAATGAATAGTTGCTGATACATTTGGCAAGTCTGTAGTATTCAACAGAAATGATTAAATCCTTGTTAAAAAAAAAAGAGGGCCATGAGTTAGACAGCAATTTCTAAACAAGTACCATTTTAATCTGACAACCATAGTGGGAAAAATAACAAGAAAAGGCAGGGACACAAAAGAAAATAATACCTAACATATTCTAGGTTGTAGGTGGATTGTCCACATATCTATGTAAGACTATTAAACATGGTGTACTTCTTAAAAATCTAAGTGTGTCCCTACAGCATGGTTCCCGGGGCACACTTACCTACTGGGATGTTTAAATTTATGTGTCAGTTTGACTAGGTTAAGAAATTCTCAACTAACTGCTAAACAATTTGGATATGCCTCTGAGTGGCATTTTCAAAAGAGAATTAAATTTAATTCAGTAGACTAAGAGATAGGCCTTAATCGATGTAGATGTGCAATATACAATCCTTTGAGACCCTAAATGGGCTTAAAAATAAAAAACATAAAAAGGGTTATTTCTCTCTCTCCCTCTCTCTTTACTTGAGTTGGGATATTCATCTTTTCCTTTTTTCAAGTAATACTGGTCTTTGGTTTTGTCCTGGGAGTTACATCATCAGTGCCCCAGGTACTGAGGACTTTACACTCAGACTGAATTATATCACTGGATTCCTGGCTCTCAACCTTACAGGTGGAAGATTGGGGAGCTTTTAATATTCCAAAACCATGTAACCCGATTCCTATAATGCCTCTGGATATATATCTATATTTATATATCCTATTGGGTCTGTGTGGTTTTTTTCTGGGGCATCCTGACTTTTACATCTACTTCTTTTCTTTTACTTCTATCCTATGTAAAGGAATTTGATTTTTTTCCATATCCAGAACATCTAAACCAAGATACATAAGGAAAGAGAAGTACAGTATTGAAGCACCTGAAGCACTAATGACACATTCCAAGAAATGTCATTTGGTGATTTCATAATTGTGCGATGTCATAGAGTGTAATTATACAATCCTAGATGATAAAGCTAACCACATATCTATACTACATGATATAGCTTATTGCAGACTTTTTCATATATGTAGTATATTACTAACGATTGTCAATTGACCATTGTTAAGTGAAGCATTAACTGTTTGGGGACATTGGATGTGAAGAAAGAAGCTTTGGGTAGATTTAATACCAAAAATCAAGCATATAGAGCTATATAGTTTTAAGCTTATAATATAAAGAAATAGCTTTTTTTGAACAATTAACAGAATAATATCTCAGGAAGATAAAACACTCATCAATATACTCACCAAATGAAGGGGCATCAAAATATGAAAATTATTGCCAAATCTGAAAATACAATCATGGTTGGGGACATCAACACCCTATATTCACCAACTGACAGACTGACTAGACAGTAAATAAATAAGGACACAATAGTGTTCAGCAAAGAATTAAATTACATTGGTTTAAATAGGTAAATATATTTCATCTCAAGTGTACATAGTATATTCTTCATGATATATTAGGTGGCAAGTATCAACAAATTCATGAAAACTGAAATCATACCAAACATCATCTCTGACATCAAGGGAATCAAACTAGAAATAAAACATGAAAAGTAAGCAGGAAAAAAATCTCCAATATGTGGAAAATGAGCAGCACACTACTGAATGACTATTAGGTTAATGAAGAAATCAAAGATGTTGTCGAAAAATATCGCAAGACAAATGACAATGAAAGCACAAACTTTCAGAACTTAAGGGATGCAGCAAAAGACGCAGTAAGAGGAAAATATATTGCAATATAAGTCTACATCAAGAAACAAAATAGAATCCAAATAACTTATCTCCCATCTCAAGAAACTAGAAAAAGCTTAGCACCCAAACCAAAATCCAGTTGAAGGAAGTAAATTTTAAAAATTCGAGCAGAAATAAATGAAACAGAAATCAAAGACATTCCAAAGATTGATGAAAGAGAACAGGTGGAAGGAAAAAGGGAGATATGGAGGGGAAAAACACTTTGAGAATTAACCTACTCCATCTGGAGAGGCAATATAAGAATAATGAATGTAATAGAAAGGGAAAAGAGAGATGGGAACAAAGATCAGCCCACAGTGCTGCGCAAGTGGCAGAAGCCGTTACCAGACAAAAGCAGGACACAGCCCACACCAGGCATCTCTTGCAGGGCAGCACATTAAAACATATTTCTGGCAGTTTCTGGGTATCTCACTGGGTCCCAATTGCCAAGTGACTCAAGTTTTATGAAACACAGCCCACACCTCAAAGAAGAACAGCAAAGAGGTGGGACGCGAATGCTGGTTCCCTGAAGCACCAAACAGCCTGCTTTGACAGAGCAGAGAGGAGGCAGATGGGACCTATCAACCCAGAGCTGTGTGTTCCTCGCCAGATATGAAACCCATTCTGTGACCCCCAACTTCTCCTTTCTTCCCACCTGTTACCAACAAAAACAAAGAGGGCAAGCAAACAAATTAAGCCCACAGCACCCCCAACTCAAAAAAGCAGATACGTCAATGTACATGTCTAAGAAGCAAAAGCATGTGAACACAAGAGAGAAAAACAGCAGAAGAAAAGACATCTAGGGTCATGGATAGGGACACAAGAATAGATCTGACAAAGACTACAGAATATCATTGTCTCAACGCTAAAGGAAGTACTAAAATAACTGTCAAAGATGAAAGGTAACGGACCCTAGAAAGAAGATCCAGGAGCAAAAAGAGTTATTAACTAAAGAATTGAAAATACTAAAAGAACACAAAAAGAGATACTGAATGAAATGAGGACAAAGATGGAAATCATTCTAAACCTGATTAAGCTGGTAAAACAATTTTAGAAATAGAAGGCACAAATGCAGAAATCACCCAACTGCAAGAAGAGAGATTAGGGAGATCTAGGAAAAGTGAAGAAACTTTTTGTGAAATATCAGACTCAATTAAAGGAGGAAACAGTAATATTGGATAGTCCAGAATGTAGGGAAAGAGAGAAGGAAGCAGAGACCCTAATCAAAAAATAAAAATAATAGTTGAGGGCTTACAGAACCTAAGGAAAGAAATACAGCTAAGAAGAAGAAAGAACACCCATATTTCTATATTCGAAATAATCTTTGCCAAGGTACATTAATGTTAAATTCTCAAGAGTCAAGATAAACATTAAAGGCCGCTAGAGGAAAAAAGAAGGTAACTTCAAAAGGACACCAAACAGTCTCTCATCAGATTTCCCAATAGTTACCTTCCAGGCTAACAAAATATGGAAAAAAGAGTTCAAATACTCAGGTACAAAACTGCCAGTCAACAATACCCTATCTTATAAAGTTTCATTCTAATATGAAGGTGAAACACAGGCACTCTCAGACCAAAAACAAAAGCTAGTGGAGTTTACCACCACCAGACCTCCTCTATAAGAAATGCTGAAAGGGGGCCCTCCTGGTGGCGCAGCTGGTGAAAGCAAAGCACTAAGAAGCTCAAGCCACTTCAGCATGAGTTTGATCCCCAGCCCTGGAGAGGAGCCACATGGAGCGGCAGACCTCTCCTGATGCGCCAGCTGCTCCCCTCAGCAGTGTACTTCATCAGTTGGGCTGTTCTGCTCCCCACTCTGTCTCTAGTGAATCCTCTTACCGCCCCTGCATCTTTCACCTGTACCCCAGCTCTGTATGCATAAATAAATAAATCTTAAAAAAAAAAAAGAAATGCTGAAAAGATTTCTTCTACAAGAAAAACAAAACAGTAACTTTTGCAAAAAGACAATAGAAACAAAAACAAAACACTAAAAGAAGAGGGGGAAAATGGTAGATCTTTTACCATCAAATGATTACAAGTTGATACCAGCTCACACAGCACTTTTAGACACAGAAAATTTGATTGAATCCTCATGGTAATCACAAAGCAAAAATCTAGAATAAGATTTATACAGAAAGAAGGGAAAATAGAGAAAACCACTGAGGAAATCCATCCAAGTGAAAAATCAGAGAAAAACAAATGGAAGAAAAACAACAGGAAAAAAAAATAGAAAAACTACAATAGCAGTGGATAAGCCTCTTATATCAATAATCAACCTAAATATGAATGGTCTGAATTAACCAGTTCAAAGGCATAGATTGACAAACTGAGTGAGAAAGTATTAGCCATCTATGCTTTGTCTACAAGAAACCATATAGAACTTAGACAAACACTAAGTAAAAGGCTAAAGCAAAGTACTTTAAATCAATAACAGTGGGAAAAAAGCAGGAACTGCTATTCTCTTATCTGATAAACTAGACCTTCAGGCAAAAGACTTAATCAGGGACAAAGATGGATACTATATAATGATAAAGGGAACAATTCATCAAGAAGATATAACTATCACTAATATTTATGTGTCTAACACAGGGGCACCTAACTACATACAACCTCTATTAACTGACCTAAAGTAACACACTGACAAAACCACATTAATAGAAAAGACATCAGCACATCACTAACACAAAGATAGATCATCCAGGCAGAAAGTTAACAAAGAAATAAAGGCATTAAATGAAGTATTGGACCAGATCAGTTTAACAGACATGTACAAAACCATCCGTACCAAAAGAACTAAATACACATTCTTGTGATGCATACATGGAACACTCTCAAGGATTGATCATATGCTGTGACACAAAACATAACTCAAAAATTAGATCAAAAAACTTATTTGATCACAATGGAATAGAGCTAGAAATTAGTCACAAGAAATCCTAGAATAAACCAAACCATGTGGAGATAAACAAAATCCTCTAGAATGTCTTCTGAATCAAAGAATAAATAAAATAAATTAAAAATTATTTGGAGAGTAATAAGAATGGAGACAAGATACCAAATCCTATGATATGCTCCAAAAGCTTTATAAAGGAATATACATAGTAATAATAATCCACATCAAAAAATATCTCAATCTTACTTTACAACTGAAGAACTAGAAAAAGTAATGAAAAAAAGAACAGTAGAAGGAAGAAAATAAAAATTAGAACTGAAATAAATGAAATCAAAAACAAGACAGTTCAAAAGATCATTAAAAACAAAAGCTGGTTCTTTCTAAGGTTAAACAAATTGACGAACCCCTCACAAGGCTCACTAAGAAGGAAAAATAAATAAATAAATAAATAAATTGGAAATAAAAGAAGCAAAAATTTACAACAGATGCCACCAAAATACAAAGGATCAAAATAACCTTCTGTGAATGTCTCCATGCAAACAAACTGGACAATCCAGAAAAAAAAATGGAAAAAAACTACTCAAAATCATACAACATTCCAAGACTGAACCAGAACAAAACAGAAGGCTTGAACAGATCAATCACAATAGCAGAAATTGAAAAAATAATCATGTCTCCCTCTGAACAGAAGTCAAGTATCAGCTGGTTTCTCTAGTAAATGTTACCAAACCTTCAAAGAGGCCCTAACACTGGTCCTGTAACAGGTACAGGTTTCATGGACTCCGCCCTCACATCCCCTGGTGCTTCTCCTTGGTACTGATGGGATTTGGAGTTCCAGTATCTGGAGTGGGGGCGGAGTCCATGAAACCTGAACCTGTTACAGTCCTTCTCAACGTCTTCAAAAAAATAACTGAAGAGAATAGAAAGTTCCCTAAACCTATTTTATGAAGCCAATGTGACCCATGGTCTCAACACCATATAAGGACATCATGTAAAAATAATACTAAAAGCGGATCTCTAGTAAATATAGATGAAAATTTTTTCAACAATATCTTGGCAAACTGAATCCAGCACTAAATCACCACAATCAAGTAGGTTGCATTCCAGGGAAGCAACATTGGTTCAAAATACACACAGATCAATTAATGTCATTCACCAGAGCAGCTAAAAAGAAGATTAAAAATCACATGATCATTTCAATAGACGCCAAAAGCAGCATTCAACAAGATTTAACACCCATGGGGGAGGGATCAATAAAAATGAAAATAAATGGAAATTCTATCAATATACTAAAAGTCATATGTGACAAAAACCCACAGTCAACATCATTCTGAATGGTTAAAAACTGAAAAAATTTTCCTTAAGATCATGAAGAAGACTAGGAAGTCCATCGTCACCACTATTATTCAACAGAGCATTGCAAATCCTAGCCAGAGCAATTAGGCAAGAAAACAACAAAAGCAGAATACAAATTGGAAAAGAGACTTTTTTGTGAAAACATTACTATTTGCAGATGACATGGTAAAATACATTGGATGGTAGTAATGGCACACGGGTGACTGGGTGGCAGGAATTTCACGGGGCAATCACATTGCACAAAAATGAAGGACGATGTAATGAATATAGTTTAAATTTTTCAAGAAAAAAGAAATGTGCTCAACTACTCAAAGAAAAAAAAAAAAAAAACATTGGAAATCCAAAAGTACCTCCTAAAAGCCCACTCGAAATAATAAAATGGATGCAGTAAAGTGTCAGAATACAAAATCAATGCACAAAAATTGAAGCAGGGCTATATGGGTACCGTATAGCCACTGAAGGACAGTGCCCAGCAGAGTACAGGTCACCATGTAGGAGCTCGTCACCCACATACACAATTGCAGGACCATTCAGATTCAGGTAACAACAATAAGGGGGTTTATTTAGCCAACAGGGGAAACCAAGAGTTACGAAGGCCACCAGTGGCAGGGTAGCTCACCCCGGACAGTGTCCAGTGTCCAGGAGTCCCAAACAAAAGGCTGCCTCACCAACAAGGGCCTCTAGCACCTGGCAGCTAGAGGTGCCCACAGGCCAGGCCATTGAGACAATGCCTGGGCAGCCCAAAGCAGCAGTCCGAAGGTCCAGATCAACAGCGATGGAGGTTGGCACCAACATTATCTTCTGATTAACAGCTCTGACACACAGGCGTGACAACTCTGTGCTCTTCCCAGGCAATTGCAGTGACATGGCCAGCCTCCCAGTGCTAGCAGAACTCTTCAGCGTCTCTCTATTTGGAGGTCACCTTCAGAAGCTTATTCTTTCTTCTTTCTTTTCTTTGAAGATTTATTTATTTGTCCTTACAGAACTGGGGTACAGGCCAGAGGCTCAGGGGCGGCGAGAGGCTTCACCAGAGACAGAGTGGGGAGCAGAACAGGCAGATCGACGAAGTACACTGCTGAGGGGTGCAGCGGGCGGGTCAGGAGAGGTCTGCCACGCCATTGGTCACCTCCGGGGCAGGCGGGAATCGAACTCATGTGGAAGGGGCTTTAGCTTCTTAGTGCTGTGCTTTAAACCGCTGCACCATCAGGGAGGGCCTCTTTCTTCTTTTCAAGGCAGGTAGAGAATACCTGCCTAGTGAGACTAGGCTGGGGCTAAGCATCTCATGATCTGGGATCACAACTGAGGTTCCTTTTATATCTGCTTCTCAGGTACCCTCCTTACAAAGGAACTACATCAAACTAAAAACCTTTTGTGTACCAGAAGAAACCATCACAAAAATAAAGCAGCAACTTACAGATGAGAGAAGACATTTGCCCATCACATGCCTGACAAGGGGTTAATTTCCAAAATCCTTAAAGTGCTCACACAATTCAACAACCAAAAAAATAACAATAACTAACAACCCAATCACAAAATGGGCATTAAAATCTGCTTCTTTATTTTCCAGTGAAACTTATGATCTTAGTGCATGTAGCCTGAGAAGTCATGACCTGAAATCCTGTGGCCTTTCAGTGTTTTCAGGGCCCAGGCCTCATAGGGAGCTGGGGCACTAAACATCCAGTGCAAACCCTTTCCTCCTCAATGAGAAACTGGTAGCTGGGTTTCTCTCTGATTCTATCATTGAGAATATAAACTTAAACCACAAGACAAGGGTGTGGCTTAACATTTCCTACTTGTTTTGATGTGGGTATTTATTCATTTGCCCTATGAGTAACACTTGGCTAGTTTCTGGGTTTCTCTCAGAAGGAATTACTTCATGTATAGCTGTATACTTGGCGCGCCCAGAGGTGGAAGGAAATTTAGGGCCTCCTGTGTTACCAGTTTGGTCCATCATGGTCCTGGACTCAAAAATCACTATAGTAATTTATTACTATTGGAGCATAGTTTATGAATTGACCTCTATTCTTTTAATTCCTAAAATTGCCTGCCTTCATGGTACAGTTGTTAGTGTGATTGTAGCAAAGAGATCGATTCGCTTAAAGATCAAGCCAATCCTGAAAACTTCATCTAGGAGGAGCCCAGAAAATAAATATTATCCTAAAGACACTCTTAATACCTGAAGTCCCCCACTGACCAAACCCAGCTGGAAGCCAGGGGACAAGGAAACCTATTCAGTTTCCACAGGGGCCAGCCTCCTGGCCTGCCTCCTTATCCTCAAATGCATGAGAAAGGTGAAACATAAATCGACAAGAACAAATAAGACATTCTAGCACATGTGACATGCTAAGAAATTAAACTTTACCGTATAGATGATGGCGAGCAAAAACGATGATTTGAGACATAAGTAACAATTCAATTTCTGATTTCTAGTTATCATTTTTTTTATTTCTGTTTCAGACAGACACTCTGGTAAACACATAAGTAAAAGACATTTTAAAAATACATCCAGAAAACAAAAATGACAGATAATTAACAAATTTAAAAAGTGAGTACACAATCTCATTGATAGAAACCCTGACTTTGTTTATTAGATTCTCAGCTTTTTTAGTGTTTTAAATTTTTCCATTATTTCAAAATAAAAATAAAGAAAATAGGTGACAAAGATACTGAACTTATAAACAAAATGTAATTTTACATGCATGCTCTTAAACTCAGACAATAATGGAGAAAACTTACATTAAATTGGATGATCACCATTTTCCCATAACAAGCCACCATTGACAGAGGTTCCAAAAACACTTACCACTTTATAAAGTTCGTAGCATAGATATTCCTGGTACTTAGAGAGAACAACACTTTCTCCAGGCTAGAACACATAGTCAGGCACAGTTATAGAAAGGATTTGGTTTCTAAGGCAACTGAATCAATCAGCATTCCAATCAGTACACTGATACACCCAGTGCCTCTGGCCTCTAGTAACAATCCTGGGTGGAGCATTATTCCCAACTTTGGCTCCTAGGCACATAGCAATCTTATCTGCTAAAAACTGATGCAGGAGTGGGATTTTTATCAATATATGCTTTTGTTGTTGCGAGCACTTTTTAAAACACCCACACAAATTTTTTCACAAGCCTCCCAAATATTTTAGAAAACTAAAACATGTTCGCCTTAGAAGACAATTCAATATTAACTTTTTATTTTAAAAAAGCATGTATTTTTTTTTACTGAAGTAACAATAGTATATATAATTTTGAAGAGTAGATTCACACCTCTTCAGAGGTCTCTTACTGTACCACTCCCACCAAAAAAGTCCTATAGTCCATAGGACTCCCTATCCTCACTTCCCCCTTGCTTTAAATAATACAAAGACATCAAAGACGCTAAGACACTCAGATGTCATGCAGTAACTGAGGAGGTTTATTTCATAAAAGCACAATATTATTATATAAAGATTTTCTCCCTTTGTTCCCCAAAACTGCCAATTTGTTGCTGACAGCTATTCTGTAACCTGTCAATACAGTGGGAAGCCATTATTTAATTCACTTTTTAGGATCTTTTTGGATCTAGGATGCACAAAGGAACAATGTTATCATGTAGCCATCAACAGAGAGGCCTGCAGTTCCCCCACCCTCCGGCCATGGAAACCTCAAAGCTAACTTAATGCTTTTTATCTCCACATTCAAGTACAGCAAGATGCATTTATCAGTTTTGGACCTTCAGGCTTTAAATGTCAACATCTCCATCCATAAAATGGAACTTAAATGTCAACATCTCCATCCATAAAATGGAACAATTAACCCTGAGCTCTCAACCTCTCATTCAACAAGTCCAAACAACTCAAGAAACTACTTACTATGCATTTTGATCACTACAGCTGCTAAATACCATGTACATCAAGACCTCTAGGTTGACTCATTAGCACCATATCAAATCAATATTTTATTTCCACTTTATTGACTGGACCTCCACTACAGAGGAAAGCATTTGTTTCCAGTTAGTTCATCCACTAACATCTAGGATGAACATTAAATTTAACATAGGGAATATGTTTTGCAGAGTGTGGAATTAAGCAGTTAAAAGAAATTCAGTTAGTTACAGGACAGATTTGGTTTTATTTTTCAACCGTGCAAAAAGCCATCAGTGAGAGAAACTGAGCTTTCCGCAAGTGCTAAAGTCATCAGTGTATCATGGTTCCCTGCCAGCAATGTAGGCTCAGTTTGATCTCCTTGATGTCTCCTTGTTGCCCACTTTCCAAATGCCTTCTCAATGTGTGTAGATGCATAAGAAAAATACGTGCTGGATTGGAGTCAAAGTTGGGGGAAAATGGGAAGAGGGGATGCCTTTTTTTTTTTCTTGAGGTACTAAAAAAAGTAACCACAAAAGAACCGCAGGGCTTTCTGACCTGAAAGTTTCCATGTTAATAGTCAAATCCTTTTCTAAACACAGTCAACTCTGTCTCAACTTCTTGGCAAATAAAACCCATTCAGTAAAGCTCAAAGGAAAGTTTATGAAAAGGGCATTTTGCAATAATAGGTGAATCATCCAGACCCAGTCTCCAGTAATTCAAAATCAAAAAACTACAATGGCTAACAATGACACAAGCTCACCGACAGCATAATGTTAAACAGATAAAACAGAAACAGCAGGTACCTAAGATTTCATGTGTGCCAGACACTGTGTTCAATTATCAATAGGTAGGATTTCTTGAAATTCTTAACCTTATGAGGTAGGTACTATTGATATTCTCACCTTCACAGATTAAGAAAATAAGGCACAGAAATGTAATTAGCCCAAGGTCATACAATTAGTAAATAATGAAACCAGGATTTGATATGCGGCACTTTGCTTCCTACCTGCATTCTCTCCCTCCTCATTTCCACATCCTTATTCATGATATAGTGCTTCTCAGTCCACTAAAGGGCAACCCCAAAGGGACACGGGATGTCCTGGGTGTGAGTCCTGCATTTTTAAATATCAAACAAGACCCGAGGGCAGGCACACATAGAAAAGTTAGTAAAAGTTCTGCTTACAAGGGAAATGAAAAGAGGGGAAGCACTGAGAGAGAGATTAATTGGTCATTATGTCCTACCAGTGGCTCTCGGAGTTGACACCACCAGTGCATGTGCAGGCAGGTGAAACCAAGCCCCTCCAAGCCCAGGGGTGTTCAGTTTTATAGCGGCTGCTTAACTCCACCCTAAATTCCCACCCCCACACTCACCACCACTTTGAGAAGTCAAGAGTTATGGCAGACGCGTGGCATGATGGGCATTGTAGTCCTGGGGCCTGGAATCGGTTGGCCGGAGGTGGGAGAGGAGTCCATTAAAACAACGGTGGGTGGCGTTCATTCACCACAAACTGCTCCCCCAGCACATCCATAGAGGCATCAAGATGGTGGAGCGCATAGACTAGAAATGAACTTATGCCCCATTTCCCACTTAGCACTGAGAAAAACTAATTTGGCTCTAAGCTCCTACCTTGTCCTCTTTTCTCCTCCAAGCGGATACATTTCCCTTGTCAGTTTTTTGTTGTTATTTCAACTCTCTATCATCTGACTAGAACTCCTTTCTGTTTTCTGTCCCTGAAATTATACCCTCGTATTGACCCTTTTTGATACCAGAATGCCCTGAAGCCATCAATATGTTTTATAAAAATTGATTAATACTTCCTGAATGCTTTTATGTGTTTTATAAAATTAGTTCCCGTTGTTGCCTTTTGTATTTCTTCTTGCTACCTGGCACCATATAATTTTTTTTTACAAATGAACTCATGAACACATTATCCATAATCTTTTCCAATTTCAGGCATACAAGTACAATGACAGTCTCTCGTGTGGCTCTGAATTAGGCATTTGTGCATTCAAGCACTTGTTTTAGACATCTAAACGTAAACGTTAACACTCCATATTCTGTACCATGGCTCAATTTGTAAAGAGTATTTAATCAATAAGAGTCATATTGTGCCTGATTCTTTCCTCCGTGGTGGATGACTACACTAATATAAAGCTATGGGGGCAGTTTCTTGGTTGAATTACTTAAGGAGTTTCGAGTCAAAAGTTGAATCCATATGTTTATGCATCTAGATGTGATGGTGAAAGGTCCTCCAATTTAAAATATTTGTAAACTCCACTGTGCAGCTGTGTCAAGACATACTATAATGCACTGAATTCCTGGCACATATAGAAAAACCATGTTTGGGGGCCTCCCTGGTAGTGCCGCAGGTTAAAATGAAGTTAGCTGCAGCAGCTTAGGCACGAGTTCCATCCCCAACCAGGGAGCTGACCCACATGTCCTGTCTCCCCCGCTGCTCCCCTCAGCAGTGTGCTTTCTCAATCTACCTGTTCTGCTCCCCACTCCATCTCCAGTGAATGCTCTATCGGTCCCTGCACCTCTGGCCTGTACCCCAGCTCTATATGTATAAATAATCTTTAAAAAAAAACATGCTTGTTGTATATTATAATGGGTAGGGGAACCAGCTTTGACAATGAATTTCAAGGCCTTCATAGCTCCACCATTTACTGACTGTGACCATGAACAAGTCATATCATCTCCCTAGAACTCAGTTTTCTTATTTATAAATGGAAATAGGAGCGTTGGGTAAGTCATTTCACCTCCCTAAGACTCAGTTTTCTTAGAAGTAATAATGGTATTTACATCACAAGTTCACTATGAGATGTAAATATGCTGTTACATGAAAGTGCTTATGCTATAGTAAACAGTCTCACTATGGTTAGTAGGTATTAGACACCATGCGGCCAACATTTCAGCAGAAATATTCTAAGACCCAGGAATAGGGCCATAAACAGGGCAGAGAACAAGTTTTGTGCCATTAGTGGTCTCAAAGTCAAATTGTAGGGTTCTTTTAAGGCGAAGGAGAAACTGAGGCCACAGTGTTTGCTGTGCAGTCCAGTCCCATTTTGGTTGACACCGGAATAGATAGACACACATTTTTGTCACTTGAGGTAAAAAGCAGGAGGAGGAGAATCAGCAGGCACAACAAAATGTTCTTAATTTTCCTTGTAATGAAACAGAATGAAAATGGATCATTAAAATCTTTCACTTGGAAATCAAGTAGCTCTCACACTAAAGCATGCAAAACAATGATAACTTTGGCATGATTTTAGAATGAGAATGTGAGCGACAACATGCAAATTGCAAGGGAAAATCGGTTGCCTTATTTTTTCATTATTAATGTTTTTCTTTTGTGTACTGAATTCTGGAGTTATTTTATTTAAATTCAATGTTTGTATGTAATCTTGCCTGTGCTTGGCATTCTTCAATAAAAATGGTTCAGCACAACAAAAACAAAATCTAGTAATTATGGCTGTAGCTACAATGTTTGTTAAAACTCAAAAGCAGACAATAGAAATGGTTGTTTAATCACTGAATTCATAGAACAAAAAACATCCCCCATTAGCCTTTTGCTGAACCTGGCCCAGTGAAAGAGATTTACAACTGAATTGGCCAATCCAGTATGTGGCTCTTTTTAAAATAATTTTTAAATGTGCAAAACAGATTGTCCAAAGCAGAGTTCAGTGCTGATGCGTTTTCTGCTTTGATAAGGACTGCCCACCAGACTCCAGTTGCCAACTCACAAGACAGGTGAGAATATGATTGCAAGAAGTGTGATGACAGCTCCCTCACTATAGTTTATTAATTCCAAGATGCACTTGTGCAGGTGTTAAGGACTTTCTTGTGCCTCTTAACTAAATGATTTCAGGATTTTTTTTTTTTTTGAGCAGGTGCACCAAAGAGGTGGTAAATAAAAAGAGCTGCGCTTTACTACAATATTATACAAGGACTGCCTTGCGCTGTTATATGTGGTAGTCACTCAATCATGTATGCAATTTTTACTGAATATTTTTTGAAGACCTACTATGTGGTGAGAAATCAACCTGAACCTCCGTGATGTACCCTAATATTTCATAGTGCCTATAACCTCATGTACATGAATAACAGAAAATTAAGCTAAAAAATATGGTAATGAAAAATGCTATGGGGAAAATATAACAAGGAGCCCATTGTTACAAGTTCCTCAGGGAGGTGAAATGTTCTTAGAAAGGACTGGGTCCACTGGGCAAATTTTCTGGCTTGACCACTTCAAGGCTGAATTGACCACCCTGAGACATGAAGATTAATGGCCTTGGGTAACTTTAGCCCTGCTACGGTACCTTCTCGTGGCATTTAATTTACCTAAGGAAAACTTACCAAAAGGGGAAAAAATGTGTTGACATGCTGGGTTACATAAATGCCCTCATTTATTTCATGTGACATGTGGAGAAGGATCTGCTTTGAACTTTTTGCTCAGGATGGCTGCTGTTTAATTTCACAAAACATTCTCTTATTCCCACATCATAGGAAAGCATAAAGAAAGGTACCATTCTGCCATCCCTCTATCATTAATCACAATCACTTGTGTCTCCCCCATCCCTCCTCTTTCTTCAAAAGTGAAACAGTCCAGAGGTTTTATATTTTTCCTCTTCTAGATATTTCTCATTTTGCTAATCATCTCTATTGGTAGGCTTTGTTTTTAAGATATTATCTTCCTTTTGAAGGGATGTTGAACAAGAAATAAAGCCTTCCAAGCTGTTATACCCACTTTTCACAGCAGAGAGGACTTTATTATACTGCTGAAAAGGTTCCACCAAAAAATGTTAAAATGTAATCATTCATATTATTAATCAGTCCCAGATCTTACAGAACAAAGAACAGAGGAAGTCTTGGGCAGGTAATGCATCTGTTTGACTACTGTAAGGAGTGGGACTGTTGAAATACCTGGCACCTCTTTAGACTGCACCTCTTTAGACTGCCAAGAATACCCACACTTTCAAAAGTGTGGTTTGTTGTCATTATGGGTTGTTTGATTCTTGAAGCGGCAAAGTGATCAAATTCTGTCGTATCTATAATGTTATAGAAAACCATGGTAATTCATCAACTTGGGGACACATTTCCTGGCACTCACACAGGGTTGGTGCCCCCGATTGAGCCCTGCTCTGATCTCCCCTGAACTCTGTCAAAAATCAGGGACTGTATTGTTTATTACCACCACTCCAGGAAGGTGCAGCCTTCCTGAGTTTCCCCTCCTAATATTATCCCAAACTAGCTCGCTGCTTCTATCCTTTATGCTACATCAGATCAATACCTTCGTACTGAAGGAGGCAACAGCAACCTACAGAGAGAAAGAGGGGAGCTGTGACATAAGAAACAACAATACTATCACTTCTCCAGACTCTCGGGGTACAGAAAACAATACACAACCCAGAGGGAAATCAAGAAATGTAGTTACCTGTATACACTCTTCCCTATCCTTTTTCAAAGTGATGTGAAAGTATATACAGACTAACATGTAGTTTCCACGTTGATGAAGTTTTAAATTGATAATGGATTAATTGCTTTGGTAGAGATTTTTTCATGTGGTTGTTGTGAATATTTGAAAACTAATTTTGGTTGTACACTTGGAATATGGGTGGGATAGGAGAGAAACTGAACAAAGGGTCAGGAAACACAGAAAACTTGCAAGGTGATCACAGATCTGAGGCATCCAGCAGGGAGGGAAGAACACAAGGGATTATAATGATGGGTCACAGATGCTAGGGGTAGTGGGAAAACTAAAGGGACTACACCAGAGGGGAGAAATCCAATACTGTACAAAAATGAAAGTGATGTAAAAAATAATTTAATTTAAAAAAAAAGAAAACTTAGTCTAAAGCAAAGATATTTTTTAAAATGTATCTAGCAATACATCTGGATCTCCAACTGATGGGACAGTTTCAAAAGCAAAGGTTTTAGCAACAGGACTAACTCACAGATTCTGGAAAAGTATACTGATTATGGGGGGGGGGAGAAGAAGAAAAGAGGACAGGGCAGGAAAAGGGTGAGGTAATAAACCCTGGGGCTTGGGTGGAGGACTAGGGGGGCATTTGCCAATAGGAGCTGTGAGACATAGTTCTAGTAGTTCTGTGAACCATTGACAAGCCAATACAATTTGAGGGGGGAAAAGAGCTTATTCAATGGGACTTCTAAGTTGCAGGGTAACATTTAGCATTTCAACAAGGAGCCAAGGAGCTCCGTGTTGTACTCAGTATATACTCAGTATGTTGGTCTTTTAATAATGTGTTCTTAAGAACTTTGCTTATTATTTGTTCCTTCACCTACCTATGTGAGCAGGAGAAATCTCCAGCTCCATTGCCCAACAGTGGACATAACAAGAAAGCTGACTCATCAGTCATTCTCTTAGCATAATATCCTGTTGAAAGTGTCCTAAGAATCAGGGGAAGAAAACCGTGCTTCTCATTTCAACTCACATAATATTACGCACAGCATTTTTTTTTAAGATTTATTTATTTATTCATATAGAACTGGGGTACAGGCCAGAGATGTGGAGGTTGAAAGGATTCACCAGAGACAGAGTGGGGAGAACAGGCTGATCGACGAAGTACACTACTGAGGGGAGCAGCGGGTGGGTCAGGAGAGGTCTGCCTCGCCATGTGGACTCCTCTGGGGCAGGCGGGAATCGAACTCATGCAGAAGTGCTTCAGCTTCTCAGTGCAGTGCTTTAACCCGCTGTGCCACCAGGGAGGGCCGCACACCATTCTTGCATTGATAGGACGAAGCCTTGCACATGGCCATAGAAAAGGCCCCTTTATGGGTTTTCTCAAATTGTGTGAGCTTTTACAAAAGTTTAACAGGAAGCCAGACTAACAACTCAAAAAAAACACGTCTGAACTCCAGTCACTGAAAACAATGGAAAAAAAAAAAAAAAAAAAAAAAAAAAAAAAAAAACAGGAAAACAGCAAATGGTCTTTTTAAAACCAAGACTGATTAAAAAGAGGAATAGGGGAACACATGCCTCATAGGGCGTTAACACAATCACTTAACAAACAGCAGCAGAAGGCTTCACAGGAAACAGAAATCAAAGGATTAACAAGTTTGCCCATCCACACGTGGATCTATAGTGCAAAAACAGTTTCTGGCAAAAAGGTGGCTTGGATAAGGCCTTCCCCGAGGCACTGCAAATAATGAGGAGAAAAAGAAGAAGAAACTCATACTTCTTGAATAAAAATGTCTTTGGAAGACATGGCAAGAAAATTAATTGACATGTGACATAGAAGCTAAATAAGAGAGTATCGTCTTAAACACAGTTTTAACACAAGTCTCCCACAACCAAGTAAACAATGACCCCTTACTTCTTCCTATAGAGAAATTTCAAGCCACCAAAGGGGTTGAGAGCTAAGAGTTGGGAGTGGGGTTAGGAATAGGCTCTCATTAAAATTACCAGGGCTTGGTCAACCAGGTCTGCAAAAAATTAGATGAATGACATCCAAGAGAGAAGCCCAAACCAAAGTTTAAGCATAACCCTTGACTCCGTTCCTGATGCCTCATTAATCTTGCTATCCTGAGGCTTCAACTCAGTGTGGTAGAATAGGAAAAAAGGGCACTGCTTCAAATTAGCCACTCATCCCTTGTTAACTTCAGCATTCAATAAATTTTTCATTGTATATTTAAAACATCAAGGTAGTTTACAGCAGATAATACAAGAGAATGCACTTTGAAAGTGGGAGAAAGTGCTACACAAAGCTGAAGGTTTATCTTTACAACTTAACAGCTTTGCCATAAACAGTTTTTCCAGGGGACCACACAATTTCACTGCATGTGAGCATGGATGGTCAAAGCAGGCATTTGAGCATTTAATTCTCTACGAAATCCATGGTGAAATACGGTTGGTTGTCCATCCAAGACTTGGTAATCTGCTGCCCCCAAGCCCCTAGTGCAGTGTAAAATATCAGTAAGCTCCAAATATGGGCAGAGTGGGAGACCGCCTCTGCAGAACATTAATGTTTAATTATCAAACTCCCATTAGACTTAAGGAAGCTGTTCTGGAAGGATGCTATGCAGTTGCACTGTTAGTGAATGTAGTGACAATTGAATACTAAATTGGGACTCAAATGAGATTTTTAGTACAAAAGTCACCTTTGTGAGTGACAGTCCAGGTGGCCAAAGGTTACCCTTAAAGACTATTTCAGGATTTTATTTTTCTAATGTGTGTAATGTACTCAATTCGTGAATGCCCCTGTTGACATGAAACACACTGAGTTTAGATATATAAAATTAATCATTCCCTTGCACTTAAAACATTTTTTTCCAAACAAAATTCTCCCTGAAAATGTTGTCATGAAACTGATTAGAGTTTTGTCACATACTGAATGTATTAGAGTGTTTCTATGGAATTGCTAGGGATAGTAAACTCCAACTCAAAGATTTCTTATGTTCCTGGATATAGACCCTTATCTTCAGACATTTGAAGGTCAAACATTCAGGATATTAGTTAATATAATTTGACTTACTAAACCAAATACAGAAGTTTTTAAGATAAAAGATGTATCACTTAGGTATGAGGCTGAGAAAACAGAAATATATATATTTTTTAGCAAAGTTCTTGCTTTGAGTTTCCCCCGGAACATATCCTGAGCTAAAATTCAAATGCAATAAAGTTCTTATGCAATGATGCCAGGAAAAGCCCACTGAAGAACAGGGAAGTCAGGCAAGGAAGGAAAAGAAGCCAAGAAAGGATAGACAGTGTCAGGTGCCCAATTTTGTTGTAGAACTCTGGAGAAATTTGTGTTGACCGAGAGATTGGAATATTGGAAATTTTATCGAAGAATTTCCCCTCAGATATTTGTCAAGGACTGCTTCCAGGCCCACTTCTGTTCTAGAAATTCAAGTTTGCCCTGCATTCAGAGCAAGTGTTCCCACAGGGGAGCAGGGAGACCTCACAAAACAAAATCCTCAGGCAGAGTGTTAAAGGTGTTCGCAGTGAGCAAATTCCACACTGTAGAAGCATCAGAAAGCATGGCTGGGACACCACCACCTTCTGTCACACTTTCACTGACCAGAGGGTGGTCCATTAAGCACGAACATCAGAATAATCTGGGGTCTTTTTATAAATGCAGAATCTCACATCCTACCTCAAATCTATGCATATTAAAATTTAAGAACTTTGGTAGGATATATGTAAGAAAGATGAGGAAGAGGAGGGAAGGGGGAAAAGGAGGAAAGGAAAAAGAAGAGAGGATTATACAAATATTTCAAAATAGAATCAAAGACATCTTAATAACTATTCATGTGTTATTTTTAGCCAAAGGATACAAGAGTCTTGAAATTCTCACATAGGGGTCACTTCTTGCTTGTCCACTAACATACTTTGTCAGAGCCAACAAATAAAATTTCATAGGCAAATATTGAAAGAATGAGAAAGTACCTCTCTCAGTGCAGACCCCTGTCGGAGAAAACTCCTGTGGCTTTAATACCTGAAGAGTATAACTTCGTCACCTAAAAGCTACCTAGAGCCTCAGCATCTTGAGAGTCTCCAAGCAGAAAACCAGCCAAGACCATCATAGTAGGTTCTTCTCAATTCACTGTTTCCATGGTGATAGTTATTCTGATTCAAATGCAATATACATTCCCATTAAGGATATTAGAAAATTCACCATAATGAGAAAACATTGACTAGACTCCAAACTCAGATGTACTGATGGACACTGTTAGGCTCTTCAGGCCTCGAAAGCAATCATTCAAAGGACCTTGCTGCAGGCCATGCAGAAATAATTGCCAATGTGAGGTCTTCCACAAATACAGCAAGGTGAGGATGGGAGAGAAAGTTAACACAGTCTAAAGAGAGATTGAAGGCTGGAAATGTAGACTGTGATAACAAGGCCAAGATCACAAGGTAAAAAGCTTAGATGGAGAAAATCTGTTACACTCATCTGAGTATTTTATTATGTTCACAAAAAAACTACACTGAAAATCGGAATTGTACCTTCAATTACAGATTTCAATATATTTTAATTGCATTTTAATGCACTGTTACCTCTCCGAGAAATCTATAAAATGCTCATAAACTTGATGTGCAACATTTATCAAGTACATACATGCCCTACCTATGCACTTAAGTATTCCCACCTACATAATCCTCACCCTATAAGTTACTATAATCAATTACCGTCTTGAAGATGAGGAAACTGTAACTCTGATAGGTTGCTCACATGCACAATTACAGAGTTGGGAGTTAAACATGGACCTAGGGTGACGCTAGAACCCACACTATTATTCTCTAGGTCTTTTATACATAATATGAATTATTCTATCCATTATTGTTAAGCCAGATATATTAGAAAAGTCAGAGGTCAAAACATTTAAAAATCATTGGAATGGGACTCCCTGATGGAGCAAGGGGTTAAGTCTCAGTGGCACCAAGCTATCACCAGCCACTGCAGCATGCATTCAAACCCCAGCCAGGGAAGGACCCACATGGCACGGCAGACACCTCCTGTCTCAACCTGCTCCCCTCAGCAGTGCATTTTGGGAGATCAACCTGTTTTTTTCCCCACTCGTCTCCCTCTGGAAAATACCCTCACCCCTCACCCCTCACCCCCCACCTCTGGCCTATACCTCAGTTCTTGTATGCATAAATAAAATAAAGATAAATCTTCAAAACAATAAATCATGTAGATTACAGCTACAGGATTTCCTTCTCATTGAACTCCATTTTCAATGTTGAAAGTAGATGGGTTTTCTTCAGCACAGCCTTGCCTTTGATTGAACAAGACACTAACAGTTAATCTTATAAAATACAGCAGCTTGCTCAGTGCTTCATTTCAATGGTTAATTATTCCCTTAAAGCTCAAATAATTTGAAATCAGAAAGTGTACTTTGTTGGAAAAGGTCTAGATTTCCATAGTTACCCAAGGGCAAAGTTAGAACAGATGAAGAGACCACAAAAGTCTCTGGATTCTTAGATTTGAATAGTAGACTATTCAGCTCTTCTGTTAGACTGGGGTGTGTGTGTGTGTAAGAAATTCAGAGAGGAAACATAAGGAATCTGAAGACAGAGCCATGGTTCAGTCAGGATCCCATCATAGAAAGGGTGTGAAAATATGACGACACCCCAGAAAGCACCAATGTAAAATAACAGTTTAATCTTTCCCAAGCATGGAAAGGAGCCAGCTAAAGACTGTAAGTGAGAGTAGGGAGTAGAGGGGAGGGTGAAGAAAGAAAACAAAGAGGAAGAGAAATTAAAAAGGAGAAAAGCCATAGAAAAAGAGAAAACATTACATTTTATAGCTTTAATATAGTTACCAAAAAAACAAGTCTACTAAGGTGTGGTTGAACAGAACATCAATTTATCAAAGTAATACTTCTGTAGAAAAGTAAATTAAGGAAAACAGGTTTTAAAGGTGTTGCAAGAAAAAAAGGCAAACTTCCCAGAGACTGAAGAAATGAGGACAATTGTAAAGATGGGGACAGAGTTTAGAAGAGACTAAAGACAGAAATCAAAACCTTGAGCACTATCTCAGAAAGGTCAAATGGCACAGAAAACAATATTGTGGAAATCTGACTTAGAAGCACAGATTGACTTGAACTGATTTAATGACCAAATTCTGCCTACTGCACAAGACATCATCTGCATTGATTGTGATGATGACAAAGAGCCCTAGCTACCAATCCAAACCCATCTGAAACCTCACAATCAGGCCAGTATGAAATGTAAGAAGTAAAGACTCTGACTCAGTCGATGGTTCTGTGAGGCCCCCACCACACCTAAATTAAAGATGCCTTGGACCTCTCCAAAGGGAACTCTGTTACTAGGGTCCTGGCCCACTAAAATATGCACCCGCATAACCCAGTGGACACCTCTGCGTTCAAAGAACATAGGATCTGCCACTGCTGTTCTCCATCTGGCACATTCATCACCCTGTCAGAAGGCCAGTATAATGGAGAGTGTAACGAGCTTTGAAAGCATCTCTGAGATCAAATTCCCAAGGAACCAACATATGAATTATTTCTTCCAGGGCTCCCCCAATCTACCTGAGAAGGAGTCAGCAACTTGTAACTTTCTGACAAAGAATTTCAGGAGGAAACGTGCTATTAATAATGATATATAGTTGTATGAGGCCGATCTGCAAGAACAGATGGGGCGAGGGTGTTCAAGGAAGCATTCGTGTGCAAGTGCGAAACTGTAGAGAGGTGTGAAGAGGCACCTCATCTCCCCCTATCTGAGGGCTGCTGTGGGCATCTGTTGCTGTCTTATCTGAGAATTCAGTGAGGAAACTGGGGAGTAGAACCCTCAGAGGGTGCCTCAAAAAGTCCTACTGGAGAAAAAAAGATAGAAAATCAATGTGGCAAGTACCCCAAAACCCCCAGGGCACTGATTGAGAAAGAGAAACCAATAAAGAGATGGCTTAATGGAATTTGCTGGCTCCTTTCAACACAAAAGTTCTCCAAAATATTAAGGGCTCCAGGTGCATCTGCCAAGAGGATTTCTACAGTGCCTGAGTGCAGGCAAAGGTGGACCTCTTGCAATGTACTTCCAAAGGCAACATCAAGGCAAGGAGCAGTCGTGATTTCTCTCAGTCAAACACTGATTGTAAAGATCACTAATGCCAGAGAGTAGATACTCTCTGGTCTGTATAGAAAACAAAAATCCCCATTTCAAGCAAGTTTAAAAACTTTTGAAAAATGCCTATTAAGGTATCCTTTCAAATGAGTAGATTCCTAGGAGCATTATCACTAGGTCAGATGGAAAATCCATTTCAGTGAGAAACCTCCACATAGCTTTCTTTAGGGGCTGGACCAGTCTACACCCCACCAACAGTGGAAGAGGATTCCTTTCCTCTACATCTTCACTGACATTTGTTGTTGCTAGATTTTTGGTTTAATATGGGCCATTAAATAAGTCAGCAGGAGAAAGTCAGTGTGTGATGATTTCACTTACATGTGGGATAGGGGGAAACTGAAAAGAGAGTCCCAAAAGAGACAAAACTTGCAAGCTGACCAGGGATTTGGGGCATTAGTGTGGGGGGTGCCGAGAGAGGAATGGGGGAGGGGGTGGGACTATGGAGATGGATCACAGGTGAGGTGGTAGGAGAACTATGGGAAAAGCACCTGAGAGAAGAAACCAAATACTGTCCAAAAATGAACGATGATGTAAGACATTAAATCAATGAAATAAAATCAAATAAAATGCATATTCACTCACAGTAGCTTGGAGTCAGAGTCACTGGTCTACAAATGAGATGGTCTTATATTTTCAATAGTTTACTTTCCTGATGGGGAAGACTACAACTCACAGAAGAAAAAAATAAAAGAAAGGAATTCTGGAAAATAGACCAAAACAACGCTCTCTCTAAGAAGAAAACTCTTTACCTACTGGTGACTGCATCTAAATATCTAGAGTGGACACAATATCCCAGATTGTCTACACACACTTCAGTTTCACAACTATACTGTGTTTGTTCAGGGTTCTATTCTTCCAAAAGAGCTTGCTCTTGCCGGTGCCCAGATCCATGACTGGCTACAAAATCAATCTCTCATTAAATCTGGATAAGGAATTTGTTTTTGTCCGGCATGGGACAATGTTGATAAACTCAACAGAGAAGGTGATAAATAGATAAATACAGGAAGAATAACACTACTTTGTATATATCAAATATAAACGTTTATCATCCAAGTATCCAAATTAACAATATCCTTGACAGAGTTAAGTGAAAAGTTAAACGCAAACAATGTGCCAATTGTATTCTAAGGATCAAAGTGACTGGTGGCACCAACCTTCCAAAGACTTTAAATGAAAAGAATGGGAAAAGGCCCCTAAAGCTGGCCTACAGTTGGCCATTGGTTGACCTTAGCCATGAAACAAGGTTATCCAAGTTGTCATTTATTCCTACTGTGCAGCCTTCATTCCTGGACATTCTCTTGAGGGTTTAGAGGGGCTTGCATATCATCAGCCAATTAGAAAGTGATAGCCTATTAAAGGGAGTTCAATCAATAACTTTACTTTAAATCTGACCACAGAACCATTGTCTGATCCCTTCTTTGCAAATGGGACTGATTGAACTCCCTTATCCTGCAGGACCAGCATGTGGAACCATCAAGTGATTTACTTGACTCTTATATTTTACATCAATAGTTGCAAGGAAAATGATTATGTTGGTTTATAGTGTGAACATCGAACCTAGTGTTTTTCCAAGGAGGCACTCGTAAACCACCAAATCATTTCCCCACCTCACCGTCATTTAATTTAGAAGTTTCTGCTCTAGGCATTAAAATAGTAAAAATATTATAACAATTATTTACACTAACCTCACAGTGTTGTCTTCTACTCTCATGAAAACCCTCTTCTCTGAGGCATCAGGATATCTGTTTTTTCTGTCTTTCTTTATTGCTGTCTTTCCTTGGTCCCTAGACATTCACCCACTCTCCAAGGTCTTTGACATACCACTCTGAGTCAGTCTCTGGAGTCACCTCCAACCATTATCCTGTGCATATTATGCTGCAAATCCAATACTGTTGCCCACTGTTCTTTGACCTCTTTTACTAGAAAGGCATTCTCCACACTCCACATCAGAAACCTACTCACAAGGCCACAGAGTGGACTTGACCTTCCACCAGCCCTTCTCCATTTCAGAAATCTTAAGTGCCATGAGCACTTATTTTTGAGCACTAACTCTCATTTGTTAAGCTCATTCCATTACACCCATTTCTCTTGTTCTTCATCTTCATTGAGTTCCCCAATCTTGTAGTCCTTCCATGTTTATCAGTCTATTGGCTCATTTCCAGTTTCACTCTTCCCAGCCTCACCTTTATGAAATAATCTTTAAGCGTGTTTAGCTAATACCTTCAAATCCACTGCCTTTTAAGGCAATTTTTCCAAAACTGTCTTGAAAATCTGTACCTTTTAATCAACCCAGCTACCTACTTTCTCTAGTCCTACATTCAGCTCTGTGGCCATAACTGGATTTGAAGATATCAAACTAATGTGCTTGGTGCTCTGAAAAAATCAGTCTCTAAATTAAGTTATCCCTAATATATACTCCCACAGGCACCCAACAATCCTTCCAAATGTGTATGATCCACAATTCCACTTACTTAAAATATGAACAACAGTCATTATCTGTACTTTTTACCCCCACTTTAAGCCTTCATCCAGTCACAATCTGAGTGTTGTCCCCAAGAACAGCTTTTGTCTGTTCCTCTCATCATACTTGAAGGCAAAAAAAATAAATAAATAAACAGGCTCCTTTTTTCTTCAGAGTATCAGACAGTAATTGTGTGCATAACTTGCAACTGTTGAGTAGTAAGTGGAGGTGAAGAGGAGAGAGAGATGACTTTTCTAGAGTGTGAGCTTCAGCACACATGCCAATGATTCAGGAAAACATATTGATATAAAATGGCAAAACAGGGAGAACAAAGCACTGAAAAGAACTTCGACCTCTTTGTGCTCAAACCCAGCCAAGAATGAAGAGAACCAGAATGCAAAGAGAGTAGGGTGCTGAGTCCTACTTCATTTACCCATGTTATCAACATCCCGATAAGGCAATACCACCTCCAGGTCTCCTTTCATCATTTTGTTATAATAGAATTGTCTCACTCTATTCATTGACCAAAATCATGGAAGGTATCCTGGAATCGCTTACATGGAAGAGAACTTGTTTTCTGCCATGTAAGCCTAGAGCACACTGAATTTACAACAGCACCCATTCCATACATGATAAGGACCCCCAGATTCAGAAACTCATGCCTGGATACGAGATGACATAGGTCTTCCCTCCAAATCGATGTCAAATCAGCTCCAAACTGTATCTCAGAGGTACAGAAAGGCCTTTGTGTTTGCAAACCAGCTTGGAACTTCCCCCTTTTGCTCTTAGGGAATTTTCCACTCAGAATCTCACTGCTTCAACTGAGCATACAACCCATGTAAGAGTCACCAGGCACAGGTACACTTTCTTCATGCAGGGAAATGAAGTCCATTTATAAGCTCTCGAGCCAATAAATTTTCCCGGTAAGTTACCAGAGTCATTTAGCTCAAGTCTGCATCATTGTGATACATAGAGACAGAAAAGTCTCTACTGAGCACTAGGGTTCAGTACAAATTGTACGTAAGCGCAGGTGTTGATGTGAGACTTGAAGGACTGGATGGAGCTTAAGTGAAATTCCCGCCTGGGAAAACACTTCTCGAAAACTAAACTCAGAGTCATCCAAAACTGGGAGATTTTCAAAGGAAGCTCAGAGGGTGAGGAGTAAAGAATAACAGAGTTAATTAGGAGGGTTATTAGCACGAGAAACTTCAGGCAGGCTGAAACCCCAGTTAAACAGACTTCTAGATATAAATCACAAGCGCTTACCAGCTACACAGGCGAACTGGCAGCCTTTGTAACAGACATGGTTGGCTTCCCAAGTCCACCACTCAAGACTCGGGGACTGGAGGAAAATGAGCAGGCACAGTAGCAGATGAAAGAGCCCAACTGCTAAATAATGGCCCCCAGGAGATTCAGCTATGCAGAGCAGGAAGCAAGCAGTAGTTAAATCATTTTCCAGTGGGGGCTTGTGCCTTACAAAGTAATGAATTTATAATTGTACAGATTTTTATACATTTTCAATTAAGCAATTGAATCCTTTCCTTCCCAATTTGATGCTTCAACTATACTAATTTCTTTTCTGGAAATTCCTCTGCTCTGTGCCTATCTGCTGGGGCCGTGACCCTAGGCACTACCTGAGACAGTCAGGGCTGCTTTAAGCTCGGGTTTAGCAGTCCAGGCACACCCTTTTAGGAGATTACTTTCAGATGTGTTTACAGCTTCCCTCAGATGTATTCCTCTTGGGAAGGAGAGGGCTGCTTCCTGCCCTCAGGGCCTTCATTGTCACTCTGCTGGTGGACAGGATCCTTTCAGCAGGCCTACACTTGCTTTCATGTCACTAATGGCCAGGTGGACTTCCTCATTCTCTAAGTCATCTCAGTGGAGAGATGTTTGGCCCTCCCTCCTCTTCCCCTCAACTATTCTTCCTCCTTTATCTGAGCTTCCTGCACAGATTCTTTTTCTCATTATCCTTTCTAACCTCAAGTCCCACATCTTCAATGAAGCCTTCAACTCACATAGACTTCCTCTCTCGAGCAGCTTTGGCATTTAGGGAAGCAATGTGACACAATGAAGGGGGAAAAAAACGAACTTTGGAGTCACACAAGCCTGGACATGAATGCCAGCTATAGAATTTACTGCCCAGCTATCTGTGGAAAAGTTATTTGATCTCTCTGAGCTTTAGCTCCCTCCCTCAAATGTAAGCATAGAGCTTACCTCATCAGGATTTATAAAGATCAAATAATGAAAATAATAACCATTACTTCATATTTGGTTTACAATGCACCAAACTCATTTGTAAATATGTTGCTTGTTTTAACTCATTTACTTCTGAAGTGCAGAGAGGTTATGTAACTTGCTCAAGTCACACAGCTGGTGGTGGAAAAAGGAGCTGAACCCAGAGTCCAAATCTTTACCTCTACACTCTAGTAATATACTCGATATAAAGGTCTTAACAGGGAGCCCAGCAAATATGGTATGAAGGGGGTTCTGGTCACAAGAAAGAGCATGGTCCATATTGCAGAAAGAACACACAATTTGGATCCATGCTGGTGGTGCAATGGGTTAAAGGACAGCACTGTGAAGCTATTTGCAGCCACTGTAGCACAAATTTGATCCCCAGCCAGGGAGCTGACCCACATGGTGCAGCAGACCTCTCCCGTCTTGCCCACTGCTCCCCTCAGCAGTATATTTCAGTCCATCTGCCTGTTCTGTTCCCTGCTCTGTCCCTGGTGAGTCCTCTCACACCCTACGCCTCTGGCCTGTACCCCAGTTCTTGTATGCATAAGTAAATAAATCTTTAAAAAAGAAAAACACAGAATGTAGAGCAAAACCTTAGATATATTACCAGTGTGAATAAGAAAATGTCACTATCTCTCTAAATTTCAGCTTACTCATATAAAATGGACATGATCATAGCACTAACCTCCTATGATTGTTGTGAGGAATTAATGGCACATAGCAGATGCTCGCCAAATGCTAGCTTATTTCCTCAGAGTTTGCATTCAACATTTGACACCACTCTGTACTGCCTCATATTGCTGTTTCTCTCCTCACCTGTGGGTCTAATCTCGGTACCAATTTATGACAAACTTTCAGGACTAAGACAATACTCTAAGGCCCAATAACCCTTTAGCACAATGCCCATACAAAGTCCTCATTAATTGGATTCTTAACCTTCACTGAGCATGTGCTCAACCAGGCACTATGGTAGGTGCTCAAATGCATTATCCCCTTCAAGTCTCCTAATGATTTTCTGTTTGTTGATGGATTTTATGCTTTCTGACATAAAATCTCCATTGAGAAATAGGTTATGTCCTTTTCTTTGGGACTCATTTCAATGGGTGTGGATAATTTCAGAATCTTCCAAGCCTTTTTGTTGACTGATAGAAATGAACCTTCCCTTATTCTCCTTTATAGAGAGATACCCTCCATTTGACATTTTCCAAACAATTGTCAGTGTTTGCACAGGTGGGAGCTGCATTTTCTTCTAGGGTTCAGCCGTATGAGTCACCTTGAGATTCTTTTTCCTAGGAACTTTACCCTCAGACTTTTTTACTCACCTTTTTGTTTTATTCATCAGATTCAACCCTCAGAGGACACAGAAAGCAGGGATGTGTGACAATACTGATTCTTAGTATATGTAGGGCTGAAGAGGAAAAAAATCACAAACTGCATGTAAGGAAATTAACCCTAGGGCTTTACCTGAATGGACCAAAGAGTCATACTGCAGATATGTCAAACCATGTATCTTTGCTCATTATTTTAATGATTGTGGCTTCATAATCACCTCTGATGAAAAGCACGGGATGAAAATTCAACGCTGAAACATAAATAACTAACAAACCCTGACTGTGTGGGAAATGCACTGTACTAAAGGATTTACTTTCTCGGACAAAAGAGTGAAAATAACTGGGTTTGCTGCTATTGAATGCAAAGAAATTGAGCTCAGCTTCTTTCTGTAGTTCAAGTTTCCAGGAAATAATTTATAGTGTAAATGTAGCAGGGTTTTCCTGAACAAATGGCTGTGCATTGTGAATGGGATATAAATTTAAAGATACACTGGTTTTTTTCTGAACCTACAAGCAACTTCTCATCATGTCTCCCTCTGCAATGCAGTTTGCTTTCCATATGTGCAATGCGTTGCTTTGAAACAAAGCCATGGTAACTGGCATCTAGTCGAGAGGTATGCAATTGGAAATGGGCAGAGGAGTGCAGTAATGCAGTGTGGCACTTTAATTGAGTTTAGGTTAATACCACACCTTAGGAATATCAATTTCTATTACCTGCATTAAGGCTAATCTATGGGATGTAGCAGTTAGAAGAGATTAGAAGCCACACATTGAGCTAGACCTGCTTAAAGAGCTACCTACAGATGCTGTTTTCATCCCCTGGGCTCTGGATGAGTGTGTTAAGTGCCCATCACCAGAACATCTGAAAACTCAATAATCAAATCGGACCCTTTCTAATGACTAAAACAGCCACCATTATTGGGTACTTGTGATCCACCATGATCTGAGTTAGGCATTTTGCTTATCTTGTCGCTTTTAAGCCTTACAACAATGTTGCAAAGAAGAAATCATGACTTTGACTTTCATTTTATAGATTTGCAACCGGTTAAATCATTTACCCATGCGTACATGGCTTGAAGTTCCACAGCAAGCATTAAACCATGCATGTTTGACAAGGAAATATGGATGGCTCGTGGGTGACATGGCAGCTGGAGAACTATGGGGACTACAATGATGTAAGAAAAACATGGAATTCACTAAGAATTTTTTTTGAAAAAAAAAATGTAAACCAGGCGTGCTGAATCCAAATCCTATTCCCTGTCAATGTAAACTTCTGCCTCTCAGCTGTGTGAGAGGTAAAGAAAGGAAGTGATCACTTTCAGTGCTACTGACCTCTTGACTAAGAGAAGATAGCACCATCTCAAGTGCCCCCTCCTCTGGCATTTGATTTGCACAGGTACAGCACAAGGGTTACCAATATTAGCTTTAGCATCATAAAGAAAACCTGGAAAACCCAAGTTCTGCTTGTTGTTATTGGTGGGATCATGGATACTGTACTTATCTCTGGGTCCTTATTTTCTTACCAGTAAAATAAAGGTAACAATGCTATGGCAGATATGTCATGCCATTGCAGTGCACATTAAAGGTCATGCCTGTAAAGTATGGTGCCCAGTACATACTAAATGCTCAAGAAGTCTTTACTGCCATTATTAATACATCATTTAATGTTTTCATACATAAGGGAAAGAACTCCTTTCTCTACTTGGAGATAGGCCTGACTTAGCACTTCAGCACAAATTCAACAGTGGCACCTAGTCCCAAGTACCCCATAAACTATGTTCTAGCTATAACACTCAGCGGCTGTAATATGGCCTCCTATGCTCAAAGTCCTTCGAAAGTGCCATGCTAGGGGAAAAGACTCTTTAGGGAAACAATGTCTCAGATTTTGTAACTGAACATAAAATTTTCTCCCAAAATAGCCAAATTTACCAAATCAGCTCTTCAATTTACCTGCCTTCGGCATCGACTCAAATTTTATAATCCTTTCTTGTCGCCATCATCCCTGACAACCACTTCTGTTTAAGTCTCCTTCACAGTAGCCTTTTTTTTTTTTGCCTTACAAAGATTTATTCCCTTTCAAACACTTTGCAAAGAGTCAAATTCTTAGGTTAACTTACCTCATACTATATGATAAAAGAAGGCCCTAGCTCCGACACTGAAATATTTAGTGTGCATGTACTGCACAGTCATACCTATCATTTATTTTTAATTGCAATAGGTCTATTTTCACCATAAAAATATTGCACAGTTTTTCTTTCAACAAGGTAAGCAGAAGCAGAACTTATAAAAAATGAGCTTCATCTCCAGGGTCAAAGAGTTTAGCAAGATTGAATTAAGTGACCAACTCATAAAACTATGTTTAAAAAATATTCTACTTATGTAAAAGAACAATAGAAAAAAAACTATCTTTCGAAAAGTGAGGGATTGCTCTAATGCTACTACAACCAGAACTATAGACGTTAACCTCCAAGAAAAGGGAGTCATTTTATGATGACATTTCTAAAAGTTGGAGCAGCAAGTAGTAATCTGTCTTCCATAGAAACTCCATAGTAATAAAGAGAGGTATTGTCAAATTATGACTAGGTAGCCCACACTCAGTGAGCAGACCAAATTGACTGAACAGGCAATCTTCATTCCCTCAATCTCTGCTCCAGTCCAGGAAACAAATTTCAGTTGATCCAATGTTCTGTGTCCTTTCTTCCCTTCAAGCCTTCATATATGTTATTCCCACTACCTAAAATATTATTACCCAGTCACTTTACCTGTATCACCATTTCTCCACTTTCTGATCTCATCTAAAATGTGATTCTGTTTAAAAAAAAAAACCTCCCTGATGACTCAGATACATCATATCACATTGTATTGTAATTGTTTATTTCTTGGTCTAATCATTCATTTCAAGCTATAAGTTTAATAAAACACAATTTTCACTATTATATCCTAGTATTTAAAACAGTATCTAGTAAATAAATGTACGCTGAATGAAATCTGGGTGTTAGTGTATTTGAATTTTCATAGATGAAAACTATCAAAAGAGTGAATTTATGATTTGGGGTAGTTGGGTACCCCAACTATGGGGTAGTAGTTATGAGCTAGAGTTCAGTTACCCAACGAAAATGCAAACTTGCAAAAGACAATTACTCTAAATATTATGTCCACTGCTATAACCTCAGCACATTGAATATTCTTTATTAAAACATGGAAGTTCAGTAAATATTCACTGAGCGAATAAACTCTCATTTCAGATGTTTTCTTCCAATCAGGAAAAATTGATGTCTTTAGCGTTTAAGGGGGTACTTACCAGGGTCCTTACATGAAATCTACTATCCTTCATGAAGATTTCTGTCATCCTACCAGCCCCCTAAACAGACGCTTATACCAATCTGAATGAATACAGAAATCTATAAAATGTGAGCATTACACAAAGCTTAGGAGAAATAGTCAATAATGATCTCAATAAGCCAGAACAAACTGCTTAAACCAAAATGATTCAGTTTAACTGAAATATATGCGAAGTCCAGCATTCAGGTTCAAAATATCCATTTCACAAGAATAGGACAGAGGAGACCAGTTATGACAGCAGTTTGTATGAAATAGACCTGGGGGGTTTAAGATCAATATGAGCCAGTACGCAGATGTGACTGATAAAGGTGTGAGAGCAACGTAAAGTTACACTAGGAAAAGTATTTTGTTCAGTTCACAATAAGCTATGGTCCCACAGTACCTTTTCCAGTCTAACCACACCTGTGGTCTTTTTTATTATTATCATTTTAAGGGGAATATATACAAACTAGATTAAGTTCATAACAGATAAATGAGAATGGTGCAAGTGTACAAAACATATAATATTTGATAGGTAGGTGCAGGACTGAGGGAGAGATGCACTGAGAACAGAAAATGTGGGGTCAGGGAATATAGCAACACCTCTAGGCAGAGGGGAAAGAAACAAGAAGTAAGGAATGGTGAAGGGCATGCAATAATTTGAAAAAGATACATATTGAAAGGAGTAGCTGCAGTATTACAGAGAATCGCAAAGAGGAGAGACAGAAAAACAAGTCCAGGCACTTAGAGTGGCTCACAAAGGAGCTTTAATTGGAGCGCTCCCTGGTGAGGTTCACCTGCCCCCCAAGGGGTGGGAGAAGTCACACCCTGAATCAAATGAGCCAAGCTTATATAGGGTGATGTTTAAAGGAGGGGGGTCATCTGTGAGGGCTATGTGAAGGGACTCTGTTGTTCTCAGTGTCTCTTATCATGCTGGACCATCAGGGTGACGGTCAGTCCTGGTGTTCAGCTGGCAGTAAAGGCTGCTGGGTGTCGAAGTGTCCAGAAGTTGTTTTTCTTTGAGTTGTTTCCTGCTGAGGGGTCTGAGAGGTCCTCAAGGCTTTCCTTCTGCCAACCCAGGCCCAGGTCTACCACATATAATCTACCATTCCCACCCCACATACATGACTGAGAACCACTCTTCTTGGGAAAATAAATTTCAACAGCCTTCTGTATATTACAGAGAGGCAATCCTATAAACAATATTACAATGTTATTATAATTGAGGCAATCTAACAATGCAACAGGCTGCCTAGCAGGCAGTCCCTTCCCTGCCTCCACCATCACTGAAAATATTTCACCAGAATCTGGACACCTTCCCTAAGGGATATTAAAGATCAAATTGTTTCTAGAGTTGGCTATTGGGTGAGATGCCTGAATAATGCCTCCATGTTGTAAAGGTCCTATGATTCTATGTCTTTCCAAGTTTCTGAATTCCTAAATCGTCTAGCTTATCCTGTTCTTTTAACAATATTTAATAATCATTGCTTCAGATAGTACTTACATAAGGCCTTTGTGAGAGTAGGTTCTATGCATAGAATTTTATACAGCGTGACCATTAAATGTGTAAAAAATAAACAAATTCCTGAATTGTAAAAAATATTAAGCACTGTCAGCGACATTTACTAGATAAACACTGGACTGAAAACTCCTGAGTTCTAGAGCCAGTTCAACCAGATATTCACCTTTTGACTTTGGGAAGTCATTTGAAATAAATTAACCTCCATTTTCTCATCTGTTAAGATAACAATAATAATGTGCGTCTAGGCTGCCATTTGGTGTAATAACTAAATGAGGTAATGTATCATAAACTCTAAGTTATGAAAGCATTTCATAAACTACAAAGCATCAGTCATCCTTAAGCCCACTGGTCTATGAATAAATGGTTGACTACCTCTCTGGCTGATTTTTTAAAAGATTTATTTATTTATGCATACAGAACTGGGGTACAGGCCAGAGGTGCAGAGGCAGTGAGAGGATTCACCAAAGACAAAGTGGGGAGTAGAACAGGCAGATGGACGAAGTACACTGCTGAGGGGAACAGTGGGCAGGTCAGGAGAGGTCTGCCGCGCCATGTGGGTCACCTCCAGGATGGGGATCGAACTCATGCTGAAGTGGCTTTAGCTTCTTAGTGCTGTGCTTTAACCTGCTGAGCCACCAGGGAGAGCCGCTGGCTGATTTTTATTGCTAGAAATATTAACATTACTCCCTACAACACGCATCTCACCTGAACTCCAAGAGCATGTAACCCATCCTGTGGCTCAAGTTATTTGACCCTTCCTATGAAGCTCTCTTCCTTCCATGCACATAAAGTATCTCTGAGCACAAGGAATATCCTAGGAGAATGTAAGACAGTCGAAGCCATTTGGTAATAGAAAAAGGATGATCCCTACCCAATCTTTGTAGCCTGTCCTTTAAGAACTTCATTCTCCTCCTCCATAATCCTTAACCAGGCTCCTTTCCAGTTCATTCTTTCTATCTTATGCTCATGAGGAGAGCTATTACAGCATCTCACAGTCTTCCCCTCCTCAGAAAGACACCATTCCTCTGTAATCTGGTGACTTACTTTGGCTCTGTTCTGAACAACTCTTCCTTGGAAAAGTATAAAAATGTCTCTCAGGTTAAAATACTAAAAACTTATAGTGTCTTTTTCCTCCCTTCCCTGGAAACTACCCACTGACAGGGGAAAAAAAATGCCTTCTTATCCCAAAGCAATGATCTTGCAAGGGAAAGGATGACCATTATATGGAGACACAGAACACTTTCTAGAAACCTTACATATTATCACATAGGCAATAAATGATGCTGAACAGAGATGCCTACGCCAATCTACTCTCTGGGCTCAGTCACCTTCTAGTCCGTATCTAGCAATGAGGACACATAGCTGCCACATAAACTAGTGTGGGTTTTGAAAAATTAGACAACTGATATCGCTAAGATCCCAGTGATCTGCAGGCTATGATGTGAGTACTGATAGCAAAGTGAGGACATGTGCCCTTTCAATTCCTCTTCTTTATGATTTTCCAAGATAATGGTGGCATGAATATCCTTGTTACACAATGTAAATTTGTGCATTTGAGGCTCTACCTAGCAATTGGATTCACTGACTGACTCTAATGTAACACAAATATTTAAAGTTGATGGGTAGAGGCAGCCTCACCAACAATTGTAGATTAAAAAAAAAAAAAGCCCATAGCAAGGTTTCATCTTTAGACATTAATATAATTTAAACAATGTTCACAACCTTCTGACTTAAGAAATCATTCTTTGTATTTAACTTCTCCCTGTGCTTACTTTTGGAAAGTCAACTGGATAATGAAAGAATAAATTAAATCAATGCAACCAGCTGTGTATCTCAAATCACATTCATCTCTTTATACAGACAGGCACAACCTGAAACTTACATAGGTTGCTCTAAACAGATGTATCAAGATAGTTTGTGGTAGCATCTGCTGTAAGAAAAAGAGCATGGTTTTCTTCTAAATTGTCATAATATCTGGACTCTCATATTTTAAAAAACTCTCCTCACCTCATGTGAGGTGACTACAGGAAAACCAGACCAGATTCCATTCTCACTGCTACCACTAACTAGTCTGAGATGCCGAAGCAAATCACTTTTACTTTCTGGACTTCACTTTATTCAACTGAAAAATGAATGTTGTCGCACTAAATTAATTGTCCCAAAATAACAATCCAAAGATAGGTACCAGTCAGTGACAAAATATCTATTAGTCATTCCTAAGCAAAAATGAGATAGAAGCAATGTAATCAGTTTTTCATTAAACTAAATGTATTCTATTTTAAAAATTCTGAACCTACAGATATATTGGTATTGGACAAAAAGGACTATTATTTTATAAGATAGTGACAATATAAATGGTAATTCTTTTCTTCAATAATCCCTCTATTTGGCCAAATTAAAAGTTAGCAAACCCATATATTGGTTCTCATGTTTTGATCCTTTAATGTTATTGGTATATTACAATCAAAAGTCAATTAGATGGTATCTAAGATCCCTTCTAGTTCTGAAAATCCCAGGAATATGTATCGAATAACCCTTTATTGTCCAGGCTCTGCCTGCTATATAGAGTCACCTTCAAAAGTTTTGTGTCATGGCCCTCCCTGGCACAGTGGGTTAAAGCACCACACTAAGAAGCTAAAGCCACTTCTGCATGAGTTCGATCCCTGCCCACCCCAGAGGTGACCACATGGCATGGCAGACCTCTCCTGACCAGCCCGCTGCTCCCCTCCACAGTGTACTTTGACAGTGTGCCTGTTCTGCTCCCCACTCTGTCTCTGGTGAATTCTCTCACAACCCCTGCACCTCTGGCCTGTACCCCAGTTCTGTATGCACAAATAAATAAATCTTCAAAAAAAATAAAAGTTTTGTGTCACAAGCCCCTGTATGGAGCACCCACTTTAGAAAGCTCTTAAGAGTTATTGAAAGAGTTCTTTAGAACTTGGTGGTTCTCTCAGCCCTCAAATGCAAAATCCAGTGAACTCCAATCTTCACTGTCAAAATGTTGGTCACCCATATTATTGAAGCATCTGAGAGATTCCATATTCTCCCACACAAAGGATTCTGGGATGTCAGAAGTGTCTGCCTTAAGCATCACTGTTCCGAAATGAAACTTTGCCTTATTCAGTGACACAATGAAGATTTAACCAGCTTGCCCTCAGTGCAGTAACCACAAATCCCATTTAATCTACATTGATACCATTATCTCATTTAGGTGCAAAGGTTCATGTGTTTCAGAAACCCTTTCTATGCTTTGTTATTGGAGCTATTCTGTATCAGCTAGACTTACACCTGAGAAAGACAGGTCATTGGCATGTAATGTATCATACAACAAAAGTTACCACTATCACAAGAATTTACATTACCTTGATTTAAAGTTTGTAAAAATGCTTCAGTTTATCCTTGGTGGTCCAAAAGAACAGTGAACTTTAATTGTTTTTGGTTTTAGTTTTTGTTTATTTAGATTGTAAGTGTGGGAACATGTGTGTATATGTCTGTAAATGCCTGTGTGTATGTGTGTCTGAGACACAGCATATTTTTTAAAACATCACCAAGTCAAGATTTTTCTTTTTTTTGTTGAGGCAACAATGGTTGACAGCACTGTATGACTTAAGGGCATACGTTCATGCCTCTTCAGACGTATGTCACCACACCACACCCACAAAGCACCCATTGTCCTCCACATAGACCACTGGGTCCCTTTGCTGCTTTGTTCCAGCTCCCAACCTCTCTCCCCTTCTAGAAGCCTCAATTCTGAAGTCATATTTCTAGGGCTTGTTTGCTTAAGTTTTGTCAGTTCCATTGTTTTGATTCTCTATAGCTCACATATACATGAAATAAACTGGTATTTATCTTTCTCCTTCTACAAGTCAAGATTTTTCCGACTCAGCTTGTAACAAATCAAATCTGGCTTTGTTGTTTTTCAAAACTCTTCTCCAAGAAAGAATTTCTAGAAAGTTGTAGGACATTAGCCTCATGGCTGGACAAAGAAGTTTTCAAAATGAAAAAAAAAAAAAAAAAACTGGAATGAGGAAGTGCTAGGAGTGACATAGGAAAGAATAAGTTTCTTTGATGTCATCATCCAAACAGGGTTGAGATGATCAAGAATCTTCTCAATGCAGAGCCTTTGAAACCAAGATAGAAGCAATATTAGAAGACATAGTGGTTCTACGAATTACCCTATTCCAGGGCAAAAACAATTATGAAAAATTCTAGTGACCAGTGAATTTTGTTGCCAGTGACTCTGGGACCTGTGTCAACTCATCATTCATTGTTCCCTGCTATGATACAGTGAAAGAAAGAGTGTCCAGAATCAGTAGGCTACTTTGTTATAAGGTGACCCCGTAGAACAACAGACTGCACCATTACTGATATATGAGGCCATTCAAAATTCGGTTTCTTGGGCATGATCAAAGAATAAATATATACTGTATCATTCAAACGGGGACATTTTTAGGGTAAAAGTGACAGCTATTAATAATTGCATTTGGACAGCAGGTATAAATTCCAACAACCTCCAGGCAAACCATGTGTCTGATCACTCTAATCCTGAGGAATAGAATTTAGATGGTGAATTTAGTTCCAGATATTGCTGACTAAACAGGGCTAGGAGACTTTGATTGCAGATAGGGGAAAGTCAAATTAGGGTCTACTATTTGACTGAGGAAAAGTCAAGTTATTGTTCAAAGATAGCCAGATGTTCTCCAAAGAGACACAAGTCTGTCTGAGCATGTCTCTAATTTTAGGTTTATGGTGTTTTAATTATGTAAAGTTACTGATTAAGAAAGATAAATGTCACAGCACAGAATAAAAATATGTATACAATTTGACTGCATTATCATGTTACAAAAAGTCAGTATTAAGCAAAAACTTTCATTTAAAACCTGTGATTTCAGACAGTTAACAGAATTGTTTCTCCCCAGGAACATTCTCAAACAGCTTACTCCACTCAAGTAAGCTAACGGACACCAAAGTGGCTTCTACTGAATAGCCATGAACGAAGTTGAACCAAGTTTTCAGGTGCATTGCTTGAATTCAAGGTTGGACCATTCCAACCCTCTTTATAAGAAAGTGAAAACAGAAGTTTCACAGAGCAACATCCGTAACACTTGACCCTCTCTCAGGATACATACAGTAGAAACATTTCTGAACCAAAAAACCACCCAACATTCAGTCACACAACAGCAATTTTCCTATTAGTCTTTTCAGCATCCTCAGAAAAATAAACTGGCCAAGTGTCTACCATGTCAGTAAAAGTCCATTGGACCAATCAGCAATCATTTGGCAACATTTCAAGGCTGATTCCTAAACAGCTGGAAGCAATACAATCCCTGAATTCAAGGATTCTCAACAGTCCCATCAAATTTGGGGTTGAGGCCTCAGGGAGAAGTTATCCCTGTTTGCTAACATCAAGAAATCATGTGGGCAAAAGCCAATAAATCTCTGAAGATAAAAAAAAGTATACCTATATGTGTAGGTCTGGTAAACAACCCCAGTAGAAGCCACTTGCACTTTGGTGTACGTTAAGAGGATTACTGGCAAAAGAGTTTATCTTTAAATTACCCTTAGAGTATGTGTCTCCCCGCAAAGAGCCAAATGGTCCTTTCTTTAAAAAAAAAATATTTATGCATACAGAAGTGGGGTACAACCAGAGGTGCAGGGGCGGTAAGAGGCTTCACCAGAGACAGAGTGGGGAGCAGAACAGGCAAAATGACAAAGTACACTGCTGAGGAGAGCAGCGGACAGGTCAGGAGAGGTCTGCCACACCAAATGGCCCTTTCTTCAATGACCAAACCAATAAAGGATACATCCACACTTGGCAACAAGATCTGTACTGAACCAAGTATTACAGACTTTTCTCCAACCAGTGTTTTACCACACATTGGAGCACCAGAAAAACACAGAATGTAAACAGCAGAAGGAAAGTGTGGTAGAGCTAGTTAAAAGTCTGGATGGTTAATACTAAGTAATCAAGAACTGGTTTACACATTCATAGTTCATCAATTTATATTTTAGTCCAGTTTCTGACTAATTCCATGCATCTTTTTTTTATTTTTATTTTTTTATTACAAAAGTTTATTTTTACATCATTTTGTACATTTTGTTTTCCATCTCAATTGTAATCCCCGCCGGTTTCCCATCACCAAGTCACCCATGTGCCATCACCATAATCCCGTGCATTTCCCTCCCCCCACCCCGTTTTTGATTCCATTCCCCACTCCACCCCAGCAAAATGTCTCAGGTATATGGTTGTTCATTATTTTTGTTATTTTCTCGCCTGGTCCATTATACTCCTGCTATGAGTGAAACCATCCGGTATTTTTCTTTCTCTTTCTGGCTTATCTCACTAAGCATGATCATTTCCAGCTCCATCCAAGTGGCTGCAAAAGACATGTGTTTCTCTTTTTTGGTTGCTGAGTAATATTCCATTGTATATATGCACCACATCTTTTTTATCCAGTCATCTACTTTGGGCATTTGGGCTGCTTCCATGTTTTTCCAATTGTAAATAAAGCAGCAAAACACATGGGGGTACAGGTATCTTTTTCAATCAGTGTTTTTGTGTCTTTTGGGTAGATACCTAGGAGTGGGATTGCTGGGTCATAGGGAAGTTCCATGTTTAGCAGTTTGAGGAAACTCCAAACAGTTTTCCATAGTGGTTGTACTAGTTTGCATTCCCACCAGACCATGCATCTTTTTAATGTACCCCGTTTCACTCCTCACCAAATCAGCTGATGCTATACTAATGATGATAGTCTTGCTTCTGATAAACTGAATCCTAATATTTTATTTTTCTGCCTTTTTGTATTACCAGTGTTACCATGAAATGTAACACTGGTGTTGAAGGGAATGACATTCAAGAATCAGCTGTATTCCATCAATCTCTTCAGTTGCACTTTGAGTGTGTCAAGATTCCTCCTAAAACCCTGACTAACAATTAGATGTTAAGTAAATATTCATAACCCATCCTCCTCTACACCCATTTCGCAGCCTTTTTTTTTTTTTTTTTGTTAATTCAGTGATATCCATCCCTCCATGTACCGCAGGACTAAATCAATTTCCTAAACAGAAAGCTTTTTCTCTGCCCAAACCTGAATGATCCTTCCTTGAAAATTTGTCATATACAACAAATCTTATTAAGTTAGACATTTATGTTTACGAATATCATTAAAAAAAAAAGGTAGTGAAATATTGCAGGGCATCCCCAAAGTGAAGTGGAATGTCTAAGTGTGAGTACTCACTTGCCTGCTTAAAAGAAAAACACAACTCAAGATGAGACCTAAGGGAAGGCATGCAGAGTAAAGTTAGTGAAAGGTTTATTTACAGGGAAATGAAGGAGAGGTGGGCAAAGACAGAGAAAAGAGATTAATGTTTCAGTAGATCCTACCATTAATGCTGTCTGAGTTGGGACTCCAGGCGAAACCAAGACTCCTGCAAGCCCACAGGTGTTCACCCTTATGTCAAGCATGCCTGCTTAACTCCACCCTTAGTTCCCAGAAACCCCTTTAAGAAAGTCTTAACAAATTAAGGCATGATGGGAGTTGTAGGGGGGTGGGGTCATTTTGGCATGGAGGTGGGGGTAGAGTCCATAAAATACCAGTGGGTTGAGTGCACTCAGATATTGTTCCCCCAACGAAACCTGGCTAGTAGATTTAACCAAAAGCTTTTATTAACCTCTTGATATGAATCAGGTGCTTCCTTTGAGGTCAAAAAAATCTTCCCTGCATCTTTGGGAGTTGTAGTTCTGCTGTCATGAATCCATGTGCCAGGCCAGTGAGAACCTTCAGCTCTATAACCTCTGAGCAAACCTCTAAAACCAGTTGTTGATAGCAGAATGACTGACAGTTTCACCCACACAACACTTACAGAGATTTTGCTTGTTTGTAAATATAAGTGTAGTACCTTTATAAAGGGACGAGGAAATAGTTTCATTCATATTAGTGAGAGAACATACTGGTAAACCTTTCAGGAAAGTGATCTGAAAGTTAGTATTAGCATTCAACATGAGCAAGATATTTCACTAAGTAATTCCTGAAGAAATAGTGAAAGACTCAAAGATATACATAAAATGATATCCTTGCAAGATTATTTACTAAAATAATCTCAATATCAAGATAAGGGATTTATATATTTGAGCACTATGTAATCATAAAAAGTATGCTTTCAAATAATATATTTTTATAAGTTTACTTTTACATCATTTTGTACATTCTTTTTTCATCTCAATTGTAATCCCCATGGATTTCCCATCACCGAGTCACCTGTGTGTCAAATAATATTTAAAGCTATAAAATACTTCCTTATCAATAAATGTAAAGAAGTAGGGCACAAAGTTGTGTTTAAGGAAAGATTTTAATTTTTAAATGTATATACAATGTGCATTTATAATGAACGTATCTATGTGCATCTGCATATATGTGTACAGAAATACATAGATATATAGAAGATGGAAGAATAATGGCCTCCCCAAAATGTCCACCTCTTAAACTTTAAAACTTATGTATATATTACACTGTATGGCAGAAGGTGTGATTAAAATTAAGCCATTTATCATTGAGAGATTATCTTAAATCATCTGGAGATCCCAATCTAGTAAATCATACGCATTCTTTAAAAGGATTAAAGGAGGCAAAAGAGGAATTCCAGGGGTGATGAGCCTACAGCAGTATTTTCAGAGACATGCAACCCTGCTGGCTCAGGTGACAGAATGCAGGCAGCCGAAAAAGTAAAGAAACTCTTCCCTAGAGCCTCTAGAAAGGAATACAGTCCTGCTAACTTAGTCCAGTGAGATCCACTTCAGACTTCTGACCCACGAAGTTTAGGAATATATAAATTGGCATTGTCTAAACCACTGAGTTTATGATAACTTGTTGCTGCAACCACACACACACACACACACAAACACACACACACACACACATGCTGGAAGGAAATTCACCAAAATTTAATAATAAGTTTGCTTGGTATGGTTATCAAAATATCTTTTTGTTATTTATTTTTTGTTTTCTCAATTATGAACTACTTCAAGCATATAGAGTAGATAGAGAGACATATGTGTAGGTGACAGAAAGGGAAGGAGACTGAGCGAGAGATCAGTCTCCAATTTTAACCACTGTTCCTTGTATACCTTTCCCTATCCCACTGCTCTCCTGAGAATCCCCAATTCTGAGCAATTATAATCAACTTTGTTTAATATTTATATGCATGTTTTAAATGTTTGCCACAAAGCCATATAATATGTTCTATGAACAATATTTAACATCTTTCATGTTTTTAACTAACATAAGTAAAACTTTATCATTTTACCAATTGATTGTGCTTTCACTGGTGGAGCAATCATTAATGTAAACAACACTAAAGATTTTTTAAATATCCCTAGAATTCAACAATATTATAGGATACAAAACCATATAAAAACAGGATTATTTACAGTAGCCAATTTATAGATGCAAAGTAAGTGCCCACGAACAGATAGTGGATTAAGATATAATATATATATGCATATATGCACACACACAATGGAGTACTACTCAGCTATAAAAAAGATGAACTGTTGCCATCTGTAACAACATTTATGGAACTGGAGGGAATCATGCTAATCAAAACAACCCAGAAGGAGAAAGATAAATACCGGATGCTATTTAAAGAATAGAAAGAAACAAAACAAAGAATCAGACAACACCATATCAAAAGGCCAAAAATCTGACTATAAAACTGAGGCTACCTGTCAGAGAAAGAGAGCAAAACCTCACAGTTTTGAGATGATTTGTGATTGTGGTTTTGCTTTGTATTTCACAGATGTTTAGTGATAGAGTACCTTTAAATATATCTGTTGACCATTCACATATCATCTTTAAGTCTTCGTCTGTTTTTAATTTGAGTTATTTTGTTTTGTACCTTTGAGTTGTAGATGGTCCCTATACATTTTGAATATTATGCCCATGGGAAGTATAGGGCTTGTAAATATGTTCTCCCATTCTGAAAGCTGCCTTTTTGCTCTGATCATTTCCTTTGTTGTGCTGGATCTTTCTAGTTTTGATGTAGCTTGCTTTTGTTTTCTATGCTTCTAGTGTCACAGCCAAGAAATCATTGATAAGCTTTCTGTTGTTTTCTTCCAGGATGTTTTACAGTTCTCGATCTTATCTTATGACTTTGAAACCCATTTTAAATGAACCTTAATCCATTTTGAGATGAGCTTAATTTCTTTTTCTTCTTTTTTTTTTTTTGCATGTATATGTCTGGCAAAAATGACCCATTCAACCAGCAGAAGGCAAGTGACAAGCTAGTAATAAATATTCGCCACATATTTGACAAGGCAAAAAGAGCTCATTTCCCTCATATTCAAAGAGCTATGAAAATTCAATAAGAAAAGAAACAAATAGAAAAGAAGCCGTTCAAAAAATAAGAAATGCAAATCACCATTAAAAATACAGATATTCAGGGCCCTCCCTGGTGGCGCAGCGGGTTAAAGCACAGTACTGAGAATCTGAAGCCACTTCCGCATGAGTTCGATTCCCGCCTGCCGCCTGCCCCGGAGGAGACCACATGGCGTGGCAGACCTCTCCTGACCCGCCCGCTGCTCCCCTCAGCAGTGTACTTCGTAGATCTGCCTGTTCTGCTCCCCACTCTGTCTCTGGTGAAGCCTCTCACTGCCCCTGAGCCTCTGGCCTGTACCCCACCTCTGTATGCACAAATAAATAAATAAATCTTTAAAAAAAATACAGATATTCAAACTCACTTGTAATTAAGGAAATACAAATTAAAACAATTTGTTCTACCCATCAGACAATGACTATGATGATAGCAACGTTTTTAAAAGTGTTATTTGGGTTTGAATACATACATAGATATGGTATTTGCATAGAGAATTTCTGGAAAGATTTACAAAAAACCTAAATGAACTCTGCTTGCTACAGCAGAGAGGAATAGAAGTGAGAATAAAGGATTTTCATTTTTCTTTGTCTTTACAGTTTGAATTTTTACATGAACAGGAATTATTTTTTAATGAAAATGGCTATATAGTAAGAATCATAGCAACAACAATAATTTCCAAAAGGAACAGAGCTTCCCTGCATTAGTATAAGGAAGCAAAGAGAAGAGAAAGAGGAAAGGCTAAGATCTAAGCGAGCTCTGAGTGTCTAAGTTTTCTGGCCGCTTCTAGAGATGCTGCCCATACAGAAAGAAGAGACAAAGTAGCTGTGAGGCAACAGAATCTTCAGTGGAGATCAGTGATGCCTAATGAGTCCATGCTTATTTCTATGCTAAAAGTGTTGCTGTGTTACATTGTGCACTGTAATACTGTGTTAATTTGACAATTTTCATTTCCATGCACATTAATTGTAATTGCATTCTAACTTTCAATTCTTTTTGAGGAATACAGGTGGCAGCCATTATCATTAGCTATTTACCAAGCACACAGACATATAGAAAAGATTTATTAATATAAAAAAGAAAGAAAACCGACATATGCTAGCAAAATTTGTTTTTTAAGAAATTCAAATATGATTGAATTCCTTTCTCCTCCAGCTTAACCTGTAAACCCTTAATCTCAAATGTTCAAGCTTCCCTAAGGTATTGTCCTTTCATTTTCATAAATCATATGGTGTGCAGGTTGCAAGCAGAGTGAAAGCTATGTCATTAGACTGGTCCAAATCCTGACTACAGCTTCCTAGTTATATTCACTTGAACAAGTTGCTTAAGCTCACCGTGTTCCAGCTAGTTTTCTCATTTGTAAAATGGAGACCATAAAAGTCCCTACAGGAGCTGTTGGGAGAATTAAACAAGGTGATTAGCATGTAGAATACTTAGGATAGGGACTGACACATGGGAAAGAATCTATAAATGTTAGCTATCATTAATTTTGAATAATCAATCAATTATATATTGAGGGCTCATAACCATGCTTAGGTGATGTGAGCTCTTGAAATGAAGGTGGAGTGGAAGTGTATGTAAATTACAAGATAGAGCTATTGAAACCCAGCTTTGTCCATTGCCAGGGACCAGTCAGCCTTACCCTCAAAACAACATGGTTGAGCAGTTAAGCCCTAAAGCGCAGATTTTTTTGTCAGCAGTGGGTCTTCTAAGGTGAAAATTTCAAATAGTGATCATGGAAAGAAAAGTAAATTCAGTGAGTGGGAAAAACCAGGCCTTCACTAGAGCTAAATAGTCCAAATCCACAACTCTGATTAGTCTCAAGGTATATGATCTAAAAACAAGTCACTAATTATGCCTTAACAGCTTTAAAAAGCTTGCCCTAGAAAGGTTTGATTTTGTTGATTTTGTATGTGTTAACCAGTCAACTAGCCAGAAAACACTAGCAACTGAGGGAAGTTCGCCCTTTCCACAGGTGTTTCCAGAAAGAACAATATGTTAATCAGGTGGCTTAAAAATGAAGACAACTATACCTGATGGTGTTGGAATTGGTGGTGGAGATGATGTTAATGACCACACTGGCTGCTAATGAATCGCAGAACTGCTTTTCTATTTTATAAATAGCAAAATTAGGATTAGCCAACGTCTCACAGAAGCATAAAATGTTAGATTTGTGAAGAACTTTAGATAGGTCCTTCAAAGTAGGACCCATGATCTGTGAACATCAAAACCACTTGGTGGTAGATACTTTTTAAAATGCAGATCCCTGGGCTCATCTGAATTCATTTTTATCAAGCTTCTTATGTGTGTGTCCTAAATTATGAGATTTCTGCGTTTAGAGGCCATAATTTTGTTTTATAAAAGATGATCTTCAGTTAACCACAGAATAGCTAAGAAGCATTATGCTTGTTGGAAGCAACATAATTAGTGCCCATCTGAAATTAGGCACATCTATTTTCATATTATAGTTATGTTGCTTATAGTTAAATATTGTGACCTTCAGTGTTTTTGATATAAAATCATAGACAAGAAGATTTATTTTGGGAGTTGTTTCAAGGATTGAGCAATATCATATGTGTAAGCACATAGCACATAGTAGGTGTTCAATAAATGATACTTATTTGATGCCATACTAATTTCAGGAGATTGGAAAAGAAGTTAACATGCATTGAGAAGTCCCTATATGTTAGTAATTTACATATGTGTAAGCTCTGCAAGGGCAGGAAATTACCCTTTTTGTTCACTATTTTCTTCACAGATGCCTAAGACAGGATAAGGTAAGTGCAAACACATGTGCTAAACAGATATCCTTATATCTTCTCCAAATCTCAGCCCATCCTGGATAGCCAAATGAATGAGTACGAGGAATAGGTTGGGGTAAAATTCAGGAGTAGTGTAAAAGTTAGAGATGGCTGTTGTACATATCATCCTAAAAAAAATACAGGTTTTTGTGGTGATCGACATACATGAGTAGAGCTGTTTTGACAGCATGGGCTGAAAACATAAGACCATATGTGATTGGTATCAAGTGTGGAGAACAGAAAAGTGCTGTTGAGGCCTTTTTTGGAAAAAGATTTAACTTGGGTCATAAAATGAGGTCAGAATTCAGTATATAGGCAGTGAGATTCACAGATGAGAAGAACTTGGAAAGGGCTCTTTGAGGTTAACTAAGCCCCTACAACAACACAGGAATTTTCTCTACCTAACACTTTGTCACTGGACTTCTATTCAAGCACTTCCTGCTGTACAAGGTCATTACTTAACTAAGCAGTCCATCTTTTATGAGCAGCTCTGATTGTAATATAGCTCCTATGTCAAACCAAAGCCCGTCTCTTCATAACTGCTTCCCATCAGTCCTCCAAGAAACGTCTCCTCCCTTTCTTACATAACAACTTTTCACCTATTAGAAGACAGCTCTTCAGTCCTCCTAAATGAGAATGAAGTGAGACAGACATTCCTTCCTTGCACTCATATACAACATGTTCAACTCAGTAGTGTCAGGAACATCCCCAGTCCCAGTGGAGCTCGCCCAACGTATAACAGCATTTCTGTAAAAATAAAATAGAGATGTAAATGAGTCTGGTGAAATAATCACTGCTAAAAACAGCAACTTTCTGGGTGGCCTCCAACTCACAAAAGCAAGCAGCCAGCACAAATGTGTTCAAGAGAGGATCTGGGGAAAATGGATCCATTTTCTCTTCAATAATTGTTCTCCCTAAAATTGAATAATTTGTCACATTGTTCTACATTACACACTAATTATTCCCTGATGCTGAGGCCAGTGGAATATTCTTACTGAAAAGTCCCATAGAAAGAAGTCCCTCTCTCCTACCACCCCAATCCCACTGTCTTAGGCTGTGGTTAATTTGTCTTTGGAATGTAGGGGAAAGTGAGAGTACCCAAAGAACAGATGAGCCTGAAACATGTGTTTCCATGAGATGACAAGGCCAATGATTGCACTTGGAGAATTTCACAGCACATCTGAGAGAATGTTGAGGATGTGAAGAATTTTACAAGAAATATTAACATTGTCAAAAGTAGCATATTTCTGTGAAATTCTCCAAAATCCAGCTACACTCATCTCACAAGGAAATTGGTCATAACTTCATGGAACAGATTTTAATTTCATACTCTATCTACGTAGCTTTCATTTATAGTTTAACAGTTTTAGTGAAGGGTTCATATTGCATGCTTTTACCAAGCAGATTCATATTTCCTAGAGGGATTTTAGACATTCTTTCTCTCCACAAATGGACCGTAGCCTACCTTTCCAACTTACTTTCCACTCTACCCCTTCACAAACCAGTTCACTGGTCATTTCCAAAACAACACAGTGTTTCTCTACCTTTGCATTTTCCCCTCAGTGACCTCCCTGAAGAAATGTTATTCCTTTGTCTCCACACAACTACATCTCAAAATTTTGATTCTGCAAAACCAAATCAAGATATTCTCCCACCATCTACCTTCCACAGTTCTCCCCCTGCAACCCCTTCTCTGAATTCCCACAGTAATCTATCTATAATGGCCTAGAACCAAAGCGTATTTAGTCTTGGTGGAAGAGGAGAAAGATGATACTATAACTTAAGGAGAAATGACCAAAGGTCAAAAGTCAAACTGCTGAAGCTAATTGAAAATGTTAGAATTGAGGTTTATTAGAAAAATACACTTACTTCATAAATAATCTATTGAGTACCCATTATGTGCCTTGTAGCCTGAGAGCACAGTAGTTACACTACAGAGAAGAGAGACAGAGAGAGATGACAAGGAGGAGACAGTCATCAAATCGCCACACAGGTGTCAATTATATAAGGCTATTTTGCTTGAGCAACTGGTTGAAAGATGGTACCATTTGCTAAAATGACAAAATTAGGAAAGACACATACTAGGTGGAGTAGGTGGAGTGCTGAGGACCCAAGTGTTCAATTTTGGTCATTTAGAGTTGAGATAACACCCAAGTGGAACCGTCAATAAACTATCGGGGTGGCAATCCAGGAACTCATAAGAAAGTCTAAGACTTGAAGTGAAAGGAAGTTGGAAGTCAACAACCAGGAAATACAATTGAAAGGTGAGCACAAAGTGGTATCTAACTATGGTTTTGGCATGCAGTGCCCTAATGGGAAGTGATGATAGGCATTTTTTCATGTGCCTATTGGCCATTTGTATATCTTCTTGGAAAAGTGTTTAGGCTTTCTACCATGTATTTGATTAATTTGTTCTCAACTTGTTGTGTTGTGAGTTCTTTATAGATCTTGGATATTAGCCATTTGTCAGATTATCAGTATGCAAATATATTCTCCCACTGAGTTGTTACCTTTTTATTTTAATGATAGTTTCTTTCACTGGGCAGAGCTTAAAATTTTATGTAGTCCTACTTATTTAATTCTGTTTTTGTTTCCCTTGCAATCAGATTCCAATCCCCAAAGGTATCCTTGAAGTCAATTTTGTGGACTATTTTATCTATGTTTTCTTCAATGTATTTTATGATTTCGGGTCTTACATCCAAGTTTTTAATTATTTTCAGTTAAATTTTGTGTATGGTGTGAGATAGTAGTGTAGTTTCATTCTTCTGCACATGACTATCCAGTTTTCACAACACCATTTGTTGAAGACACCTTTCCTTTCTCCATTGCATACCCCTGCCTCATTTATCAAAAATCGGCTGTCCTATAAGTGGAAATTAACTTGTGGGCTCTCAATTCTATTCCATTGGTTTGTGTTTTTATTCCAATATAATATTATTTTTTAAAAAAGATTTATTTATTTATTCATACAGAACTGGGGTACAGGCCAGAGAT
>NW_004567120.1:11242520-11243887 GCF_000260355.1 Condylura cristata
AAAAAAAAAAAGATGAACTCTTGGCATTTGTGACAAAATGAATGGAACTGGAGGGAATTATGCTAAGCAAAATAAGACAAATACTGGATGATTTTTATTAATATGTGGAATATAAAGAAAACAAAGGAACAGGCAAAACTAAACCAAAACCAAAACAAACTATAGAAATCTGAGTATTTAATTAAAGCTACCAGTGGGGAAAGGTGGGTTGGGGGGAAGGTTGGGGATGGAGAGAATAGGATGAGGGAGCCCAATGGACGATGGTGGAGGTTTATGGGTATTTGGGGGTTGAATGTGAAGTGATAACATATATTTGAGTGGTATGAATTTTGTACCTCCAAATCATATACAGTACTGTAACTTAATGTTGTCTTAATAAAAGTAATCCAATTAAATAACTAAATAAAAAACAGATTAACCAATTTTTAAACAAAAGGAAGTGAAAAGAGGCCAACCTACCACTAAATCTGAGAATGCTGAGCATCTCAAGTTGTATTCCTTTTCTATGCTGGTGACATGCTTCACAAAGTCAAGAGAAGAATATTAAACGAGCCAAGCCACACTTAGGGTTCTTACTGCATTCACCTTTTTTTTTTTAAATAATTACATATGGACTTGTCATATACATCCTATTAGGCTTTGGTAGGGTGGTGTGAGGAGGCAAAATAATTAGCACTCTAGAATTCTGAATCATTTGCAAATTCAGATTGATAGGAATTAAAATACAACTTTTTTTTTTTTAACCGCTAAAGTCTAGACTGCAGAACATAATTTCGGTGAGCTTTCTAATTCTGAACCCTAAATGTGATGGCACTGGAAGTCATCATGCCCTCCAATGTGACGATCTACACATCTACTACTTAAGGTATGCAGGAGCAGACCAGAATGTTTGGTTCTACAAGAGTCTCAAACAAAGCAGGTGGATGTACTGAGCCACACCTGCCCAGAACCTTCTCTCAAATTCACCAGTCAGAACAATCACTACTCCCCAGGAGAGGGGGGTATGAGGGGGCAGATATCAAAGTGTTATTGTTAATGGGACATCACTCCACATGGAAGGAGATAATAGGAGAAGGGAAGAAGTGAACCTACTTAATAGATTTGAAGATTCTGGAAGAAGCAGACAGAACTGAAGCTTGTACCTCCATGTATTCCCCACTGCACCCCACATTGTGCCATGCTACAAAGAGATGACAAATACTGCATAAAGGAATACCGGGAACATTATGGGTATATGTTAATCAGCTTCCTTCATCAAAACTAAGCTTAAAATCCTCCTCTCAGGGCCCTCCCTGGTGGCGCAGTGGGTTAATGCACTGCAAAAGAAGCCTAAGCCACTTCCTCACAAGTTCGATCCCCGCCTGCCC
>NW_004567120.1:11244022-11261404 GCF_000260355.1 Condylura cristata
ATAAATAAATCTTTAAAAAAAAAATCCTCCTCTCAAAGGACCCTTTTCTTATTAACCCTCCTTCACCATGACCACCTATTCAGTCTGGGCTTTGCACAGTCTGTCTGGAGTCCAGTCATGTCATATTAACATGTACTAATTTGTATGCTGGTTTGCAAATGTTAATTATAAGTCATTTGCTATCCCCCAAAATACTTCTTTCCCCAGCTGTATATAACAAGCTCTTTGCCATCATGTGTTCTATCTTTTCCCCTCAGCTGTGCCTAGAAGAGTGGTGTGTGCAAGGTGGGAGCTCAAACTATTACGTGTCTAGCATTGTAAATTGCAGAGGTTGTCAGTTCTCCATGACAACCAGAATGACATAACCTCCAAGACATAAGAATCTCCACTGACTTCTGCACTAGATGCATTTCTCACTTCCCTTCTGCCCTGTGCTCTCAGAACAAGGATTCTTGCCTACAGCCTTTTTCTATCTCTATCACAAAGAAGTACATATAGAATGACAGGCTCCAAAGACTGGGCTGCTTCCCATCCTTTTGCACTGAAGGAATATTGCACGGGGTCAGGTTTTTGAAGAAGATGACAAAAAGAACCCCCAGAATGAAAGTGGATGACATGCAGGTTTCTCTGCGTGAAGTTGTTCCCACTCTAATTCCATCGTTAACTGAGTTAGGGAGTCATCACAGGTCACATAAATTGATAAACTATTTGATAGGACATTAACAAATGACAGGAAAAATGTTAGGAATAAGTTTTCACTCTAATGTAATTAATAAAATAGGAAACTATACTAAAATACCAGTTCTGAAATTAAGGACGTTTCAGTTCCTAGTTCTATCTTGATCTCACCCATTGCAGAATGATTTGATATCTACAAAAATAAACAGAAAACAAACTCCACAAAGAAGGCAAAGTTTCAAATGAGTTTGACCTGAAAATATTTAATGGGATCAAATTTCAGGTCTTAGCATGTCTGTGAATCACACTGCCAGCACGTGGTGTATATGCCTGTTAAGTAGAACTAGAGGGAGCTGTTCAAGAGGACACACTTTGTATATGACTGGGAAGGGGAGTAATTACCCTGACCTAGAAATATATGAAACATCACACCTGAAAAGATACCTAATTCAAAACCTTAATTCTAGAAGACGAATGCCTCGATAAAGAAAGTAAATTCGGTCTCAAATCCAGGTCTCTGATTCTTAGTCTGAATTTCTCTGCTCTAACAGGATGGAAACTTCTAGATGGTAGCCCATTTAATGATAGTTCTCAACATATTTGCCTTTTTAACTATAGTGATGATAACTTTTCACCATTTTATCACCACATAACTCCAGAGCCACTATCAATATTATTATCTGCCATGACTCTGTAAATCCAATACTCAGCTTGTATGTGGTACCACTGCGGGAAAAAACTAGGTGGCTTATGCAAATTCACAGAGCTCATTTTAAGTGCCAGTATTCCATCTTTACTATTTAAAATATTGGACTAAATTGTAAGAATGAATTCATCTCTACTGCTCCCTGAAGATGCTATGTTTTTTCTTCACACTTTACTTTGACTCACGCTACTCCTTTGTCTGGGTCATCTTCTTACTAGCCTCACCACCATCATCACAGTCTATCAAAATTCTGATTGATTTCCACGGCACATATAAATTATTATCTCTTTGTGAAGTCTTCTGGAATACGAACTTCTTAAACTTTCTTGCTTGCTTCGAAGCTGCAGAGTCCTCAGTTTATACTGCTCTGATATATATGTCGCATTATCCCTTTTATGATGGTCATATTTTTATGGCAAACACTGTCAGTTACCTACTCAGCAACCATTTCCCCTATTTTCTTACCAAAAGGATGCTTGGTTGGAAGAGCCATATACACAGTCCCAGGGAGCAATTAAGATGTAACTAAGTCTGATATGATTATTTCATTTTTCTTTGCTATACAAACTCTAGTTTTGCATTCCCCACAAGGAGAGATGGGTATATTGTTTTTAAAATATGATCATAAAATATGCTCATATTTTAAAAATATGCCTGAGACTTTACCCTACATAACAAGCCAACCAGTTAACCTTATGTTGTGGGTACTGGTCTCCTAAGCCAGAAACACTCACAGTGGCATTAGAGGCCTGAGGATCAGCATTTGTTTGAGGCTATTCTCCAATATCTAATTCCTGTGAGGATTCAAAAAGAACCGCATGGCAGCTGCACACTCAGTGGGTTAAGCTACACAAAAGGAAATATAAGTTAGGAGACCTTTTATAATAAATACAGTAAGCAGGCCCTGCCCTTAGTCTTTACAGAAGACTTTATTTTCAAGGCTATATATTATACAGAACATCTTGAAGAAATAGTCCAGAAGAAAGACAGTCATTGTCTGCACAAAAGACACACTGAAGTGTGTGTGACCACTGGAGAATTGTGTCCCAACAGAGACCTTTGCAGAACTTTGATGTAGATGCTTTTGTGAAATATTTTTCTCCATAGTAAAAAGTCACCAAAGTTGACCCACTTTCATTTCTCCCCACCTCAAACACTTGCATATGAGGATATGGTGTTCAATACTTCTGCAACCATCTCAAAAATCTGAAAGGAAGTCAGAGAATTCCAGATGGGTACTCAGTGCCCAGGAAGCAAAGTGCTGCTGAATCCTGTGGCATCACTTCCCTCCAGGCTTGAGAGTAAGTCACATCTCAGCGGCCTAATAAACCAGTGGCTATAGAGTTTTCTTGTATCTTTACACAAAAGTAGCTAAACTAAAACATTTTTCTTGATCATTATTCATGCATTTATTGAAAATAAGAAGTGTCTCTAATGTAATTTAGATTGACATGGGTTTCAGTTCTAAGTCTACTGTTGACTAACTCTACAATTTAGATTGTCACCTAAACTCTCTAAACCTCAGCTTTCACAACAATAAAATGGGTAGAATCATAACATACCCTACCTAGTATTCATGACACAAACAAGTGTTTTGAGAGAGTCAAGTTAAATCCAATAATAAATTTCAGGAACATAGCCTAATATCCAACATACACTAAGCACGCAATAAGAATAATAATCAGTAATTTTCTTTTCTCCCATACAAGCCCAAGACTAAGTCATGTACAGAATCAGAAAATGTGTAAAATGAGTCATTTAGGGTCACATAGCCTGAGACAAATATAATTACTTCTTAACTCTCTGGGCTAACAGAATAGGAAGAACACAGCTAAATAGAACTCCTCGATAATTTCCCTTCATCTTTATCAATATTTTCAATTCCCACCCTGAACTTTCTGTAATATTTTTGAATAAGTTTATCCCAATTATAACTGCACTGCAAGTTCAATGTAGGCAATTGGGAAAAAATGCCAAAGAAATAAAAATCAGGGAAAAAAAATAATTTCACAGCAGTAACCACACAAACTCAACCATTGTTATCATTCAACTGCATTTCCTCCCCTCCTTTTTTTTTATTGTGCATTTCTACTCATAGTTGTTTTCACTCTCTGTGCAAATGAGTACTCTTCTTCTGATATTACAACATTTATTTTCCCATGTTACTAAAAGCTCCTTGTAAACACATTTTTTAATGACTGTCTAATTGTGCATCACGTGACAATGCCATAATGTACTTAGACATGTTCCCACACTCTCCTAGAAATAGGTTGTGGCCTATATTTGGCTAAACAAATAAGCCAGAATGATTATCTATGTACCTAAACTTTCACGCATCTCATATCACTTATATAGCATATACAGATACTTAGAAGTTAAATCTTGCATCAAAAGTTACAGACTGTCAAATTGTTTTCTTAAGTGGGTGTACTAATTTATATATACCTACTGCCAACAGTTGAGTGCAACTCTTTCATCATCCCTTCTTCAGCTCTAAGTATTTTTGTTTTCCCTCTTTTACTATTCTGGGGGGGGGGGGAGAAAGTCTAACTCTTTGAATTTGCATTTCCTTGATTACCAATGAAGTTAAACATTTTCTTTCAGATACTCCCACTTTTGACCCATGAAGTTGGCACGTTACAGACCGTTTTGATTCACACCTCCCTTATTCCTACTCTGGAAGTAATTCACAGATCTTTTTGATTCACGCACCCTTACTCCCACTTTGGAAGAACTTCTCACAAAAGAGAAAGAGGCATATACAATGACCTAGAAAATTCTCAAAAGTTCAAGATGGCCCCTAAATCATTTGATTTGGTAGTACAAATTGTTGGCGAGAGCTTCTTCCCACGGTATTTCCTGAGTTCAGGAAACACAGCCACAAACATTCCAGTTCTTGACTGAGCTACATCAGAGGTGGGCAAGAAGTGAGGTACTTTCCCACTGCCTCTGGGTTGCATAAACATGACCTGTAAGCAGCTCATTAAAAGCCAAGCAAGAAGCGGCTGCTTTGGAAACCTCAGCTTAAAAGATCTTGCTTAATAGGCAGTGAGATCAGTCATCATGCCTGCTTTTAACTTCCTCACCACTAAGAGGCCTCTTGATTTACAAGGAGAGCAGGACATGCTGTAAGTCTTTGTGCATCAAGATCTGAGGTCTTTCTCACACCTGCCTCTCATCTCACCTCCCTCCCACCCAGGCAATTGTCAGTAGCCTAACCCAAAATCCGATTTAGGCTGACCTCACTGGCTCACCACTTGTTAACAGATGAGTTTGGGAAGAAAGAAAGATGGGCAGCTTCTCCTTTGTCAGGAAGTGGACCTGAACAGCCCATCAGTTCCACATGCACAGCATGAGAAATATGTGATAGTCCCTCCAGGATGTCTTGATGCCCATGAGACAAGATTGGCATGGTGGGTATCCATCTGGGCCCACCTCCATGGCTTTCCTGCTTGAAGGAGATGAATTTGCCTCGAAAGTCTCTCCACTAGAGGGTGACTGATTTCTGAGATTCAGTCTGGGAAAAAACATGAATCTATTTGGAATGGGATGTGGAAATTCACTTCTGCTTTATCCAGAATCCTCTCTTGGCTTCCATAGTTTAATTGGATCCACAAACTAGCTAGCATCATTTTCTGAAGCAAGGCCACTGTTATGTTAGCCAGGCTACTCAATAGATCAACATGACAGGAGGAGCCACTGAAGATGTTTTAAGATTCAAACCTGTTTGCACTTATGCAGCTTGACATAAAGTCAGCACAAGCTTGCATCTCTTTTAAAACATAATGGGCATTCTGGTATGCAGCTCACTGAAATCAAGAGTGTGAGACTTGTAATGGAGGCATCAACCTACAACCACTTTCAGGAATAAATCCCAATAACAGATGCTTGCTCTGAGGCTGAATGTCCCATTATCATACAATCTTAGTCTGACTATCATGCCCGAGCCCACTCCTTCTCTCAGCTGCCCTCTGATCTACTGCTGACATATCAGACAAGGCAAAGCCAGGAAATTATGGACTCACCCTCCAGGGAGCATGTCGCAGTTTGACTCAAAGAGATGTGACTTCCATTCAGAAATCTCTTTCATCCTCAGTTGACAACCTCACTCTTTTGTCTTTATTTTTTAGAAACACATCTTTCTATCCTGGGGAGCGTGGAATGACTGGCTTGGACATCCATACCACACCATGTCACAGAAATGATTCTCTGTTGGCTTAATATGCACGTTCAGCACCAGGGCTCAGTTCCTGGCACTTACTTAACATGCAATAAATGCTGAATTGAATTGAATTAAACTGAACCACATATAATCAAATGAACTAAATAGAATGCAATTGGTTTGGAAATATTAAATGGGGTCTTCCTTTCACATGTATGGCAACCTGCCAAATGTCCTATTGCAAACTTCCTCAAACAATCTGAGAGTAACCAAATGATCAATAGGACATAGTGCCTAGGAAGAACAAAGATAGAGCTGGGTTTTGTTTTTGTGTTTATAATGATAACCATCTAACTAAAAACTGGAGGATAATTGCACAGTTGGCTCAGAAAGCTGAGTCTAAGGCAAATTTGGCTGTAGAAAGCACCATTATAAGAGCAAAGTTTATCCTCAGAACCATTGACCTCTCTATTCCAGGCCTTACTCTGGTTCTCTCAAGCTTCTGGTGCCCAGCACGTTCATAGACTTTCTTTCCTATTCCTTCCCTTTCCATCCTTTTCTTTCTGGATTCCACAAAAGGCCATCTCAAGAAAGGATAAAATGCATGTACTCATACAAGATGCAAATTATCAATGTCTTGAAAGTTCATCAGCCCTTCTGGGGAGACCTACACATTACAGGAACTTAAAATCTTATGCTAAAGGGGTGAAGTAAAATATAAGAAGTTAGGGAGAAAGTTTAGGAATCAAGAACACCTTGATTCGCAATTCATACCATATCACCAGGAAACAATTTTTCCTAAAACTTCCACTTGTCCGTAGTAGGAAATTAGAGACAGTTTTTGTCTTGTTTTTGTCCTGATTTGGTTTTTAGTTATGCCAATGGCTTAACTCCTGTGGCCTTCAGCTTCTCCTTAATGGAATATAAAAAGCCTATTGGTGATAGTCATACAAATCTTTAGTGATGCCTCTGAACTGAGATGATGCGGGTGGGGTATTTTTAAAGAGTTAACAGTAAACCAAACCAATTGCCTCCTTCTCTTCTCCCAGGGAAATCTACCTGGCTATCCCCCAGAGTAAACTGGCTCTTCTATCCAATCCCAGAAGGTGTCCACTCTAGTCATATGAGATAGAATGAAACCTGAACCAAAGACAATTTGGAGGTAGTGCAGTCTTGAATGGAATGAGAAAAAGGGTGGCCTAAAAGAAAAGGGATGTTATTTCTATAAAAAAAAAAAAAAAAAGATTAGGGAGACATCACACTTTCTGCTGTTAAGGTCCACTATATACCCACAGCCATCAAAACAGCTACACATGTGGTAAAGTTGCACAAAACCATAGCTACTCACACCAGCACACACATGATGCATCTATAACTGATGACTTCTCAATAAGCTCTTTGGATTGTACCAATTTCAATTTCATAATTCTAAAGCATGCAACAATTAGTCAAGGTGGTAGTCCTGACGGTTAAATAGTGTATGGGACCTCCCTGTTTATTATCTTGCAACTTCTTTTGAGTTTATAATTATTTCAAAATTAAAACAATGAGGGAGAAAGTCAGTCTCAACAGGGGGTGCTGCTGACTTCACTGCCAGCACCCCTTGTGTGGTGATGTCCTGCCTAACAGGCACCAAGAAGAGGAAGGCTGGCTATGATAAGCGGTAAGTGGGCAGGTCCCTTTGCAGAGACCTGACCTTGGACACTCCCTCAGAGCTGGACACTAGCAGCCGCAGTTACTTATGACCTTGGACTTCTCTCTTGTCTCTGCCAATGCGTTAGATCAGGGCCAGAGGCAATTGAATACAAGGACTGAGATTGATTCCTTTGGAATCCTTGAAACAGGGAGGCTGGCAAACAGGAAAAAGAGCAGATCTCCCAGAATAGTGTGAGTGCTTAGACAGTAAAATGGAAATATATCTTGAAGACAGGCATTAGAGTGCTTCACTGAAAAAAAAAAATCATACGCTTGGCCATTGCCCTTTTCAGAGACCAATCAAAATAAGAAAAGGGACAGAAGCAGCCTATCTTACTAAGTTGCTTTTAAACTAAAAAAATTTTATGCCTGGCTGTTCTACTTGCTAGTTTCGTCTCCTGCCATGTGAAGAAGGAATGAGTTTTTGCTTCACTGAAGCTTCTACTTCTAAGTTGTGTCCTTAAGGTATTACATGTTAACAAAATGTTGACAGATCAGACAGCATTTTTAAATGTGCCTTCTTCTTTTCTCTTAACTTTTTTTCTTAAGCAGAAGTACTGCTAGCAGCACCTTCAATGTTCATTTCATCAAAGGATTCTCTAAACAAATCGTATATTTATTGTATCTTTGGGAGTAATAATTTTCTTTCCAGCTTTCAAATTACTACATATTTGTTACTGCACCACTGAGGGAGGAGATCATTTGTTATTAGTTCCTTGTGTGATGTGAAACATTTAATTTGAACTGAAACCACCACACAAGAAAATAAACAGTGCATTTCACACGCAAAGTGTCTGCTTCCCTCACTGGGAGGCAGTGGGAATCATTTTGACCATATGGTGTGTATTTATCATCCTATGGCTCATGAGCATCTCTGCTGTCTGCCTCCCTTCTCCCCTCAGACCTGGGCACTGGCTCTTTTTCAAAGAGCCTAGGTCAGCTTGTTTTCAGACAGGGCTCCTAAACTCTGGAAGCGCAGCAGAATCCCCGAGGGAGAATTTTTAAAAATATCAGGGCACAGGCCATAGTACTACCAGGTATGCCCCATGTTTAGTGACGCAGTTTAGTAAAGTAGTTACTCTCGTGGCTCTGAGGCTGGTCTTCCTCAGTATGGTACCCAGTTTTGCCACTCAAGGCCATGAGCTCATGGGCAAGTTGCCAAATCTCTCTGGAGCTCAAGTGCTCAAGTAAAAAATGAAGGTCACTTGAGTAAGTGAAAGGATTCATATAAAGTAACTGCAGAACAGCACACCTCACTGGAAGTGTTGGAAGAAAGAACAGGAGGCATCACAGGATTGCGTCACACAGGGAGTTGGGGGTAGGCAGGATTAGCACAGCCATGGACCCAGCCATAGAAACCAAGATCCTTACGCACCAAGGCCTAGGTTACAAAGCATGAGATCGAAGTAGGTAGCAGACTGCTGTGTCTCTCACACACCCAAAAGGTGAAAGATAAAAATACAGAACCCGAGCCTATGGTGGAATCTCACAGATTCTATAGTTTATTCAGAATCAACAACAAACCTAAGCTCACAGGGAGGGAGCCCCTTTAGAAGAGAAATTGTCTCTACCAGGACAGTCTCTGCACTGGCCCGGGCAGCAGTCCTGCCCACCTGTGCCTATGCAGATGTTTCTCTCCACCACTCCCTCCTTCTGCAGGGCAGCAGCCTCCTGCCTGCCTGTGACCTGTACCTGCTGGGACTTCTCTGCACTGACCCCCCTCAGTGGAGGCCTCTCTCCTAAGGTCACTTACCTGCAACCATGCAGGCCTCTCTCAGCAAACCTGTTCCTTTCGGGGCAGCTGTTCATGCCGGCTTGTGCCTATGCAAGTGTCTTACTCCTCTGTGCTTTCTCCTAGTAAACCTGCTCTTTAAATATAACTAACGCCTCTTTCTCATGGAGAAACTCGCCTGGGAACTCACCGCATGCTGCCGAAAGGGAAGCTCTGGTGAAACCTTTGCCAGAGTGAACCCAAAGACCCCGAACTCAAAACCCAATCACTGCAAAAAATGGATCCCAAGCTACAGTGGCAGTGCTGAGTCCGAGCCACTAGACACCATGGGTTGGTGAATCATGAAGTATAGCAGGAACTTTGCTGAGGCTCAGGCAAGCAAGTGAGGAGAAGCAGATTTGCTTAGAGAAAGAAAAACTTGAGTAAGGAGAAAATGAAGAGAAATAAAGCAGATCCCCGAGGCCAGTGGAACCAGGGAGGGGAGGGGCAAGAGAGCCCAAGTGGAGTCGTGTCTCAGGGAATATAGACCTGCTTTCCCTAATGATTCTAAAGTCCTCCAGTCTCTCTGTGAGTGGTACTTCTCGGTGGTCTCACTCACTGCTTTAGTGTCTCTGTGCCCAGAACTAAGACTCTGTGCCCCAACCCTTATCTCAGAGTCTTTTTTTTTTTTTAAAGATTTATTTATTTATTTGTGCATACAGAACTGGGGTACAGGCCAGAGGCTCAGGGGAGGTGAGAGGCTTCACCAGAGACAGAGTGGGGAGCAGAACAGGCAGATCGACAAAGTACGGGGAGCAGCGGGCGGGTCAGGAGAGGTCTGCCACACCATGTGGTCTCCTCCGGGGCAGGCGGCAGGCGGGAATCGAACTCATGCGGAAGTGGCCTCAGATTCTCAGTGCTGTGCTTTAACCCGCTGCGCCACCAGGGAGGGCCTCTTAGAGTCTTTTTTTCTTTATCATCCTTGAATGTCCTGTTGCCCCTAGTCCTGGGGTGTTTGATTAGTTCCCTTTGGAATTTGTTGCCCTTATCTCTGGAGCCTCCTTATTCTACCAAGGCTTTTCCTATTCTACTGTGACCCAGAGTCCTAAGACTCAAAAGAACACATAGTGAAACCAGTTGTTTGAATAACATTGTTTTTGATTTTCAAACATTAAATGTGTCCTCATTTATAATCCAAAATAAATATCCGAAGTTGGTTATCTGAATGTGTGTATCTACACTCATATTGTTTGTTCTCTAAATCCTGGTACAGTTTTCTGGAGGCATTCAGTCTGCCACAGTAGATGTCAGGAGAGAATTTTCCTTTGTGTCGCCAACACTGTGCATTTAAAATCCTGATTTGTTTGGGTACTGGCTGTTTTGTTTTTGTCTACTTGTTTTGAAGTTTGCATTCTTTTTTTTTTTTTTTTGCAGAGGGTTAACTTAGAGCAACGAATAACTCTTATTTGGAAGTTTAGGGTTTTTTTCTTTCATCATTAGTTCCTATTATTTTCCTTCAGAAAAGTTACATGGATTTAAATGTGTATAATGCTTGTAATGAGGAGAATATCTGAAACAAAAAGACAGTTTCTGTTTTTCTGGTCTGGTATTTCTTTTGCTTAATTGTTGGTCAATCCGCAAATCAAAATGTTAGGCAAGAGAAACAAAAAAACTTTTTGTTGGGTGCAATTATTTTGTAAAAATCCAGAGAAGCTTTTACAGTTTGATTATGTAAGTCGAACTGTTACAGGGTAGGGAGAGAGGGGCACCACTAAACCCCCAAACCTGCCCACTCTAAATAGGTTCTTCCATCCGTTGCATCAAGACGAAAAGACAAAGAATATAGTTTATAAGTCAAATGTCCAATGTTATCCACCCAAAAGGGACTGGCTCAAAGCAGGCCTGAAAGCCCGCCACAAGTCTAAAGCACCTCTGACAGAGACTCATAGAAAAGGGTCAGAAATGGCCAGGCAAGTCTGGAGGAAAATCAAAATCAAGATAAATGTTGCCATAGGCAACCTCAACACAAGTCTCTCACCCACATCTATTTCACTGATTTCAGGGCTAAGAAACAAGAGCTGTGAAGTCTGCATTCTTTATTTGCAACAACTGTATCTTTAGCTTTCCCATAGCCTCTAACTTCAGTGTGATGCGGAGGTAAGAATCACACCACACCCACCACCAAAGCACCTCTGGTCTTCCACCATGGTCCATTGGGACCATCTACTCTCCACTCTCTTCCTCCCTGCCAGTAGTCTCATTTCTACAGTCATATTTCTCAAGTTTATTCTGGTTTAATTTTGTCTCTTCCCTTGTTTTTAAATATTCTACATCTGAGTGAAATCATCCCACCTGTCCTTCTCCTTCTGGCTTATTCCTTAGCATAGTCACCTCCAGTGTCACCCATGTCGTCACATGCCAAGAGTGCACCTTTTCTTAGAGCTGAGTGGTAACCCACTGTGCATATAAACCACATCTAGCTAATCCAGCATCTCTCATGGGCACTTACATTGTTTCTGTAACTTGGCTTTTGTAAATACAGCACCCCCATTCTTAACCTCTAGTAAGAAAACTAGGATTTATCCTTCTACAAGCTGCTCTCACTCAGCATTTTTCCCAAGTTGTTCTTGATTGAATCCTAGACACATCACAGAAATAATTCTATGAAATAAGACAGAGATAAAAGCCCAGGGTTGGTTTCAATGTAAGTCCAAGACAAGGAAAGTTATACTTGTTATTTTACTTAGAATCAGGAATGTCAAAAAAATGAGTGAAAAGAGCCCTATGAAAAAAACCTGAAGCTTTCTATACAAAACATTTATTTCACAATACCAAAATGCTCCAATGTTTTAAACTTTATGTCTAAATACTTTGACTATCTAGATTAAAATATCATTTACCAAGTAGGAGAAAAGTGCATCATCCAAATGATAAGAACATTAAGGTACATATAAATACCTGACAAAAAACCCAACAACATAGAATTTCTTTTTAACTCAGAACCCAATGGTAAACCAATTTGTTAAAAATTCAATAATCTGCAAACTCACACACTCATTGTATTTCTGAAGTCTTCTAGTTCTCAGCCCTATTGCATGAGTTACATTCCTAGGAGTACTATTTCCTTGAAACGTGTCCTTTGGGGCTTCACAAATATATACACCATTACTTGGCTCTTTAGAATGAAATCTTGTTGCAGTTAAGCGGATTCTTTGGTATGCTTTCATATTATAGACTGCCAAATGTTGATGCATTGTCAAAAATATAAAAGAGAAAGAGGATGTGGAGAAGGAAGCACTTTGGACAAATAGGGGTTTGCACATCTTTAAGGTGCAATGTGCAATATTACTGTTAATATCTTTGTCTTAATTTTTACTGCTTAAAAATAAGAGTTTAAAAAACCTCATTTTTAGAGACAAAAAACAAAGATGAATGAAATGTCTTTTACTTACAGTAAGCTCTGGATCTATTCTAGTTATTGCTTTTTTTTTTTTAACCACTCATAGTCATCCCCTTTTATTGATGCTCAACTACAAACCCTAGCACTGTGTTTATTATGGCTTATTCATAACTTTGAATGAAACATCATTTGATAAGCAAGCATGAATCACTAGCCTCTCTTATCTAAATCTATCCTTCCACATATTTCTAGTGTCCATTAGCCCATCAGCCATAGGTACTAAGCCAAACATATTAAATATATTGTCCTTTCCTGTTAGAGATAGGAATGTCACTTTGGCACAAAGTTTAAGAGCCCTCAAATCAAATTTTGACTGCTGTTTTCAAAATATGAATATACTGTGTTCAATTTAACCCTCAGAATGCACCTACCTATGCTTAAGTGAAGCTATTCAAGAAACTAGTTTCACTGTTAAAAAAGGCTCTGCTTTTTCCACTTCTGGGCACAATGGGAAGTTAACATAATGGAAAGGTACTAACACACAATGTTCTTTTAGCAAAGCCCTGTCATATTATAATAAGGTTTTACTTTTAAATCTTTGAGCAATTTAACACAGTATGGATTTCATTATCTTAAGAGAACTATTGACCAAAAAAGGTGGGAAGAGGAAAAAAAAAAAAGAAAGCATATCACTATCTGGAAGCTAATGGCCTCCTGTGAAAGAGAATTTTGCAAATGCCTTTCATTTAAAGTGCAATTGGACAAAGGCCAGACTGTTGAGGGAATGGTACAGCCATGGTTAGAGGGAAGTGAGTTAATTGACCTGATAGGTGCTTTCCATGTGTGATCCCCATGACATTATCATTCAATTCTTTCGGGTACATCCACAGACAAATGGACTGTGATCTGTCAATGTAGGCAGCTTGAGGAAACCTGTAACTCTCTGAGGCAAGGGTCTCCCAACAAAAGAATGATGCTGGAAATGACAAATGGGAAGATCTTTTTACTCGGAACACAATGTATACTCATTTGGCATTTGCAGGTTCAAAGCCATGAGACAAGGAACTATCCAGGAAGCAATCTGGTAAGTTAACAAACTTCAGCTTCCAATGCTATGTGAATTTCCAGCCTACACCACTTCCATCTGTTAAAAGTATAGGCAACCCCAGCTATGGACCCACATTTCACATTACTAGCAGATATTCTTTCTTGAAAAAGGTTTCCTTTTTAAAGATATAACCATCAGGCTCCATTATAATCTGTTCTCCTGTCATTTACTCTGTTACATTTGTGTGTGTGTGTGCCAACAGATTGTAAGGCACCAAATATTTTTAAAACCTCTGTAAAATTGTTAACATCTAGCAATAAAAGCTAATGTTCAACAGTTACATGATAACTAGGGCTGGATGTAAAGTTGGCCAACATCTGCCAATAAGTGGAAAATTATTATTTGATATTCATTTTAACTAATGTGGCCAAGAGTGAACTCTCATTATTAGAATAGATATGAGATACAGTTTTATGTGTGATTCTATTATAAAGCATTTTGCAAAGAGAAAATTGTTGAATACATGGCAAGCATACTATTTTATACCGTAGTCAGTTTGGTTGAAGACATTGGGGACAGGTACACATGCACCCACACACATACTCACACACACACACACACAGGGAAAAAAAAACTAATTCTATTTTATATAGACTTTTCCCTTTTCTTAAAGCCTCTCGAAAATTTTGCTTCTACAAACATTAGTGAAGTTCAAACATCCAAAACAACCCTCACTAAAAAGGGGATGATTCGCAGTATCAAAATCCCAGACCTCAAGTTACACCATAAAGCCATAATCATTGAAGCAGCATGTTTTAAACAAAAACAGGCAGAGATAAATAGAATAGAATAGAGAGCCCAGAGACAACCCCAGATTTATATGGACAGTTAATGTAGATCAGTGAATCTAAAAGCCAAGAACAGACACTCCAGCAAGGAAAGCTTCTTTGATTCATGGCTCTGGGAAACTGGACAGTTGCATAAAAAGTAAGAAACTATGTCACTATCTCACACCATGCACAAAAATCAATTTAAAATCGATAAAAGATGTGGACATAAGATGTGAAGATACAAAATACATAGATTAAAAAATAGGCAAAACATTTCATAACATATGCTTCTGGAACATCTTCGTGGATTCATCTCCAGAAACAAGGAAAACAAAAGAGAACATAAACGAATGGCACTACATAAAACTAAAAAGTTTCTGCACAACAAAAGAAACTGTAACCAAAACAAAAACATAGCCCTCTAAAACAGCCCAAATGCCCAAAGATAGATGACTGGGTCAAGAAGATGTAGTAAATACACACAATGGAATACTATTCAACAATTTGAAAATATAAACCAATGCCACTCTCAGGAACATAGATGGAGTTGAAAGGGATTATGCTCAGTGAAATAGGTCACAAGGAAAAAGAAAAATATCAGATGGGTTCACTTATAGGAGGAATAAGGGGGAAAATAGCACAATAGGGCCCTCCCTGGTCGCCCAGCCGGTTAAAGCACAGCACTAAAAAGCTAAAGCCGGCCCTCCCTGGTGGCGCAGCGGGTTAAAGCACTGCACTAAGAAGCTTAAGCCACCTCCGCCTGAGGTCGATTCCCGCCTGCCCCGGAGGTGACCACATGGCGTGGCAGACCTCTCCTGACCCGCCCACTACCCCCCACAACAATAAAAATCGTTGATCTGCTTGTTCTGTTCCCCACTCTGTCTCTGGTGACGCCTCTCTCCACCCCTGAGCCTCTGGCCTGTACCCCAGTTCTGTATGTAACAACGAATATCTTTAAGAAAAAAAAAAAAAGCTAAAGCCACTTTCATATGAGTTGATCCCCGCCTGCCCCTGAAGTGATCTACATGGCGCAGCAGACCTCTCCTAACCACCCACTGCTCCCTCAACAGTGTAATTCGTCCATCTGCCTGTTCTGCTCCCCACTCTGTCTCTGGTGAAGCCTCTCACCACCCCTACACCTCTGGCCTGTACCCCAGTTCTGTATGCACAAATAAATAAATCTAAAAAAAAAAACTAACACAATAAAAATAAATAAATAAATAAACTATAAATCAGAAATATTCTGTAGAGGAGGAAGGAAAGGGATCAAAACAAAGGCAGGAAGCACACAAGGGACTATGGAGATGGTGCACAGGTGAATTAGTGGTGGAAATTCTATGGGGACTACACCTGAGAAAAGAAGGCAAGCATCATACAAAATGAACAATGATGTAAAATATATAAAAATAAATAAATTATTTAAAAAAATATATCCCACTGAATATGGAAAAACATTTGTATACCATATGTCTGACAAGGGACTGATATCAAAAACTGACAAAGAACTTGTACACCTCTACAAAAAGAAAACAAATAATGCAATTGAAAGATGGTCAGAATAACCAAAAGGCACTTTTCCAAAGAAGACATACAAGTGGCCAACAGGCACATGAAAAAATGTTCACCATCACTTATCACCAGAGAAATGTAAATCAACACCACAATGAGATACCAACTCATACTTGTGAGAAGGGCCCATATCAAAACGACCAGAAATAATAAATATTGTCAAGGATGTAGAAAGAAAGGAACCCGACTACACTATTGGTGGGAATGTAAGCTGGACCAGCCCCTTTGGAAAACAGATCTGCCTTATGATCCAGCAATTTCGCTTCTAGTATCTGCCTGAAGAGCACACTAATTCAAAAGGAAACCTGCACTCCCATGTTTACCATGGTACCATTTACAATAGGATATGGAAACAGCTTAAATGTCCCAAAACAAATGAATGGATTACAAAGATGTTGTGTGTGTATATGTATGTATGTGTGTATGTGTGTATTTATGTGTGTGTGTGTATAACCGTATACTACTCAGCAGTCAAAAAAGATAATCCCACACCATTTGCAGTTACATGGATGGAATTGGAAGAGATAATGCTAAGTGAAATAAGTCAGAGGGGAAGATAAGTACCAGATGTGTCACTAAGGCAATTGAAAGATGAGCATAAATGGAATGTAGAGAAACCAAACTAAGACCAGAGAAAGACAAACTAAAAGCTAACCCTTGAAAAATGATTTGTAGATCTGAAAAGTCCCAAGAGGGAAGAGGTGAGGGGAGTGGTAATCTCAGAGGGAAGGAAGAACAACTGATGATGATGATGGCCTATGGATGACTTGGTGGTGTGTACCCTGTAGTGGTGATACCTGATGGAGAGAATCCTAAAGTTACCACAATTAAATATTAAATACATGCATACACACATAGATGCACACACATAAATGCATGCATATATTTTCCTTCTAGTGTTAGGAAACAAAGGTCCAGAACTTGTCCAAAGTCACTCATCTAGAAAGGGGCAGTAGACTGGACTTGAACTCTATGCTGTATGAATCTAAAAATAAGTTTAGTCACTGCACCATGCTGCTTCTTCACCCAGGGACATATTACCATTTTTTTGTCTGCCCTATAAAATGCTGTTATGAAAGCAGCCTACAGCACCAGCGCAACTTAGCAGACTTTCCAGAAACATCAAACAGTATCTCAAAATTTGAGCAGATAATTTAGATGAACTTTCAGAGACCCTCACAGCAAAGCACGTAGCTGCTACAGTAGAAACAAGCTACCAAAGATGAAAAAGAAATGGTATTAGTGGTTTGAAAGTAAGTAAAAACGAGCTTAGGTGCAGAAGTTATAACTTTGTTATTCTATTAACTATGTTTACATGTATTTGAGTAATGCATTTTAAATATTATTTTGGAAAGCACTAAAGCTACCTTAGAGTTGTTAAGGATGTGAAGCCTGAATTATTTTATCTGTAAGATGGGATTTATAATGTTACCTATCCATTAGGGAAGATAAAATGAAAAGAAAATTCCAACTTTTTTTTAAAGATTTATTTATTTATTCATACAGAACTTGGGTACAGGCCAGAGATGCGGAGGGTGAGAGGATTCACCAGAGACAAAGTGGGGAGCACAACAGGCTGACTG
>NW_004567120.1:11262839-11276921 GCF_000260355.1 Condylura cristata
ATATATATATATATATATATATATATATTTCACTTTAATGGGACCTAACAATACTAAATACTCAACAAATGGTGGCTAATATTATTGAAACTCAGTCATTCTATAATGTGCAATCGAAAGGTGCCATGTGGGAAGTTGCTCCCCATAAGGCCAGCTGTATCTGCACAGGTCAAACAGGGCCAAGGTAGATATCAAATCTACTTTTGTGAAATGTTTTTGGATTCCTCTTCCTTTTAAGTGGGCCTGCATTGTCAGATGAAAAAAAAAAAGTAAGTCCCTTGGTCCCTGCAAAGCTTTCTTACATGTCTCATATTACTAGGCAGCATCTGTATGTCAGATTGTGATAAATGCTAAAGAAAGGGGAACAATCAAGCAAGGAAGAAGACAGTGAATGTCTAGGGGGTTACGAAGCTTTAGCAGGGCAAGCAGGGAAGGCCTCGCTAAAGAGTGCTACCATCACAAAGTGGCAACCCAGAAATGGCTTTCTATTTCGTTCAGCTTTCCCAGTAGGGCATTGTCTTTCTTATGGTGTCCTGGGAAAGAGGCTTTCCGTGCTCACTGCCTTCTGACCAAGGTGGCTGTCTGGATCACACTACTCCTTGTCGTACTGGGACCCAGCAGTATGGACTGCAAAGCAAGACTGTTTTTTTCTGATCAGACCCTTAGAAAAACAGCGTTTTACCCTCCCTCCAGTGCCAAAAGTTGCTGCGTGTGTGCAACCACACCCTCAGGCAACGGCCAGGTTAAATAGCCCAACCAAGATGTATAGGTAGAGTAGAGGACTCTTAAAAGAAAATATAAAGGTGCACAGGAGCCAGCTGGGGACATCTTGACACCGTCCCACTCTGGGCTCTGTACTGTACAGACACTACATCACCTCCAAAAGGAGAAAGAAGCTTCCAGCAGCTGACCTCCAAAGAGAGAGAAGCCAAAGAGTTTTGCAGGAACCAGGAGGCTACATCTGCCTTGTCGCTGTCACCGCCTAGAAAGAACTCTGATGGCCTTGGGTCTGTTGTCGCCAAGAGCTATTTTTTTTTAAAGATTTATTTATTTGTGCATACAGAACTGGTGTACAGGCCAGAGGCTCAGGGGCGGTGAGAGGCTTCACCAGAGACAGAGCGGGGAACAGAACAGGCAGATCGACTAAGTACACTGCTGAGGGGAGCAGCGGGCGGGTCAGGAGAAGTCTGCCACGCCATGTGGTCACCTCCGGGGCAGGCGGGGATCGAACTCATGCGGAAGTGACTTTAGCTTCTTAGTGCAGAGCTTTAACCCGCTGCGCCACCAGGGAGGGCCCCGCAAAGAGCTATTTATCTGATTGTGTGCACTGTCCTTGATGTCTGGGCCAGCATCCAGTGCTGTTCACTTGACCTTCAGACTCTGGCAGTGAGAAGCTACAGTGTCATCTCAGTGGCCCCACCAGTGAGGTGCCTCCAGCTAGCACCGTGAGCTGGATCCTGGCCCCCGCCTTTGGCTGACATGAGCTCCAGGCACTTGTTGGCAGGACAGCGCCATTTTGAGGATCGGCCTTTTGTTTAGGACACTGGACACTGTGGGCGCTATCTAGGGTGAGAAAACCTACCACTTGTGGCCTTAAGAACTCTTGGTTTCCCCTGTTTGTTCAATAAAACCCAGTATTGTTGTTCCCTGAGAATTAGTGGCCTTGTAATTGTGCGTTAGGGTGAAAATACACAGTGACATGTCCTCTGCTGGGCTCTGTCACTAGAGGGCTGCAGCACCCGTTCAACCGTGTTTTGCTTGTTTTACCAAAGCAAGGTTCATCTCTCTGACAAAGTATCAGTTGCCTCTGGAGACCTCAGGAAGATTGTTCCAGGCCAAATATATGACCTGGCAACTGAAAATAAGTAAGTGAAAAACTACTCTGTGCTCAACCCAAGCTCCACCTCCATGCGGATTCTGGAGCTTGACCCATTCATTCCTCCATGCCCTCAGGGCCAGTCTGTCAGCTAATGGGCCTGACCCTCCCTGATGGAACCTCACTAGAGAGTTCTTTGTGTTAAACTAGCAATGTTCTTTTTTTCTTGCAAGGTTTGTGGTAAAAATTCGGTGTAGTAAATGTTCAGAGTACTTTGGCTCCCCATATTGTATTCCCTTTACTGGCACAGTAAACCTCTAACTCATCTCTGTTCTGTCACACACAACTGAAATTGGAGAATTCAGAATAATACCTTTGCCTATTTTTTCCCAAATTATTGATATAAACGGTTTTTACATCATTGAATATGCTTTGGGGTCTAAAGGTTTAAACTTCTACAAATGTATATTTTCACACTACCCCAGTTATTCTCCACCATATCCTATCGACCCCCCACCCTCCCTCACTCTTACCCCACAAATATACCCTTATGTTTCGCATTCAGATATCAAGAGTGTATTACTGGTTTGGTTTTGACTGACCCTTTGTTATGGATCTATATAGTCCACACCCAGTAGTCTTTTTCCTGCTGACTTATCTCTCTTAGCATTATTCTGTAGCATTCCTCCATGTTGTAGCAAATAGCAAGAATTCATTTTTTTTTTAGTAAGTGAAAAATATTCCTGTGTGTGTGTGTGTGTACGTACATGTGTCTCTGAGGGTGCATACCACATTTTCTAATCCATTCATCTATTCCTGGGCACTTAATCTGTTTTCATAACTTACCTATTTTAAATAGGACAGCAATACAACTAGGGGTACATGTACCATTTGAATTAGTGATTTTTGTATTCTTCCAGAAGATACCTAGGAGTAGAATTGCTGGGTGATACAGTAGGTCTATTTTTAATATTTGAGGAAACTCCATACTGTTTTCTATAGGGTTTGGACCAATCTGTATTCCCATGAACAATGTACAAAATTTCCTTTCTCCCCACAACCTCACCAACACTTGTTTCTGCTCTTTTTGATGATAGCCATTCCCATGGGTGTGAGGTGACATTTCATTGTGGTTTTGATTTTCATTTCCATGATGATAAATGATGATGAGAATATTTTCATGTGCCATTTGTATATCTTCCTTGGAGAAGTGTCCATTAAACTCTTCCCCACCCCCTTTTTTTTTTTATTTGGTGAATTGTTTTTCTTTTTGACTTGATGAGTTCTTTATATATTTTGGATACCAGCCCCTTGTTAGATGTGTTAAATGCAAATATTTCCTCCCATTCAGTGACTATCTGCCTATTTAACTGATAGCTTCTTCTGCTGTCCAGAAGCTTTTTAGTCTCATGGAATCCGATGTGTTTATATTTACTTTTGCTTCTCTTGTCATTGGGGATGAATCCCCAAAGAGATTTCTGAAGCCTCTGTCATGAAGTGTTTTGCCTGTTTTCTTCAATGTGTTTTATAATTTCAGGCCTTATATCATTATGTTTATTCCATTTTGAGCTAATTTTTATGTAAAATGTGAGATTTTGGTCTAGTTTCATTCTTTTGCATGTGACAGTCCATTTTTCCCATTCTTCAACCATTTTGCACTCTTCATCCATATGTTCAAGAGACACTCCTTTATCCAATGTATATAGTTGGCTTCTTCGTCTTAGATTAACTCTCCATAGAGGTGTGGGTTTATATTGGGGCTCTCCATGTATTTCTTTGGTCTGTGTGTCTGTTTTTTCTTGTATCATATGGTTTTCATAACTATAGCTTCATAGTATAGTTTGAAATCTGAGAACCTGATGCTGCCACTCTTCCTTTATTTATTTATTTATTTGATCTAGATTTTTCAGCTATTTGTGGTCTTTTGCAGTTCCATATGAATTTCAATATTGTTTGTTCTATTTATTTCAAGAATGCCATTGGAGTCTTGATAGGGATTGCACTGAATATATATATCTTATTTTGGGTAGGAAGAACATTTTTCTTCCAATCCATGAGCAGGGAATATTTTTCCATTGTTTTGTCTTCTATTTCTTTTAACAGTTTTCATTGTGTATGTACTTCACCTCTTTTGTTATGTTTACTCCAAGATATTTAATTTTTTTTGATGCCATTGTGAATGATATTTTCTGGATTTCTTTCTCTTCTAATTCATTTGAATATGTAAATGCAACTGATTTTTACAGATTGATTTTGTGCCCTACAAAGTTACTGAATTTATTTGTTACATCAATTCATTTTCTTTAGTGGAATCATAGGCATTTTCCATGTATAGCATTATGTCATTTGCAAATAATTATAGTTAGTTGCACTTCTTCTTTCCAATTTGGATTTCTTTTATATATCTCTCTTGCCTGATTGTTCCTTGTTGAATAATAGTGATGAAAGTTGAAATATTTGTCTTATACAAGATCTTAGAGGAAATATTTTCAGTTTTTCAATGTTGAATATTATGTCGACTGTGGCCTTCATTATGTTGAGGAATGTTCCACCTATCTGAAATTTTTTTAGATTTTTATCAGAAATTCATGTTAGACCTTGTTAGATACTTTCTCTACACCTTTTGATATAATCAAATGACTTTTCGCTTTCTTTGTGTTGATATCATGTATTATATTGATTGATTTTCATATGTGGAACCATCCCACTTTGTCATGATGTATGATCCTTTTTATGTATTGTTGGATTTGGTTTGTTGAGATTTTGTTAAGCATTTTTGCTTTTATGTTCAGAGAAATTTCTCTGTAATACCCTTTTATTGTAATGTCTTTGTCAGGTTTTGGGTCTCTTTCTGTTTTTTGAAAGAGTTTGAATAAGATTGGTACTAGCTCATCTTTGAAGGTATGGTAGAACTCACTAGTGAAACCATCTGTGCCTACACTTTTGTTCTTAGGAAACGTTTGATTATGATTTCAACTTCTTTGTTTATGATTGATCTATTCAAGTTCAGTCTTTCAGGGCTGAAGATTACTAAGAAATTTTCCATTTCATCTAGCTTATTCAATTGTTGACAAAAGTCCTTCTAGTTATCTCTTATTATCTGCTATATTCTAAAAAGTAATGATATCATTTCTCTTTTTTCTCATCATATTTATTATACTTTTTTTTTTCAGAGCTAGCCTATCTAGAAGTTTGTCTACTTTGCTGATATTTCTCAAACAAGGTATTTTGGTTTCATTGATCCTTTGGACTATTTTTTTTTCATTTTCTATTTAAGTTATTTCTGTCCTAATTTTTATTATTTCCTTTCTTCTACCAGCTTTTGGTTATATTCATTCTCTTTTTTCCCTAGTAGCTTTAGCTGAGAGGTAACATTGTTTATTTGAGCTCTTTCTTGTTGTTCATTTAGGCCTAAATTGCTATATGCTGTCCTCTTAAGATTACTTTTGCTGCATCCCATGGGTCCTGATATGTTGTGTCATTTCATTCATCTGCAGGTATTATTTAAGTTCTTTGATTTCCTCATTTATCCAATGTTCATTCATTAGTGGATTGTTCCATTTCCATATATTAGAGATTTTTCCTGTTTTCTTTTTGTACTTGACTTGATGCTTTCATCAGAGAAGATACTTGATGTGATTTTAATTCTTCATGAATTTATATTTGTTTTGTAAACTATCATGTGGCCTATCTTAAAGAACATTCTATGTGCATTTGAGAAAAGTGTGCACTGAGCAGTTTTGGGGAGTCAGTGTCCTATAAATATCCATTAAGTCTATATGTCTATTTCCTTATTTACATCTATCATTTCCTGGTTTGTTTTCTGTCTATTTGATCTGTCTATTGGTAAAAGTAGAATGCTGAAGTCCCCAATGATTATTACATTGCTTCCAATTGACAGCAGTTGCCTTATGTATTTTGATGCTTCTTCATTGATGAACATCATAACTTCTTGATATTTATCCCTTAATCATTAAATAGAATCCACCTCTGTCCCTTGTTACCCTTTTTAGCTTAAAGCCTATTTTATCTTATGTAAGTATGGTAGCCCTTACCTTTTTCTGGGCCCCATTTGTTTATAAGATTGCTTTCCAACTTTTTGTTTGAATCCATGTTTAGCCTTGTAGCTCAGGCAGGTCTCCTGAAGATGATAGAAAGCTTGGTTTTTGTTTTTGATCCAACTGCCTGTGCCTTTTGATTAATTGATTCACTGTTTACATTCATGATAATCATTTTATTTTTAGTTTTCTGGTTCTATCTAATAATTTGGACATTTTTGTGTGTGTGTGGAGATTCCTCTTTGATATAGATGGGAGAGTTCCTTTGAATATTTCTTGCAAGAGAGGTCTGGTATTGGCAAACTGCCTCCAACTTCTGCTTGTCTGAGAAAACCTTTATTTCTCCCTCATATCTGAATGAGAGTCTTGCATGATGTAGTATTCTTGGCTGGCAATTTTTCTTGTTGAGTATTTTGAATATATTGTTTCAGTCTTTCCTCTCCCATAGGATTGTCTCTGAGCAGTTTGATGTCAGTCTTATTAGATTTACTTTATCTGTTATCTGCTTTAGCACCCTAGGCACCTTCAATATTCTTCCATTTGAATTTTTGGTGGTTTTATGACTATGTGCCTAGGTCTTGTTTTTAGCTTCATGAACTTGCATATTTATTTCCTTCTCCACATTTGGGGAAATTCCTACTATTATTTCATTGAATAAATTCTTTCATTCTCTTTCTCTCTCTCTTTACCCTCAGCCCTCTTCTGAGATAATCACCATTATCCTTAGGTTATCTCTCCCAGTAGCATCAGATAAATTGCACAGTGCTTCTTCATTTCTCTTCTTCATATTTCTCACTCTTCTTCTACCTGGACCCTTTATGCATTATGATTGGTCCTCCATTTGTTCTCATTTGCTTCCATAACTTTCTGTGGAACTTTAGCTCCTCTATTGATCGTTTTGCATCCTGCAATTCCATTATTTTTTGTTAAAATTTAATTTCTAATTTCTATTCATTAATTATATTTTTAATCATTATTTTTCTCCTGAATTTGTTACATTTTCTTCCATTTCTTGGAATTTCTTTACCACGATAATTTTGAACTCTGTGTGATAGGAACATAAGATAGTTTGTATTTTTGTAGCTGGGTTCTGAAAAGTTGTTCTTTCCTTGTCCCATATTTCCGTGAGGTTTAATGTTATCTTGTACTGTTTTTTTTTTTTTCTGCCTATTTTGCTGTATAAGATCTTTCTTCTGGAATTCTATCCAACAATAGAAAATTAGAAGCTTCAGAGAAAGCCACAGGGAACATATTGGGGAAGAGACAGGTACCACTCCTGACAACCAATTCTGGCTACTAGCAATATAGAAATCCTTTATTCACAGGCTCTGTTCTATGTGGTAAACTTGTAGCTTCTGACTACAAATTGTGGACACATTTCCAAATGTCCCAGAGGAGGGCGGAACAGTCATTCACTCAATCTTTCCAAAACCTGATGTCAAGATGCCCCCTGATGAAAAAATCTATGCCCATGGTATGCTTGGCAGTGCTATGCCTTCACCTACAATGGAGCCAGATATGCACACTTGCTTATAGTTTCTTTGTGAGTAGAGACCAGAGATCATGTGCAGATGGAGAAGCAGTGGACATGCCCCCAGTCTCTGGGAAGTGTGTTGTCTGGAAAGTTCACTATCAAAATTATAATTTCATGACATGCCTTGGCAGACCTAAACAAATAATGAAGCAGAACAACTTCTTTGTGGCCTCCTGCAGATTCCATGGAAGGACAGGTTGAAGGTCATGCAGATTGGGGGTTAGTGTCTTCTCTGACTTCCCAGGACAGACATTCCTGGGAGCCTAGAGACCACATTCAGAACAACATTGTGGCTTTCTTCATGTCAAACCCAGTCTCTGATCACCTGAGCGTCTCTTGTTAAACTGTGGAATAGGCTACGCTTTCACAGTGAATTATGCTTCTTCCTCCCCAGACAAATGGGAGACCCTGGTGGGAGGACTGTTGAGAGAAAGGCAGCTAGGTCTCCCAGTGAACTGGCGCTGGCCCTGATTCACTGTTCCTCAGTTTTTCTTCCTTTTCCAATGGTTTCTGACTGGCCCCTCACTGAGATACTACTTCTCACTTACTTCACTCCACTCTAGAAAGGGATGCTCCCTCTTGGCGCTTTTCCTTCGTATTACTAAGGGAAGCAGTGATTCAAGGATTTGTTTGTATACCATCTTCTCCCATACCATCAAAAGTAGCTATTTTCTAAGCTAATTTATGCTTTTATTTAGCAATTGAGTTCCTTATCAGGAAAAATAATTGACAAAAATATTGGAAACATTTGTAGGTACTCTCCTCATTCAACTCACCCAAGAAACTCCCAAAGTACCATTTACCACACACACACATATTTTTTGTCTCCTATGCAATCAAGATTTAGGAGTAAGATAGTGAAGATGGTGCCACATTAAACTTGACATTTATCCTATGAGGGAACCCTATGGTAAACTGCAAAGTCTTGACATCTTTTAAGGAACATAGAGCTTGAACTTAAATACTGAATGTATTACCAAAAAAAAAAAAAAAGTTAAAGGCAAGTATTGGCAAAGTATATTGCTTTTGCCATATATCTTAATGCTGAAATAGAACAGTGAATTACTGTTTTCATCAAAAGAGAGAGAGAGAGAGAGAGAGAGAGAGAGAGAGAGGGAAACCCCTAAAGATAATGAATAAACTGAGCTGAAAACTTCAAGGAGAAAGCGATTACCCATAATATGCCAACTCCAAAATCTCTGGAGGGTTGTGCTCCGCGAGCAGCTCAGGGTTTGTCATTTTCTTTAGTAGAATGTTCCAGATTTCAGGTTTTCATTGCCTCTGTCTGCCCCCAGATGTTCTTCAGTCTGCAAAACCTGGAGATGCCTGCTATTTCCAAACAACAATATGTACTCTTGAGTCTTCTGGTTGGAGGGAAATGAAAATGTCAGATTCAAAAAGGAGTTTAACCCAGCTTCTGCTTCCCTTCTATTCTCTATGAGATACCAAGCCCAAGTACATCAACAATGGCATAAACTGCACAATGGGCACATCACAATCACTGCTCTTTTCCCTCAACTAATATGTTTGCGATTTTTCATAGTAAAGTTCAAAAGCTCAAGACCCATACAGTTTCCAGATACTACTCAGTCTGCTTTCAGCCTCTACAACAGGAGTTATTCTAAGTTGTCTAGAAGTTCCTGAATCCCAGACATGGCATCACATACTTGATTGGACGGCGGGAAAGAGAAGGGAATTTTGTCTTATAATGCACTCATGTAGAACACTGCTTAAAAAACTCTGGAACTGGCCCTCCCTGGTGGCGCAGCAGGTTAAAGCACAGCACTAAGAAGCTAAAGCCGCTTCCGCATGAGTTCGATTCCCGCCTGCCCCGGAGGTGACCACATGATGAGGCAGACCTCCCCTGACCCGCTCGCTGCTCCCCTCAGCAGTGTACTTCCTCGATCTGCCTGTTCTGCTCCCCACTCTGTCTCTGGTGAAGCCTCTCACCGCCCCTGAGCCTCTGGCCTGTACCCCAGTGCTGTATGCACAATCTTTAAAAAAAAAAAAACAAAACACTGGAGCTATTTCGAGCCATTAATTATCTTCCCCAGGGCCAATTAGAATTTTTTTTTTACCTTATTTAGCTTAGAGCATCGCAAATATCTCCATAATGTATACATATCAAAAAAGAACAAGTTCACGATTCAAAGTGCTGCAAGCCAAGTTACCTTACAAGGAGACAGACACTGTGAGAGGCGTGGATATCTTCCTGCCTACGGAACCAGAAACACCTGGCACTGAAAGTGATTTCAACACATTTAATTCCCTGCCTTTGTTCCCCACATGGTCCTGTCCTCGTTTCTCACAATTATCTATCCTCCCTTCTACCTTGCCTATTCTGTCTTACCTATCCACCACGATCTCATGTCTCTCCAGCAATTTACAACTGTTCTGGCCACCCTCCAGTCTTTATATTCTATTGATATTGATATCCACATTTGGGGCTACAGAGAAGCAGTGAGGAATGGGTCCAGATTGGATCATTTCTCACCCTCGCCACTGTCATTACTCTGCTTCAAGCTACCGTCTTTTCTAGACTAAGTTGTTTCAAGAGTTTCCTAATTGCTCACCCTGCCTGTGCCCTTGACATTGTGCTGTCAGAGTCACAGCATTAAATTAAATTCTAAGTCAGAACATTCCACTTCTCAAAACCCTCTGATGTTTCCTGTCTCTGGATCAGATACTTACATGGCTGCCAATTTAGTTTCTTTAGGTCTTTATTTAAAATTACCTTCTCAGTGAGGTAATCCCTGGATGCCCTAGCTAAAGTTTAGGTAACTCCTAAGACATTTACCATCCTCTTACCCTGGCTGACTATTTTCCTCTCCTTAGTATTTATCACAACCTGTCATAATATATACTGAGCTCATTTATCTTAATCATTTTCCATCCCCCCCTCACAGAATGTTGACTCCATGAGGGCAAAAACTTTTGTCTATTTTGTTCCCTACTTATCCCCACCATCTATCTACCTATGTGCTTAGCACATAGTGAATAATTAATATTTGTTGCGTGAATTAGCATATCAGAAATCACAATAATAGTTGTGTATATGTGTGTTACTGGGACTGTAGGTTGGGAGAGTGAGAAATAGTGCTTGGTGATCATCTTCCTCCCACCAGGCCCTTGTAAATTCTTCCATTTACCCACTCTTTTCTCTTATTCTTGCCCTTATGCCTGAAATCATGTAAGTTCAGTAAAATTTTCTTTCCCCTGCTATTACCACTGCCCTAATTCAGGTGCTCCCATTTCACACGTAGATAATAGCATGCATTATTCCCCTTAATGTCCAACCCACTGTTGAGCCATTCTTCAGCCTGTTACTCAGCAAGCACTTCATTGCGATGCTGCCCCAAGGCTCCTCAACAGTCTGCGCATATGCACCGAGGGAGGGCTGCAGGTGGGCAGACATGGCACAGGAGCCTCAGAATAGGAGATGTCTTGTAAAGCGAAAAATGGAGTAATGCTGGAAGGTAGAAAGAAGCAGAATCAGGCTAAAGGAAAATACCTCGTACAGCCTCTCAGACATAATGGTAAACATTAGGGTGAGAGGGCTCTGGGAGAAGATGTAGGAAAAAATCACTATACAACTATATATATATATATATATATAAGATTCAAGCTTCACCACTCTTCCTCAAAATCTGGAAAGTGTGTAGATGACATAATCAGAAAATGCAAACTAGTGTGCTACAAAGCAAGTGTATCTCTTTTCCCACTGAGTATTATTTGCAAAGATTCATTTTGTAAACTTGGGAAGGAGATTGAATTTATGTTGAATTGTGCCTTATCTGTCATACAAATGTACACATTTACTTACACACATGCCTGTGAGCATTATATACATTGAGAAAGAAAAAGAGGAAGAGCTGGGTCTTGTTTGTGACTCACTTGGGGTTGTTTTCCCTTCTTTAGTGATCATGAAAATCTTTTCTAGTTCATTGACTGCTAATTGAGGTTAGATAAATACTTCATTTGTGCCTCTAAGGAAAGAAATGTAAAAACAAGATATATGATCTATAAAGAGAACATTAGTATGTAGTCACTCACAATCTGGGACTGTGAATACGATACTGTGTGAACAGTGAAATGTCTCCAGTCAGAATACGTACTATTGGGACAAGGGGAGGGGTGTTTATCTCGGGGATACATGAAGTCCTGGAAAATGTAAACAAAGCTTTTCCGTACTCTGCCACAATGGCAAAGTTTGGTTGTTGCGACAGACACCATATGGCCCACAAAGCCTAAAGTATTTACTGTCTGATCCTTTACTGAAAAAATCTGTTGACAACTGGCATACAGAATGGAAAAGAAAATCTTAGAGTGAATTGCAGGTAATACGGATAAGTATTGTTTGTGAAATGTTTGTTTCAGTTATGTGGAGTAATACTCAGTCGTAATGCAAAATGCAATTCTTGGGGTTAGAACTCAGTGTCAGAGCATTTGACTGTAAATGCATTTCTTATCATGGGAAGTAAACAAACAAAAAATCAAAAATCCCTCTTGTAGTCCAAGTAAAGGAGTCTGGACTTCATCTTAGGAGAACCTAATGACAGCTTTTAAGCACAGCTGTGATACAACCAGCATTGTATTTGAGCAAGAATTTTCTGGCTACAGTGTGAAGAATGCAATAAATACATGCAAGGTGGATGAGAGGAGGCTAATTAGGGGACTCTTTCAGTCATCCAGATGAGGGACGCTGAGGCTTGAACCGCAGTGATGGCCGTGGAAATGAGGGACGCGTATCAGACATTTTGGGAAAGGTCTCAGTGCGTTAATTTGGGAACATAAAATACCTCTGTCTTGGTCTCTGACACTCTATTCATCTACTAAAAGGGGGGGGGGAATGAATGCTACCACATTGTGGACAAAGCATCTCAGTGCTTAGCAGGGCATGGGACTCAATTTTGACAGCCCAAACCCTGAGAAGTATATTCCAGATAAAGTACTGGACTACTCAGGCAAACTGAACAAGAACACTCCAACAAGAATTTTTTAAAGTGGATTGCTCTTTAAATTCTCTACAGATTTCCCCTACTATCTGACAGTAAAGTGTTCCTTTTTGGTTGATTATTAGATATTTTTGGAGCCGGAGAATGCTATAACCATTGAAGTATATGGAAAATTTTTGAGCATGTCTAGACCCCCCCAAATAATGTATTAACTCAGACAATGTAGGAATGTTTTGCTCTTGAATAGTGGGGTAACCTACAGATAGCTGCATCCTTTGGGGATGCTGCAGTTTGTTACCAGAGAGCTTGTGCATGTAATTGGGATCATTCCTCTCTTCCCTTCCTATTTTTCTTCATCTGACTTCACTTTCTAGTTTCACTCCATGCCAGGGCCCCCACTGACTAAAAATGACCAGATAAAGGGCCTCTGGGGGCCTATCAACAACTCTTCAACTCTACCTGAACTATGAGTCAGGCGTGGAAACCAATTCCTAGGTCTCTGGTGGCCAAGTGCTCACAACCAATTCAGGCACTTTTCCCAGCTAATTTCTTGACTCCTTGATATATTTCCTGGCAGCAACTGAGGCTTCAATTGCTTTTTCATTTAAGCCTCCCTAACATACATACACATACCAGCACCGCACCAACCACCACCCGACTTCAGCTCTTAACTCACCTCACCCTCTACCAACTTTCTGAGTCTGAAAAGTCACCGAGGCCTGTGTGAACATATACTGGGATTGACTCCAGCTGTGCTGACCTGTAATACACATGAATACATCCTTGACAGATTGCTTGCCACCTGGAGGGACAGATGAATATAGGGTTACCAGACCTTCATTTCAAGGGCTGTTGACTAGCTAGAGTGCACAGACTCTAAGAGGAGCCACAGACCTGTCATGCATGACTAATGTAACTTGAAAGGCAGGCACTGGACATATAAGGGGTAGTACAGATGCCTATGAGACTGATCAAAAGGCCCCTAGCCTGAAAACCCCACTGCTATAAAATCACTTCTTTGGACCATGATATTGAGTTCTCAAAGATCTCAGCTAAAATGTCAATATGTTTTCCAGATGGATAAATGCCTTAAGACATTAGCGTTTGTTGTTAATATGCCAGTCAGGAAGAACTTGTCAGCTTGATTACCTGTCCCTTAAGAGTAGTTGAAAGGAATAATAAGTTCTAAGTAGACAGACATGGTTTCGAATCTAGTCCTGCTACATACTAATCTATGTGACCCAAGGCATGTCCCCTAAGCTCGTTAAGCCTCAATTTATTTGTGTGCTAATGGAAACATCACCATCGACCACATAAAGTTGCTGTGAGGATAACAGAGATGATGCTGGCTCTGTGTCTGATGATGCATAGTAGTTGGTCCATAAAGTTTGGCTGCATTCTACTGGGTGAGCTAAAACTGCAGATGGAGTGGGATACAGACCAGTTTGAGATGTTCTACAGTGGAGCAGAAAGTAGGGGAGTTACGTTCAAGAGAGGAGAGGGAACCAGTTGGGGAGAGATGATGTTCAGCAGAAGGGAGATTAAATCTTCACGCATTTGGTGGCGAGTCAAGACACAACAACACAGGGAGAAGGCAGGTTGGGAAGGGGCATCAAGCACTCCCACTGGGCTCCATCTGCTCCATGTGCTGTGCTGATCTTGAACAGGGCAGGGGGGCTGCACGCAATCAAAGAAATCCTGTGTCACTTCCCACCCACC
>NW_004567120.1:11277021-11340276 GCF_000260355.1 Condylura cristata
CTTCTCTACATAAAAAAAAAAGGTACATGGATGGATCTCACACATGTGCAGTTATGTCAGAACTGGAGAAACGGTAAGACATAAGCTCTACGAGAATAGCATGCTGCTCCCATCCTGGGGGATTTTGTCTTGGGGATTAAGGGTTTCTATTTACTTACAAGCAGGGACAGTGATCCAAAATGCGCCCAAGACAGGTCTATACCCCAAAACCAAAATATGAAAATGGTTGGTTGTATCTTTGTTCCTGGAACCACTGTCACCCATCAGACATCTCCTGCTTAGGAATCAATCCCCCTGTGGGGTCCTGACAGCCCACACAGCAAATCAGTGACATGAATGAGGTGAGTCACAGGCATTTTGTTACCAAAATGAAGTGGGAAATTTTAAAAATATATTTTGTAAATCTCAATGGATGGGCTTATACCACTCATCTTGTCATTTGCTTACTTTAGGAAGTTACCACAATTGTTCATGACTTGGATAAACCCACACTGCATATGTGAATGCCCTTCATCATGGGAGAATTTACTTTCCTTGCTTATTCCTGAAATGATCATAAGAAGTTGCCTTTCCCTTCAGGGGCCAAAAAAAGAAAAAGTTGAAAAGGATCAAAGAAACTCTCTCCATTTTGGTAGGGGCTAAGTCAGATGCAGTCATAGGACCTCCTGTGACTTAATGGCATCCAAACTATGACTGACCAGCCTCCTTCCAGTATACCCTTATGGACATCTGTGAGCCTGGCGATCATCTGTACACATCCACGGATGTGACTGCGTGTCCCAGCGTGTCTACCCTGACTTTCTAATGTGATATCTATTAAACTGCACAGCCAAATAACTGACAATCGCTGTGGCTTCAGGGTTCATTCTGGAGAATAAGATGCAGTTTCTATTTAATACAGGTGGGCAGAGATAACAGGAAGGTGGCAATCCAGGGAAACAGTGGATTTCCTTGAAATCACTTTTAATTGTCCAGAGAGAATAGGTCATACTGAAGCAATTTAGCCTTTAACCACTAAAGGTACAATTTGGAAATGTTCCCCTGTGCCCCATTTTTTCTCTGAATTTTTTTTTCCCTGCCAGTTGCAACCAGCCCAAGTGAATACTTACAGCCCAGTGCTAAGTCCCAGAGAATAACAGTTTAGATAAAGAAAGCTTGTCAAGGCATTCACGGAAGCTTTGTTATGTGCAGTCAGAGCCTCTCCCGTTGCTTAGCTTTCAAACCTGAAGGCATCAAAGGGACAGGCAGGTCATCTTTGTTTTAAACTCTCTTTTCCCTGCTGTCAGCTTCTACTATTTCTCACATCTTTAAAAATTAATCCAGCAAAGCCCCACTGTGACGCTGGCCCAAAATGATGTATTTTAAAGAATGGTTTGAACGCTCTTCTTTAACAAGTGCCACCTCGGAAAATCTTTACCAGGCTGGATGGAAGCAGGTGTCCCTGCTCAGAGATGACTGGGGTGGGCAGCAGGAGCGGTACTCAGGAGAGGAGAGGAGCCTGGCTGAAGGAAGAGACCCTCTTGCTTGGAGAACAGGAGACCGCACAGGAGCAGGTTCTGGACGCTCTGGCCTGAACATCAGGGACCCCACCAAAGGCTGCTTACATTCTAGGCCTACTCGACATGCCCACCACAAAACCAACCAACGGTCTCTGAGACACACTTCATCAAACACTTAATGATTTTTCCATAATAGCCTTTAATACTAAAATGCATTAAATTTTTGAAGCAGAGAAAACACATTTAAGGGGAAACAGAGAACCACCAGATAAAAGGAAACAATGTGGCAGATAACACCATTTAAAACAGAACTGTAATAATTTAATAAAGCTGCTTTATCATCTTCATAAAATAGACAGTGGTGATTCTTTTTTGTCTTTTTTCTTTTTACAATGATTCAATCACTGTGAAAATGTACATAACATACAGATCAGCATATACAACAATTTCATCTTCATATAATCAGCAACAGAGACTGCTTAATGAGACATACTGTACTTGCATCCCTCTAAATTTCCACCCTGGTTTGACAGGTAAACAGTAATAGTGTCATCAGGCTCATTCCCCTCACTAGAGGAGCGAAGGCGTAAGCCTTTTGCAACTAATACCTTAGCATTCCAATAGCACAAGGAGGTATTTGTTGCTGAATTTCTAGCTTGAGCTAGTCTGGCTCTTGGTCATTAAAGTCTGTATCCCAGCCTTCCTCAGCTGAACGCCAGCCAGTGCCAGTAAAAATCTACTTAACGAGTGCTGATATGGTGTTAGTTGGTTTGTTTGCTAAGGTTGACAGCAACTTGCAGTTAGTAACAAGGTCATCTTTAATTGCCAACACAGCTGGAGTACAATCAGCATCATCAGTTTTCCCTAATGACCTACAGTGCTTTCCAATCAAGATCAGGTTTTTGTGGGTTGTTCTTTACCAAGAGCACCTTACCATACATATTTCAGACAAGGTGGTTGATTTTCTTAGTTTTACAAAAGCAATATGAGTTCTATTTTAAATTAATTCACTTTTGCACAACAGGTGACCCAAGGGCCAATTCCAGCCTCACAAGAAAACAAAGAGAGCTGCAACAACTTCATTAGGACAATGTGTTTTGCTCTGGAATATTTCATTATCAATATAAAGCCACCCGTCCCAGCCCCACCCCCACACACCCCCTTTGAATATTACTTTGTTACATACTTAAACTAAAGAACAACATCTCAATACACTTCAGTGTCAGCAGATACAATTTGACTCATGAAATGACATCCTTAAATGTAATTTTACCAAGAAGGCAAACACTAGGACTGTATACAATGGACTTCTTAAGCTCATTAAGCCAGTTTTTTCCAAGTCAGTGAGGGTCTCACTACCCTGGGTAAAGAGCCAAATGGACCAGACTTGTCAGGATGCTTTGGGGACCATTCAACATCCAAATGATCCCCATAATGGGAACTGGAACTCCAGCCAGAAATGTTATTATGTACAATAATAATCCCTTTCCCACCCTGGAAGCCCAACTGAGCTCTCCCCTACCCCCCTGCCTCTCCCGAAACTGCCCTTTGTCCTTGCTGCTTCAAGTGGACCACATTTGTTTTGAATTGTGACGATATGATTGCGCTTGATGAAGAGTGCAACTGAATCCCCTTCATACAATCAGCTGTGTGCTGAAGTGAACACTGTCGGGATCATACTCTTGAGTAGTTTCAATTTTCAGAATCCTAAGTTGTAGCCCTGACACAATGCCTGATTAAGTGATCAGTGGGTCACCGTGTCAGCGAATTAGTTTGACTGGGCAGCTCGGTGCCAATTAGTTCTCTCAGGCAGGCTAACGGCAACAGTGATACAACATGGTCCTGGACCTGCTGCATCAGGATCACCTGGGTAAGAATCCAGCCCCATCCCCCACCCCAGACCTACTGCAAACGTGGTCCATCAACCTGTGCTTTAACAAGTCCTCAACCTTTAGCGAGCATCTGACCCACAGGGAACCCTAATTCTAGGCCCCATCGCCAGTGCTTCAGTTCTTGCAGCTATGGACAGCGACTCATCAAACCAAAAAACTCCCAATGATGTTGCTGTTTTTCTGGGACTATACGTTGATTACCACTGCCCTTCAGCAACTACAGGATCCCTCGGCCCATTCCCTAAATAGGGAGGGCTATAACATACTCTACTGGCTGCAAGAGGATCAAAGGAATGGTACATTTCATTCTGAACAGACTCAAGGGTTAGTCAGAAGAGAAAAGAAAAAGAGAGATGCCACATTGTATGGCTCTCTTCTTCCTAGTCCTTATGTATAGTAGGTTCCCATGTTTGGAGAAAAGCAATCAGTCAGTGCAAACTGAACTCTGTACGTTGCATGAAGAAGGTCACCTGCTCAAGGACGTGCCCAAAGCAGTTATTAGCAGAGCGAGTCAGGCCTCAATACCAACTCCTCCCCCAAAGGGACATTAGAACAAATGGACTAGAACTCCCTAGGATCTAGGAACTGAAATGTCTCCCTCGTGCTTAAATGTGTAATACATTTAGAGAAGGAAAACAAGGAATATTTGACCCCCTGGCTTTCGTGGCTTTTCATCAGACACTGAAAAGGAAGGGGGAGGGGAACATGAGCCAAAGGGAAATTTAGGATCCTTGCAGAAAATTCCTATTTTCAGGCACAGCCTGCCTATAAAACCAGCTTACAAAGCCCTCCTAGGATGCACTTGTGCTTCTGGGAGGATGTATACATCAGACAGGTGTTGAGAAAGAAATATTTTCTTAATGAGGGGAATTCTCTGAACATGCTCAACAAAGGGCTTGGGAGTCAAAAAAAAAAAAAAAAAAAAGCTCTGACTGCCCATGGAGAAAAAACTATTTTGATAGGGAACAAGCATTGGTCTATGTCTTGAAACTGAATTCTGGGGGAAAAAAAAAATGGAGAAAAGTCAAAAATCGAGAGAAAAGCAGTATCAATGCTATGCCAACCATTTTAAACGTGACTGGTGAGAGGCATGGCAGCCAGGGGCCTCTCTGGCTCAAGAGCCACGCAAAATTTTAATGTTCCCACTTGCCGCAGTCTTTTCTGCTTATTCCCACTGAGCATACTAAGAAATACACCTGCACAAAAGTTGTCAAATCTGACTTGAAAGTGACCTTGAGGTGGTAGCTAACAACATGAAATCAGGGTGGATCTGGTGAGGAACAGTCTAGATTCTACAGGCAGCCATTATATCTAACAGGGAAAAAATAATTTTGACGGTGTTAATCAAATAGTCACTTGCAAAGAGAAATAAATACCTAATTCCAAGTCAATTACAGAAAAGAAATGAATTGAAGGGGAAAAATGAGTATGGGAGAGGAAATGAAATGAGCCAAAATAAAGATGTTATGGTAATTGATCCCTAATTGTGTCAGTTTCAGAGGGAAAATTGCAGCCACACTAATATTTTGCATGAGGTAGTATTCAGCACTGAATAAGAAATAAGGATGAATTTGTAGCTTCACTATAGGTTCTTTTTCAGAAATGTTTTTCCCCTACCTAACCCCACTCCCCAATGCCTCACCCACCCCCGACCCTCAAAATCCTCCCACCCCACCCCTAAAAGAAAATATTCTCAGTTATGTATAAAACCAGAAACTTAGGCAAAAATAATAAAAACATATAAGATAGCTGACATCTAACCTAAACTTAAGAAAATAAATCCTCTTTTGCATTCTAGTAGTGCTCTATCTTCTAAGCCTTCTTTCCGGGTACAATTCCATTTCAAAAAATGAAACAAATGAGAACAGAAGTATAAAACTTGTTTCTCTAGAAACAACTCTTAAGAAAAAGGCCGAACATGGTGACGGAGTTGTTTACTTTTCAATAATGAACTCTTACGCTGCAAGAATACTATGCTGGCTAGTGAGTATTAATAGATAGTTCATAAAGGAAGGAGTCAGGAGTGTCAAACAAAAAGAATGTTGAGTAACAAACTTGTTAATAAAAAAGTGTATTCCTAGCCTACAGCAAAGAGTTAGTTAAATCGAAAGGATTTTTATTCTAATAGTTTCCTGTTCACATTTTTAATTTTAAAAAGCATTAGTCATAAAAAGACGATTTCAAGTGTCCAAGTGTCTCCATTTGGAAGGCACGATGATTGGATTGACGCTCTTACCTGTTTCCTGTCGTTTCCTAAATGTGCACTTTGTACTGTTTACTCCGTCCCTATTTAGAAGCCTACGAAGCAGAGCAACATGGAGTCTCAGTTCCAGCCCATGACGTGCTTTGCAGTCTAATTCTAATTGTGATTGGGAAACACTGAATCAGGAAGTGTGTGTCTGAAAAGATGCTAATTTAGATCTCAAAATAGATTCAGTCTTTTTGAGTGTTAGATGATTGGAGACAGGGAATTTCGGAGCCCGGAACTGATAACTTCAGGAACAACTTTCCTGTTCAGGGCCTGAAATTTAGAAAAATGGATCTCATAAAACTTTCAGCACAGTATTTCTGACAACTGCAAATTAGAGAGCAGAATATCCAAAAATGACTTTCTGCGCTGATCTCTCACGGAGCAAGGCAGAAGACGGAAAGGCAGGAAAAATACTTTGCAAGGTGGTGAGCAACCAGTGCGTGGGGACCCTCCACGCATGACTGTCCTCCGAGTACTCACCCTGTGGTGTGGTGGTGCCTGTTCACTCGCCGTCTCAGCTGTTTGCGCTTTGTTTTTGTCTGTAGTTTTATTATTTTTTTAAGAAAAAAAACACCAACCTCTAAAAGCCTTTGCCATCACCACACACAGCAATTTGCAATATCAAATACAACAATAGCACAGCTAGCAAAAGGGTTCTGAAAGCAGGGGTGTCCACAGCAAAGTAGCGGCATTGGAAAGTACTTGAGCTTCAGAAACAACCTTTTGGGGGCTCGATTTCACATCACTGAATCAATGAATAGTACACAATGAATGACCGTTAACTTCTCTACGCTACGAAAACAGTGGCGAGCTTATTAAAGGTGCCCAGAGCCTGGGGTATTTTTTGTTTGGTTTTTCTTTTTTTTTGTGGGTTTTTTTTGTTTTTGCTTTTTTTAATGTAATCCTCCACAAACAATGGTAATTTATATTATAATTCTGACATAGAAAAATATATAAATTCAAACACTTAATACATAATACTTTTCACAACTGAATTTGTCTCTGTTTCCCCAACATCAAGGCCCCATGAAAAACTCAAGCCAAAGCTAATTTGCTCCCACTGAACACCCCTGCTGCCTGTTGAAACGAGAGGGATTGTCACAGAATGATAGTCATTTATAAACAATACATTTAGGGAAAGCTCTGAAATACAGCCACTCAAGGACCAACCATTGGTGAGCCATTAAAATGATCAGCTCCTGCTTCTTCTTTGCTAACCAGCATGGTTTCTCTCCCTTCAGGTTTAGAGAACTATATCCTTCAGACGCTTCACACCAGGAGACTCTTTGTCACGACCCTCCTTCAGAATGGGGGTGACCTCATGCACCACTTTTTCGCTGTCGGCTCCGCGGGGCTCAGCTTCAGAGGGACGAGAAGGCCCATTGTTGGCATTGTTGACATACTGCTCCGCATCGCGGGCGGCAGGCGCCAGGGCAACGGTGTAAGACACAGAAGACTTGGTGGGCATAGGGCTCTTGAGGTGCAGCGGGGAGGTGACAGGGCTAATGGCCTCGCAGCCATTGCCCGCCTCCCGGATAGCGCTGTTGACCTTGGGGCTGCAGATGGTCACATCAACAGTCCGCCTGCCTTTCAGGGTGGGCCTCTCCTCGGCTGGGTGGTCACTGACGTCTTTCCCAAAGGTCGCGAAAGTCCGCTTGGTGGGGCCGCAGTCGTCATAGGCCTCAACGTCAGCAGCAGTAGCTTCAATGGACAGCGCGATGATGTTCCTCACGTGCTCAGGGGATTTGGAGCGGGTGGGCATGGGGTTCCGAGGCATCCAGCACCTATCAGAGTGGCCAAGAATCCGGCACTCTTCCCTGCAATGAAATCCTTCATTCTGATCTGTTTGGAGAAAATAAAATGTCAATTTCATCAGCTTTTCCCAGGAATCATTGCTATTCCCCAGTGTTCTGGTTTCTTAGGTACCCACAGGCCCTTCTGAGAGATGGCACTTTTAGATAGTCCTATATAGCCTTTTGGGACAAGTGTGAAGAACTGGGTTTTTAAAAGGCTGTGGTATCTACTCCCCCACATACCAGCCACTCCCCCCATTTAATTATCATTTTTGTCACTGCCCTCACGATTGATAAACTTAGCAAATAAAAGGGAAATACTTCTGATGAACAAAATAGATTTTTAAGTTTATCCTGAGTGTCAAGGTATGAGTCAGTAATTTCATCAACAACCCCTGGTAAAATGCAAATACATTTGAAACTGAATCCAACAGAAGAAGACGTGCAGACAGATCAGACAGTCCAACAGTCTGAGAAGTCTTGGCCATATCTTTGAGCAACAGCATTGCCAACCAGGTTTCCACCCTACTCAACACCGCCAGACAGTCAGTGCTGACGCATACAGAGCAGGATCATGCTCTCTTTGCAAAACCAATCACAGCTCATCATCTTGATCACCAGGCTCACCAGCCAATCTCCGCATTAAGCCCTTTACATGGCTTGATGTCCCATCAGAAGGAATATACTGAGATCTCTTCCATCCAGCTGAGCAAGCTACGATTGCCCTAGGCACACATTACTCACAGGTTCAGCATCATCTAATGATACCAAGCTGGCTGTTTCTACTTATCTTCCTGTCTTGCACCTTTCTTGGGGTCCTATGTCTTAAAAGGAATAGATCTTGTATGGATTACTTTATCCCAGTCATGAAAGGTCTCACATCAGGCTCACTACGTGTTAAGGTTCTCAGACAGGTTTTCTACATGGGCTTCACCAAAGCGTGAATCCAGGGTTAACTTCTGCCCATCCACTGGAAAACTGTTCATCTCTCCATTATAGGCCTAGTTTTCCACATCCATTTGAATTTATGTTCCATTCTTGCATGAGGATAACTTAAGGAAAACTTTCATCACATTTAGCACATTCCGCAATGTATCAAAATATTTATAGCACCTTAGTATTTATTTATAGACAACCTGGGGGCAAGATCAGAGGAGTTAGGAGATGAGAGATTACAAAGACTGAAATGGTACACACCAAAAAATAATCACAAATATATGCTGTGATTGCTTTTCTGCAAGGGGAAGACGTCTGCAATTCAGGTCTTGCCTGACATTTGTCTGTATGTAACCACCTTCTTATGCACTCGTATTTCTACTTATTTCGTAATCATTGAAAGAGTAAGTGGCATAGCAAAGCATTGCACTGCTCTGCCTCATTCATCAGTTATTTTGGTAAAGGGACACATGGGAAGGGGCTCAAGAAATGCTGGTTGAATTGAGCAGACTTCATTTAGAAAAAAAAGCACTGGAGGCAGAGAAATTGCTGTGGTCTACCCAGGCTGAGCTCAGATTTCGATACTTAAAAGCCAGCCATAGGTAAGTTCTTTCAGCATACTGGATTTGCCAACTTATCTATAAGATGGCCGTTTTAAGCCCCTCAGTGCTGGAGAATAAAACACTCAAAATTCAGCAGAGTTGGAACAAATCACAAAGGAGAAGCAGCATCACCAGCGGTGCAAGTGCCCTCCACGTGGACAGCACAGGGCTTCTATAAACTCCAGCAATGCCACAAGAAGGAGGTGCACCATGCTCTGCAAAGCATTGCCCAAAGTCCTTTCTTTCACGCTGTCCTGCAAACTTTCAGTGCTGCCATCTGAGAGTTTATCATCACTCAACTTACATATATGTTCCTGGGAGTTAACACGTTTGAAAGTAAAAGAAAACTGTTGGGACATACTTGGGAAACACTTTGCGTGGACCTGAACATTATGAGTGGAAAAGCCTACAGATACACCCACAGTCAGACATCCACAGTCAGTTTTATCCAAATCAAGTCCTTGCCCCGGAACCCCCAAGATGGCTGCAGTAGAACAGAATCTACAGCTTCAGCATCTCCCAACAAGATGTTTCTTCTCCTCCATCACCTCTGAGGCTTATCTCATAAATTCTCAAGTAATCCTCTAAATAATTTTGGCGAGGCTTTGTTTGGGGTGGCGGGGAAGGAGGTATAAGTGGGACAGCCGTTCAATAATTGTATTTCTACAAGTCCCAGTAAGAGTCCTCTGAAAGTCAGCCAAGAATTGTCCAGAATGCTCTGGGATCCCTGTTTATTGTGTCCCTCATTCTGGGTACATAGGCATACAGACCTTTGCCACTCAGACCTAGAACCAAGCACATTTCACAAACTATGAAGAGAAAATCCCAGTGATCTTCAGAATGAAATTACAGGTCACTTGCTTACAATCCTAAAGCAGAGCAGAGTGAAATGCATACAACCGAGTAGAATCTCCCCTAAGTGCTGAACATAAAACTCTCTCTCTCTCTCTTTTTTTTTTTTTTAGTTTTAGTATCAAGTAGATATCTTCAAATCTGGAAATATGATTTTTCTTTAACACAATGTACCCTCGTATTACCCTGAACCCCTGTGCAATGCCCCTTCCCCTGGATGGGCTGCATCAAGTGTGTTCCGTTGTATGTACTGGATTCTCAGTATACAGAGAGGAGAGCAAAAGTCCTACTGACCTCCCACACCTTCTGAATCTAGGAAGACCAGAGACAGAAACTCAGAATTCTTGTCAGAATTTTCTCAGCAAAACAGTTCTGATGTCAGCTTACCCATGGCCTAAGGGAATTAAACCACTCTCTGGGAAAGAAAAAGGTAATCTCAGCACCCTCAGCAATGCAATCAGTCTCAGTCTACTCTCCAATCTCAGTAAGCTTAACTCTATCCTAGATGAGCTAGAATAATATGCAATTTTCTTAGATTAATTATGTGAAATTAGTATGTGCATTGTTCTTACCTAAACAAGTGAAGACTTGAATCTAAGACAATCATTAACTACTAACATCTCTCACACACACCCCTGCGGCTTTGAATCTGATATCTTTATTTCCTGAAATCCCCGCCAAGGGCAGTGACTTGTGCTTTTATTTGGTTATCAAACTAGAGTCCTTAGCCTCAGTGTCAATACATTTAAAACAAAACCTAACCTAGCTTCAGTGTTCACCGCCACATGAAGCAGAAATGAAAACATGGCAAATACAGATAGGTGGGTAAAATTTCTTCCCAGCATCACAAGGGAAGGCGGGAGGGAGGGGAGAAATAAAAGTCCTGCAGGTGAATTACCCTTCACAATTCCAAAATTCAGTTTAGTGAGGAAGTTAAGTATATATTACAAGTGAGAAAGCCACAATACAAGGCCCCTTAAGAAAAGCAATGAAGACAAAGTAGATACAAAAAAGCAGAGAGACTACTTCTGGAATTGCATAGGCTATGTAGCGGTCATATGGCTGCCATCATTAGGACTGCGTCTGCCAGTGGGGAGAGACCAAAGAGGAACTATGTTGTCTCATAACAAATTAACTGTCAAGTCACTGGTTCCAGCTAACGTAAAAGTAAGCTAGCAATTCACTAACTAGTCTGTTTCACATGGTCTGGAGATTTGTATTCCTCTTTCAGTTATTTCCTTCCTTCCTTCAATTCACTAACTGCCTGCCTAGCACCCTCTTCTGAGCCTGTTTGTGATGCTGTATTTCCCTACATCTTTCTATGATGGTATTGACCAGAGCAAAGCAAAGCAAAATTTAAGGATCTAAAATTGATACATACTTGCAGAAATGTAAACACATAACCATTTACAGATGAATGAAGGGAGGAGTTTTTAATCCAAATGTACACATGATTAAGGGTGAATGATGGGTTTGCTAATAGGTCTTCCCTGCTTCTCAACCTGTCTCTGGAATTCTCCCCTCCCCCACCCAAAAAAATGGAAGGAAAGAAAGGAGGGAGGGAGGGGAGTAGGGAGGAAGAAAGGAGATAACTGAAAGAGGGAGACAAATTTCTAGACCATAGACTTTCTACTTTGAAACAGATCAGAGAATTTTAGACCAAGAAAAAAAAATTGAAAAGAAAAAGCTTCCTCAATCTAGATTGTGACTGTAGTAAGAATTTATTTGGTCACAATTTATCATCAGAAACCTTTGTGAGAGAATCCCAAGTCCCTCCAGAAAAAAATTTAAATCTTAAATAAAGGAATCAGTTTTGTGAGTGCACAGGAGGCATAAGAGGCAGCAGTGACTAAGCCGTGATGGATAAGGAAGTAATTCAAAAAGAAAAAGATCAGAATGTGTTATTTTGTGCAGATAACAGCAAAACTTTGTGCAGCAATTACTACCCTCCTCGGGACGTGAAACTGCTGTCTCTTCAGATGTGGGCAAACAATGTGCTTTCACACTAGAAAGAGCCTACCCATGGACACAACCACAGTTAGAAAAGAAAATGATGAAAACACCATCTCAGGCTTTGCTAAACTTTCAAAGTCCTGATAGAATAGAAGAGCTCAGAGACTCTGTTGGGGTTGTCTAGATGTCTAGCCACAATGGATGTGTTTGACAATGCTGGCCATTCTCTGCCATTATTCAGAGTTTGGGGGTATTAACTCAAAGAACCCAATGATCAGAGGCAAAACTCCAACCCCAAAATAGTTCAAGATAGCAGCTACAGGAACAATATGTAAGCTCTTCAGAAGTGATCTGCAATCAATGAGGCAAAAAGGGAAAGTTAAAGTGAGTTCCAGTTCCAAAGAGCTCAAGTAGTAAGTTACTTCTAAGTAACAGTAGTATCATAACCTATAAGAAAGTGATGAGTAAATCAGAAAAACTCCCTGGATTGTATTCATATACATCCACTTAGCTTCATCTGCATCACCCCATGAACAAAATAATCCATGACCATAGCACAGCCAATTTTTGTGAGCCATAATGGAAGTGGTTGTGGCAATGATTATGAAGAGGTTAAGAGCCATTCAAATGGTACTCACACACCAAGTCAAGAAAACTGCTCAGAAGGAGCCTCTTGACTGTGTAACTCCTATTCATCTGGAGCAGACATAATGAACTGCCAAATATTCACATTTATGATACTTAGAAACAGAACCCCATGTCTGTCAGGATTACCAGAGTTCCAGCCAAAAAAAAAAAAGAAAGAAAGAAAGAAAGAAAACCCTACATGCCCTAGCCTCTGAATAGAGGTGACCATGTAACTAAGATTAGGTCAATGTTATAGAGACAGAATGTCAAGAAAACTACTAAAAAGCGAGAGATAACTTAAGCTGGGAGACACATTTGTTCTCATTCCTTCCTGCTATGTCCTTTTATGAAATGAAAAGGTAACGGCTAGATGGACGGCATCCATCTTACACCATGAGGCAACTCTGAGGGTGGAAGTCATGGACCTATGGATAATAGAATAGAAAAATATAAGGACTCGTGGATAGTGAAGAGATTGGAGACCCATCTCACTAGACCTGAACTTCTTTTACATAAGAGGAAAAATAAGCCTCCATTGTTAAGCCACTGATTCACTTCCTTTAGCGGGAGAAGGAATCTTTATTAGCAGCAGTTGAACAATTCTCATAACTGATATTATCCCTGAAGCCACAACTTGAATTCTCTGATCCTTCCCTGGTCCCTTTTACAGCACTGAGGTTGATCTGAGGTAGATACCTTTTATAGCACTCACCATATGTGTAATTATCTGTTTAATGTCATTATTTTGTACTTGCCTGTGAAATCTAAATAAGGATGATTATATCTGTCTTTTTCCCTCCCATACTCAAGGAACCTATGAAGGGTGCACCACAGGGTTGGTACTCAGTAACAGTTTAATTTCATCGAATGAAAAAGGTACAAGAAAGAGTGAGAGTAGGCCCCTCCCTGGTGGCGCAATAGGTTAAAGTGCAGCACTGAGAAATGTCAACAGTCGCTTAGGCGTGAGTTCGATACCCAGCCATGGAAGTGATCCACATGGCACTGCAGACCTCTCCAATTTTGCCCACTGCTCTCCTCAGCAGTGTACTTTGTCTGTCTGCCTGTTAGGTTAAAGTGCAACACTGAGAAATGTCAACAGTCGCTTAGGCATGAGTTCGATACCCAGCCATGGAAGTGATCCACATGGTACTGCAGACCTCTCCAATTTCGCCCACTGCTCTCCTCAGCAGTGTACTTTGTCTGTCTGCCTGTTCTACTCCCCACTGTTCTGTCTCTGGTGAATCTTCTCACCCTCCAACACCTCTAGTCTATACTGCAGTTCTATATGCATAAATAATCTTAAAAAAAAAAAAAGAGCTACAGAATACTCTTGGTTAATAAACCAGATGCTGAGCCACTGATAGAACACCTAATAGTGGAAATACTATGGACATCAAAAAAGAAAACTAAGCTTTTTCAGAGGCAGTAACGTAAACACTGCACTTGAGAAACATTAAAGTCAAGTGGCATTTTAGCCTATGAATAGTTCCCTACACAATACACGCAGATCTTACAGAGGTCCATTATAATTTGATGTCCAGTTGAAAATGCATTTTCCATGTACTTGGGAGTTCTCAATCCTAACCATAGTTAATGGGGCCTATACTGTAATGAGTTAACAATACAATAAGCAGGACATGTATTCTATAAAATGAATGTATTTTTCAAATATCAAAAATTATTTCTTGGCATCAAACAAAATTATTGTTAATTTCTATAAAATATAAGTGAAAAATGAGACCAATGGTGAGGCTTTTAGACCTGCTGTAGATGCTGACTTTTTCTGGCAAAACAAATTAAAATACACATGGTAAAGCTGATGCTCATTCAGGTCAAACCAGCCAAGAAATCCCCAAAGAATTATCCTGGAAAGAGTGCTTAAAAATATTTTAAGGCCTGCGAAGAGTCAGGAGAAAAAACATTCATCCAAGTTCTATAACATAACAAGGCAAACACTAGCAATGGCTTACTGGGAAATGGAGGAGGAAGGCAAGAAAGGGCAGGGGAGGGCTGGAGGGAAGGAGGAAGGAATGGAGGGAGGGTGAGCGAAACACTGTCTAGGTTTTTAGATATCGGGTCTTGGTTTTGACATTTTAAGGAAGGACTGGGCTTCTCTTTGGGGTGTTCAGATATGTTCTCTGTGAAGTATTCATGGGTACATTAGTGAAAGTTGAAACATTTCTAGAGAAACATGTAACTATGACTCCAAGTTATCCTGCAAGCACTCTAGTGTGACAAAAAGTAAACCATAAACTAAAATAAACTACACTAGAAACAGCTACTTGTCTCTTTCTCACTCCCTCCTGTTTCTTCCAGCATTTTCTACCATTTTAGTTCCTCCTGAAGGCTTTTTGTGCTCTAGTTCCCTAGCCACCTACTTGTTAGCTGCCTTTTCTACAGCACTATGCCTGACAGACAACAAGCAGAAGAGGTGACTGGCATTCAAAACAGCTATGTGGTATTATCTGACAGATACCAAAGAGGAGTTATCCAAAAGTTCTCGTAACATGAAGAGAAATCCCCACATTTTTCTGTCATCTGGCTATTGACATTGAAGGCCCTGTTAAAATAAGAGGATTCACTACTAAAATGAGATCATCAATTTTTCTTTTGTCACATAGCAAAACCCTGGGAAAAGAGAGTCCAGGAGAGGGCAGTTTTGATGGGCTAAGAAAGGAGCGAAAATATCTGCAGAGATTCCTCATGAAGGCCTCTGGGTGAGATAGCAAAGTAATGTTCCCTAAATAGAGAAGATAGGCAGAGAGAAAAGTCAACCTAGATTAGCACCATTTGGTTGGCTAACTTGTGAAGCTATAGGAATTTTGTAAAGTGTGGTTTTACAGGAGACAGAGAAGATGGCTGAAAAGACTGATGAATCCCAACCTTGTCCTAGACCATCTGATGGATCAGCATTCATGAACAAGTGCCACCAGTACTTGGCTTCTGTGAAGCCAAATGACACAAAGGCTTATACCCTAATTCACAGTCTATGCACCTGAAATCCACTTACTTCAGTACAACGTGAACTTAGATTAAAAAGATGCCCCTTTCAGAATTCGAAGCAATTGAATTATCTTCAGTGGAATCTTTAGTGCTGAGCTGGTCAAAGAGACAAAGTTAAAACATATTGAGGTACAAGTACTTGAGAATTTAATATTTATGATAGATGATAGTGTGGCATGTATAATCATACGATCTAACTTGCAATTTGGGCAATCACAATAGTTCCTGGAGTTTTCATTTTTTTTTGTACTTGAAGCACAATTCAATTCAATCCATAAAGGAGAGATTTCAAGATGTGTAGAAGTATAAATCATTTGATGCATGGGGAGCAAGGAAATGAAGCAGAAGGCTGTCTGGAAACTGGGGACTAACAAATAAGAGGTGTTGACAGTGACTGAGATAAGCAAAGATTGACTAGCCTGGAATTTCTGTATTTTGGCTTCTCTGGTGGAGAAAATGTTCTGACGAAGCACTCGACTTTCATCTGGGTACTTAAATACCATCTGTAAAAGCATTTTTACAAGTAAAATATGGGGTATCCTGGAAGGTCAATGAACTATTCTCCAATAGGAGGAACACAGATATTGCAACTCCAAACAAAGCGAGGCCATTTTCAAAAATTTCATGCAAGGTGTGCACAGAATTCAGTCCATCCGGCACTACCTGCTGGACATCTACAACACCTCGTCAACTGCTGTGAAGAGTTCAAACCAGTTGGTTGACTTTGTGTAGATTGAAAACAGTCAGACCATTTCACACTTCCACAGGTAGTTATGCAGCTAGGAAGACAAAGCCTTCAGATGCTGATGCTGATGAGTGGTGCTGAAGCTAAAGTTAGCACCAACTTGGTTTCACTCTTTCCTGAAAAATAAGAAAGCTGCTAACACGTCATCTTCTGAGGAAAAAAAAAAAAAGCAGCTACTTTTATGCTGGTCCTGAGCTTCTGGCTATTGGACACAACGCAAATAATGCTGGTACTGAAAGAAGAGACAGGGCGTGTTAGCCAGGAGAAAAATCTTCCCCTTTTTAATGAAAATTTAATGTCGGAGAGAAAAAAAGGACACTCAACAGCTGGTGTTTCTCCTAACAGGAACTGACACTTCCTTCAGTCAAGTCTCAGGACATTCAGTTTTGTTGAGCAGACAATGCTCTCTATATATGAATCAACGAAGAATACTGCAACTGTAACGTCTAAGTTCTTTCAAGATTCTAAGTGCCAAAATGTTCATATTGCTGGGTAAAAAAGCTAAGAACAATGTTAGTAATGCTCCAATCGCTTCTTTCACATTTGAAAAATACAGTGCTCAGTTGGTAAACAAATCACTGCCTCTCCAATGATCCAAAAGTATAGTGTGTCATGTCATCAGCTAGGTGGTGTCAACAGGATTGATATTTATTAACTACCTAGGTTGTTAATAGATATCTAGGTTGAACTATTTGTTATCAACAAAAACCTCATAGAAAAGTCTGGCATTATCTTGATGTTTCAGTATAACTTCAGCAACCATCTGGAATACTGTAATTGCCATGACACTGCTTCTGGGTACAGCAAACAGCACAATCATTAAAAAAAAATTCATTTCAAATATCTTCCTGGAAGCTAATAAATTTTACAACAGTCTCAATCCTTCCTCATTGCAACAAAGAAAAGCTTAGTTCCAGACAAATTAAAAGTAAATTGATCGCCTTAGGGGAATCTATTCAAATATCACTTTTCTATGTTAGAAATCTTTTTTTCTGAAACATTAAAGAGAAGGGGGTGGAGAAAGAAGGAGCGAGAATGAATCTTGGGTGAGGGAGATGGATGATGGAGATAAAGAGTATGAAAGAGATAGAAGTTGGTGTATAAAAAAAACAATCTATAGCAAGGGGCGGGGTGGAGGGAAAACAAACCAAACTATTAAATTCTTGTTTGCAAAAGCAGGTAGAAATCAACTTAAAGTAAAATGCAAATGTCTACTGGGATACAGTCCTAACATTTGTGTTGAATTTATGAATAATAACTATGAATAATAAATACCAAAATTGAAGGGATCAAACGCCACCTTCCATGTTTATTCGTCATTACCCATTTTCTCACAAACAATGCTGTTTTATTCTTTTACTCATTTCCTTAAAATTACTTAGAATTATTTTTCCAGTTGTCCACTTAATCATATTTATAGGAGGCTGTATTTTTCAGGATGTTGCCATAAAAGCAATTAGAAGAATGCAGAAGCAAAGCCAATTAATGATTCCTCCGAGGAAGAGTGAGAATTTGAAGGCACCTTATGCTTGTCCCACCACTATTAATAGGAAGAGAAAATCCTTTACACTTTCAGTCCATGGCAGGCCTAGTGCCAGCTTACCAAACTCCTCTTTGAAAGAAAGAATGGCTGGTCCATCTGAAACATCAGGGAATTTGTAGGATCTCTTTGGGCCATGGCTGTGAGGCCTTTTTCTAAGTTGATTTGAGCTCTGAATATAGGACATCACCTGATTTAAGAACTTTTGCAACAGTTCTAGAAAAATTTAGTGACGAAGCTCTTCTTCACTAGTAAGTCTGGATACATAGTAAGACTGGATTATACACACACACACACACACACACACACAAATCACAGATACCTGTTGACAAACCACCACCACCACCAGTCATTATCCTGACTATAACATCCCATTTACAATTTCTTAAAATGGAGGATATTCTAACAATTATACCTCACTAAAACTGGGGAAAAATTCACTAAACCGAAAGTTCACTAAGATATCAAGTTTAGGGCCCTCCCTGGTGGGCAGCGGGTTAAAGCACAACACTAAGAAGCTTAAGCCACTTCTGCATGAGTTCGATTCCCGCCTGCCCCGGAGGTGACCACATGGTGCGGCAGACCTCTCCTGACCTGCCCGCTGCTCCCCTCAGCAGTGTTCTTCGTCGATCTGTTCTGCTCCCCACTCTGTTCTGTGAAGCCTCTCACCCACCTCATCTCTGGTCTGTACCCCAGTTCTGTACAAATAAATAAATAAATCTTTAAACAAAATCAAGTTTAGTTAAAAACTTAAATGTTCTGTCCAGCAGATCATGTCAAACCCTGGGAATTACCTGTTTTTCCAAAACATCACATCCCCGAAACACCAACCTTATTGCAATAGCCCCTTGTTAGTTAAAATGCCAATCTCTCATGGTTCCATGTAACATGTGGCTAATGAAGGATTGCCGGGCTGCGGCTGGAGAAGCCCTGAGGACCAGAGTTCTATGTACAGAAAACAAGAGCACAGGAGGAGCAGAGAATTCAAAGCTTCATTCAAGCTTGCATGATTTCTGTTCTCTGAGATTCCAATTTGGCAGTTACAGTGGGGGGGCGGTTGTGCAGGCTTGTTTAATATAAGATGTTGGACTCTAGCATAAAAATATTCTACAAGTAAATTGAAATTATTAATTAAAGCAAAAGCCTTCTCTGGCCCTAGAGATTTCTTATCCTCTTAATTCCACTTTGCAATCTTTTTTATTTGCTTCTATCAGGTAGTGAACAGCAAATAAGCTGGCTTGTTATTAAAACTACAGATAAAATAATCAGCTTTGGTAAAAAGAAAACAGTCCCTAGCTGAAGAGCTAAAGATCATCATCTGCTCGGATATTAAGGCATGGCGCACCTCCTCTACCTCTCCTAGTGTTCCCGAGTTGGGGGAAGTGGGCCGAACATGGCTGGAAATGAGAGTGGAGGGAAACTGCAGAATTACATTTCAAAAACTGCTGGGGTTCTGCTGCTCATCTCATGTGTGCGCACGCGCGCGCGCACACGCACGCGCACACACACACACACACCCCAGAGCTTCTATGCTGACAAAGCTTCCTGCGTAAGATGCTATGCAACATGAACAAAAAAGGATAAAAGGACATTGATGAACAGTTTTATGCTTCTGAGGAAAATGTTGTCCCCTTTCTTCCACAGTTTATGCAAACGGAAAAGTTTATATTTTAACACCCTCTTATCCCTTCCAGTATGGGAGGTCAGCGGCATTTCAACAAAGAAACCACTCATGAGTAATGATGTTACAGAGACAAGAGTGGGAAAATGAACTGCTTGAAATGAGTCTAATTCCTTGTGTGACGGCTAATAAAAAGAAACATCTGAACACAGTGCTTGAGAAGCATTTCTGTACTGTTCAACAGACTGAAAATAATAGTCTTTTTTCTGATCTGCATTACCATTAATAACAGCCTTCTCTCCTAGTCATCTGTGTTTACTAAGGGAATAAAGAATGATACGAGAGCTTGCCTTTCCTCTGCACCACCCAACTAGACACAAACTCCTCGGATCATTTTCTTTTTTAGCACTAACCCATTTTTATTTTGTAAAATAAAACTGGTCAGAGTACAAAAATGTTTCAGAAATGCGTTGGGAACTGTGAGTTAAGACTGAGAATTTCCAAGGTATTTCTCAGAAAGGTTGTTTAGAGAATAAAAGAGGAAGCTCACATCTGGCCTTTGACTAAGGGAGCACTTGCACTCTTCCGAGAGGGAAGTCTTCCAATGGCTGGCGTTACTTTTTTACTTTCTCTGGCCCACACCCCAAAAATTGTCCAGAGCAGGGGGGTAACAGATTGTGCACTGGAATAATTCACAAACTGCTGGTTGTCAGCTCCCCCAGTGCATTTGAAGTGGAATTGCCTTTCCAAAATTTCCACCTATTCACAGGCATTACATAAAGGAAAGATTCCCTGGCGTACAACAGACCTTTTACTCCCACCTATAAATAATAAGAGTTCTCATTAATTAATTCACATTCCTCTATTGTCATCTCTTCTGCCTTATCTCCATTCCGTAGCAGCCAGCTCATTTCTGCCATGCCCCAAATATCCTCTGATCTTATGATTCTGTTCAGACTGTTTCTCTCCCTTCAGCTTTGTAGCTGTTCCTCATCACATCAAATCTTTCTGCCTTAGAAACCCCCACCTCCAGGGAAAGTACAAGGAGACAATAAGAGAGAATAACATTAGCCAAGTCTCTGACAGAAAATCCGCCCAGATGGAAAAGGCCTGTTCTCTAGGACATTTCCTCCTTCCTACCAGAGAGCCTTCTGAGTAAGCCCAATGGTTCTGCGGGGATCCCTCCAAATATTAGAAACAGCTGTGTCTGGAAATGCCTGAGCAGGGTATGTTGCCAGCAGCCCTTGCAAGAAATCCTGCAGGAAAGGAATATTAACGAAAACAACTACAGACACAGTCTGCACACCCTATAAGAGAGTATACATTCCCCCATTAGGAAAGCCAATAGTTAACAACTGCTGATTTAAAAACACAATTCCCTCAAATTCTAAAAAAAGTTGCCATGAATCTTATCTCTGTCCAAAAAATCAACAGGGTGTTCAGTAAACTACTCAACAACTTGCTCACTAGAAGCACAATGTAATGTAAACTGGTCCTCTCCTGCCCCTCATGTTAATATCATTGGGCCATGGGCCAAAGCCTAGAGAAGTAAGCTTCATCTTGGTGAATTGGAATCTCCAGTGTCAGATACAGTCAGCCTGACTAATGGGAACTACAGCTTGCCAAAAATCTACAGCCTCCCTGTCTGTTCCACCCATCAAAATTGCTTAGAAGTCCCATGGCACAAGGCCAGCAGTCTACAGATCCCAATTGATTGTCGATGAAGGACAAGCCAAATACGTTACCTTTTTAGTTGCAGGGATTCCAGTGCTATTATGGCACTCAGAATGCTAGTTCCTAATGATTCAGACAAGCATGCAGGAGCTAAGTGTTATGGGATGCTCTGCACATGCTACAATTACAGTATTCAGCATGGCACTAATAGGCATCCCAGTCTCAAGTTCTATGGGCACCACATGGACAGTGCTGACAGGACTGCTCCTTCCCAGTTAAATATAATGAAAAATGCAGGAGCTGCCATATGCCCTGCTGCGTGTCGGGAGGCCTACTCCTACCGCTTCAAACTCCCGCAGCCAGGGAACAAAATAAAACATGCGTTATTCATCACAGCCTAGAACTTTCTAGAAAGTCTCTTTCCCTGCTATCCCAATATTGCATCAAATGGCAATTTACCGAATTTTCCTCCCTTTTCTATTCTTGAATATTTCCTAAGTGACTGAAACTCACGCTCTACCCAACTAGCTTTTCTTCTCAAACCAGACATTACCCATCTTATGAAAGAACATTCTTTCCCGGAGACACTGCTCTAAAGCAAACTGCTCAGGAAAATTAGTTTTTCAATAACCAATTGCATCAGGAATGATTGTAACTGTTATCCCTAAATGTAATAGAATTCCAGTGCCGTTAAAAGATGGTGCTTTATTTTCTTCCTTGATCAAGACCACATCCTGACATTCACATCCAGAAGAAAGCCATTGCCTGTGTATTAACTGTCACTTATCCTATCCAAACACAACCTGGAGAATCCAAGACATGGAAATCTGCTATTTCCGCACAAAGTCCATACCGTGGAGTACATGAATATGCTTATGAATGAGCCTCTTGAGAAGAATATAAGTGTCAGTAGCTCCCAGACTCTACTGAACTGAGCAGAGTCAACTTTGTACATAATCATGGGGTGGAAGCTAAGGATGGAGGAACTGGGTGATACATAATATATGCATTTACTGTGGAAAACACATTTCCTTCTACAGTAATAGTGCTCATATACTAAATATCTTTTGCATTAACAAGCTAGTCATTATTTAAATAAACCTCAAGAGCAAAGCTAATTATCAGAACAAATTGGTCCTTTCAAAAAAAAAAATATTTTTCTGTACCTGTTTTTAGTGGCCACGGAGGGGATCAAAGTGAATACAAATATAGCTACAATTGTAATATATTTTTATTGTCATATTTCCTATTTTGGGCTTCCTTATTTTATTTAGTATCTTCCATTTCTTTGTTTCCTTCGCACTGTAACTGGTGCATCTCTGAGGATATGACTTTAGATTTCCCTAGACCTTGCCTAGTTCCCCTCCCCTCCTGATAAGCTGTAAAACAGCATAATTAACACCAGACACCCGGTCTTCACTTTTTGCTGTAGGAGCTCAGCACGCCAACCTTGCAGGGTGTGGGCCCGAGGGGGTGGAAGAATGTGTAGCTCCAGCTCAGTCATGGTGGGCCTCTCCCACATTGCAATCCTCCCTGTTACACAATCCCTACGCTCTTCAATCCTGTTTACACAGCTGGAACTGGGAAGCCCCTGAAAATCAAGCAAATCACAGACTAAGGCTGCTCCCTGATTCATCTGGGTTTAATCCTGTTTATCTAAAGGAGAATAAATGAAGGTATTCAATTCCCAGTGTTGGGGTAATGGCTACCGGGACAAAGACGACGACTCCCCCTCCTGAACAGATTATTTATTATCATGATTGCGGCAGCCCACAGGTGTGAATCTTATCAGTAAGCAGCAGCCAACAAATGGTCCATCAAGAAGGAAAAGCAGCAATGGCAAGAAAGACAACCATTTACCTCAGGAAACAGTTCCTTGGATGACTACATTAAGAAACTACTTAGAATGAAGGGGCTGGCACTTCCTCAGTGAGCAAGGGTGTGCCACCATTCTGGTCCTTAAGAGTATGAGTCAGTGAGCTCTGCCTTTCGTGGGACTCCCTAACTAAGTTTGTCCATTCCTGCTCACCAAGGCCAAGGAAAGTTCACCCTATAGTCCCATCAGCTTCACAAGTAGGGAAGACAGAACGTGAGCTGATGACCCAAAGCCTAGGGACTAGTGAAAATGTTCTAACATTGCTAATTTGGAGTGTGCAGAGAAGCAAAGAGCAATGATTCGCCGTAGCACTGTGTCCAAAGGCAACGTCTCTCCAGAAAGAATGCACACATCATAAATCAGTCTACTGGAGCTACTCAAGGTTTAATCTGTTCCTTGCCCTATGTTGCATTTGAAGGCACTGCCTCTCACAGAAGGGAGCATTTGAAAAAGGCACCAGCCTCCTCCCCAGGGCAGTGGTAGAGAGCCTGTGAGCTCCAGAAAAAGACAACCTTTTTTAGGCACAGCCCTATCAGCCTGTCCTATGGAAGTTGTTTGCAGGCTAGTTTCTATGCCTTCTTTATTCCCCTGTCTATAGGGCAGGAAGAACAGCAACGATCTCATGGGGTTGCTGAGATAGCTGAAACTGGAAGTCCACGTAAGGCAAGCTGAAGAGTACCTAGCCCAGACAAAGAACTCAGTCCACATTAGCGATTCTTCTCCATCAGGAAGCGCTAATTCTTTGGGATAGATGGAGTCCAAGCTGGCCTTATTGGGAAACCATGTAGACAACTACTGGGCAACTAGAAAGGAAGGAAAGACTCCATGTTATAGACGCCACTCTTGACAGGCTGCCCACCATTAATGATTCCTCTGCATTATCATGACATTAATGTGTTAAATGCTACTTGGGAAAGGAGACCATTTCTTTAACAGGTCCTGTTGGAATAATTAGGACATTGGGGGAAAGGAACACATACGTTTAGATGCCGGAAATAGGAAACAAGGACAAATAATAACACCTGGGAACGCAGGGCCCTAATAAGCCAGGCTAACGGTGCTGAGGGAAGCTAAGAAACCCTGCAGGGAGTACTGGATGCCTGGGCTCCCAAATGGAGGAGAAGGTGTAGGCAGAGAGGCACAGTGGCCCCGCAGACACAATTTTGCCAAGGGCGCGCCCTTGCACGTTTGAGCAGAGAATGTGAGCAATGCTCCCCTCTGTGCTTTTATCTCCTTTTAGGCTCAGAGTTAATTCTGACTCTCTGCTGCAGTAGATCTCATCACTTAAGGGGAGGAAAAACCACACATGCAGAATGCATTCAAATTTAAAAAATAGACCTCAGAAAGGAAATATTGACAAGATGCCTAATATTCTAAGTATGAGGAATTAAATTGAATGAGGCACTTGGGGCGGGGACGCAAAAACAGGCTGCACCACACACATTTGGAATGGCAGCTCTAAGCCAACAATACAGCAAGCTTTGGGCTGATTAACAAGGAGCATTACGTGAGAGGGGATCTCGAGTGGAGTGGGAAAGCGGACTTGATAGCTTAGATATAAAAGCAACGATGAGCGCAAATCTCAACAATTAACAATGGAAGTAGTAATCATAAAATGAAAGGCCAGAGGGAAAGATAAAGTAGAAGCACCTAGGGAAAACCCGCGGTTGCTTTCTAAAATACAGGTACATGAGAGGAAAATGAAGACTAGCCATCAAGTCCATCAAGAGGGTTGCTGAGGAATTGATGTGGCGAATCTGAAGTGGACAGATGAGGGCCATTTAGTTTTGGGACAAAGTACATTCAGAAGCTTCTCATCCTCTATTTCTCCACCAAAACCACATCAGGGACACCCAGCTCGGTTCTCCTCATTCATGAATCAGCGTCTCAAAAGGCTGAACAATGGAATCACCAGAGATAATGAGGCAAATGGAGCTCTGAAAGATGGCTAAATCCCCCATGTCATATGATTTTAGCCCCCAGAAGATCAAAAGGCACCAAAGGCAAATTGGAACAACTCTGGCCATGGGATTTGGGTGTTCCATCACACCGGCGATGGGCCAGTGGTCCTGAACTAATGGCCAACTAAGAAATAGAAGGAGAAGAGCTAATCATTCCATTTTGGGAAAGGCAGAGCAGCTGCCAAAGCATCAGAGAGGGAACAGCTGTGTTCTTCACTTAGGGGAAAGACCTAATTAAGTTGAAAATTGCAAACTATTCAGAAATGGATGATTCAGTAAGGGCGAAGGAAGATGAAAGCACGAATTGGGTGTAAAAGGAAAGGAGGACCATTTCCATGAAAATGCATACACTTGAAAGCAGAGTTACGCTAACACATGGAAACAAACTTGAAGAGGAAGAAACTCAGACTGTTTAACACAAGCTAGCTTCACCACTGTCTCACCCTAACTTCCCTTGCCACGATGGAAGGACTGGTACACCCCAAAGCCCCATGACTAAGAGTCAGGTTTCCCATCCTACCTTGTTCTTCGGAAATACAGAGGCGAATCCAGCCAAAGTGCTTTCTCCTTCCCCAACAATCTTTTCAGAGTAAATTAACAACAACAACAAAAAGTATCAGGAACAATGGGCCCTTGGAAATCATTCCAGTTCCAACTTCACTTAAAGATGAGGAAACTGGGGCCCAGGATGGTGAGGAAGTAAGTAGCTTTCAATCACATGTGGACTTAATGACAGATCAAGGAACTGAATCCAGATGTCTGAGTGAGGACTTTTCCCCTATACAACAACATCCCCAATGAAAAGAAACACTAGGGAAGGCTTCAATAATTATTGGAAAATAAAGAGTAAGGACAAGTTTTTTTGATAATGCTGAGGAAGTTTTTTAGATTATCTTCGAGAAATGACTATTACTGAAATGGCCATACAACCAAAGAACAAGCCAATCAAGAATGACTGGTTCTTAGCAAATATGCAATCCCATAAACCAAAAAGAATGTAGCCATCTGATAAAATTTATGACATCTATTTGAATGGAAACATCTAATCCACAATAACCTACATCATATGAAATTGACATGGAGAACAGAAACTGAAGACTAGAATTTTATCGGGCATTTTTTTTTTTTTTGAAGATAAAGTTTTAAACACCAACATGAGCAGGAAATCAGCAAGGTTAGAGGGAAGGAAACTTCAAGAAGACTCAAACTGTGACTCAATTGAAGTATTGCGATCAACAGAACTGCCGGTGACACAGATAACCCAGCAGGCCAACTCAATGAGTGAAATGTAAGAAAGTGAAAGGCCAATATCTTCCTGATGCCAAGGCTGTAGGCAAACTCAGGTGCTATGAAACATGCCCCCTGGACTAGTAAAGCACACCGGTTATTTCCTCCGTCTTATAGTCACGCTTCTGACACCCTGATCTTTCTAGCTTCACTGCAGTATCCTGCTGCGGTTTACCTAGGCAACATCTCTTCTGAACTGGAGGAGGCAGCCCTTTCATAGAAGAATGAAAACTTCCTGTGAGCCCACCTTTGAGATCTCAAATAGGAAAACAGAGCAATGTCCTGGAGCCATATAGTACATCCCAGAAGCCCAAACTCTCTTCTGATCCTTGTTCTATCTTACAGTAAATCACTTTACATCTAGCATCTCCAAAATGAAATGGATGAGAACTGCCCTAGCGTTCGAAGTTCGGTGGAGGTCTCTGTTGTTTGGTAGTGTTTAGAGTGATCAACATTTGTTCACTGAGGGTCTTCTCCCTCCATAACAGTGTTCTAGGGGCTGGGTGGGAGGAGGGAGGAAAGCAGTGAAAAAGGAAACTGCAGGAAAAGGAAAAGAAGCCACAAAAATTTTCCATAAGGGAATATGGATCTGCTACATTAAAAAAATACTGAAAATATTTTTTGGTGAAAATATAATGATAAAAGAGAATTTGTGCCTACATGGAAATAGGATAAAATCAGGCTGACTTAAAAGGGGAGGGTTGGAGAAAGAACTGAAAAAGAAACAGACAGATGAACTAAGTAAAACAAAAATAGACATTTGTACTGTATTACCAGAAGGAAAGGGGGTAGGGTAAAGAATAGATTTGAACCTTTAGTGGTGGCCTTAACGGCATAAATACACATGCTGATTTTCAATGATGACCCCTAAAATCTACACTACTATTGTCATAATGCAATGCTACTTCAATTAAAAAAAAAGTATCAAGGGGAGAAGGCTGTAAACAGCGAGGGAGAAAGGAGGAAAAGGAGGGGAGAAAATCTTTAGTAAACTCAACAGTTTACAACTAACTGCATAGAAAAAAGGACTTGAGATTTGGCTTGGAGTTTTGGATTTTAAGAAGAGGCAAACTGTGAGAGGCCTGACATGTTAGCCAAGGAGTAGGAGGTTTCTGAAACTTATTTAAGGATCATGGAGAGCATTATCCATTAGGAAGAGCCACCTTGCTTAGAAAAAGTGGAATGAACACATCTGATCTAACTCCACTGTAAAATTACACTTACGTGGCCCCTAACACTAGAGTGAAAAAGCCTCTCCCCCTTGGTAGAACTTCATTACTTCTTAGATTTTAGCTATCATTTTTTTTTCTTTAGAGTAGACAAGTGACCTGCTCCTTCAGTTTGATTTTCACCCCATGCTTCTTGACACTGCCACTGAGCAGCTTCCAAGTAAGGAATGCCAAAAGGAGGAAATTAAGATGAAAGAGCAATTACCCCTCAAAGCAAGCACACCATACCATCTGTGAACTGGAGTATGGCACTCATTACAGATCCACTGGCAAATGGTGTTGTGCTCAGGAATCTGAAAAGATTGTGCTCAGAACCCAAAATGCATAATAAAAGACAATTAGAAGTTGAAGGGTCTTAACAATTACCAACCCTTTCATTTTACATTTCAAAAAAGCAGGCAAAAGGTGAGTTAAGGTGGTACAAATTGTGTGCATAGGTATGGAGCAGTGTGTGTGTAGGTGTTGAAGAGGTGAAAAGTCAAGCAGAGAGCGAGTGGAGTCAAGTATTAGTCAAGAAAATCTTTTTATGGAACCTGTTTTGCTTAAGATTATACAAACATGGCTAAAGGAAAAAGAGGGACAGAAAATCAAGCAAAATAAGTACATCAACTTCAACTTAGCAATCTAGTTCCTTGAGTATCTAGTATAGGAACAGGTTATTCTCTAAATGGCTTACATTTAATCCTTAAAACCACCCTTTTAAGTTTGGGGCTACTGTTACAGGGCAACCCCAATGTGAAATAGTTTGGCCTGATTGTGGGTCCTCACCTGAGTGCTTAAAGGGGACTTATTATGAGACTCAACTGCAGATATGCACAAAAAGGTTAATGAAGGGTTTATTTACAAAAAGGGGAAATGAGGAAAGGACTAACTCAGAAGAAAGAGAGATGAATTGGTAAATGTGTCCTACCAGTTCTGCTGAGCTGGGACCCCAATAGCATGCTGAAAGCAGGAGAAAAATCAAGCACCCCCACCCAAGGCCCACATATCTGGTTAAATACCAAGCCTGGCTGCTTAACTCCACCCTCAGTTCCCAGCAACCCTCTCTTTGGTGGTGATGGCATTATAGGATTTGTAGTCCTTGCTGTCTTGGATCTCTGGTCTAAGGTGGGGCTGGGGACCATAAAACCTAGCTGTGGAATTTGTTCAGGACAGCCTCTCCCCCCAGCACTACCAATATCCTCCAGTCTGTCGATGAGGAACCCAAAGACTAGACAGGACAAATAAGTTGCAGTCACATGCCTATTCATTTGTAGCATCTGAGGAGAATTGCAAGTCCCTAATTCTAGGGTCAGGTCAGTGATTTATTTGTTAAACTAGACTGTGCTGAGAGTAAAGTGCTCAGGATCATGAGCCAAGAAGGAGAAGAACACAGGGAATAAAAGAACAGTTACTTGATTTATAATATAGTGTACTAAGGAAAGGTATTTTATACCTATAAAGATCACTTTATATAAGAAAAGCTATCATACATATATAAATATCACTTTGGTTATGGATCCTGGCAACACTATTGCAACATTGCTCATTAGCTTATCTATACATATAAAACTGAGATATTGAGATGTCAGCAACTTATCCAAGGTTATGTGATGAATAAATAATAGAGTGAAAACTATAATTCTTAGTTTCCCCTGGGCCACTTGGCATTAAATTATTTTAGGGCTATAATTATCTTTTAGCATTTTGCATATAGTAGTTGGACGTAGAATTTCAGAAAGGCAAAAATTATGCACGTCCAGTTCCATGAAACGGGAATATTATGTTCATGCTCAACTCCATGTTAGTTCTTTTTGCACATCCCTATTCTACACAGCCCTGTGTGTGTGTCTGCCTCGCTTTCTTCCTCCTCTTGCCCCTCCCCGCAACCCCAGTCTCCCCACTTGTGTGTTGGCAAACAGAAACTTGTCATGAGGTCCTGACAAGCCAAAGCATTTTACGCTACAAAACCACAGCCTGTCAGCTAAATTCAGTACAATCAGTGAAGTAAATTCACTATAACTAGTGAAGATGAGCCACCTGACTTACATTAATATAAAGCAAACCACTCTGTGCAAGGCAGCAGGGAAAAAAATATTTCATTTATCAATTGTGTATCTGAGTGGCTCGCTCCTGGCATTTATAGAGAGGATTTTATGAGGAACGTTGGGGGAGTTTTTTTCCTATCATTAACAAATTCATTTTTTTCCCACTACAGAACGAGGCAGAAATCCAAAGGCCATAAATTCCCATCATTACTCAGGTGCCACTGTCCCCATGGCCCTCCTGTTAGCTCACTCATATGACAAGGAGCTATGACCTTTCGGGTAGGAGCTGGACATTTTTCAGTCCATTGGCAGAAAAAAGAATAGAAAGGATTCTTTGCTGGGTGACTTTTTAAGAGGAAACCTAGAAATGAAAAATGTATCTCCTCATTTATTTTTTAATGAAAGTCTGGGCATGAGGTAGGAACCAAAAAAAGCATCAAAATGCTGTCTGCCACCCATTATCCATTGAGCAGTGACACAGAGAGGGAGAGCAAGGAAGAAAGATAGAAGCCCTGGGGTGGGGCAGACACATTTTTATACAGGGAAAGTAACGTGCCCGTGTCACCAGACAAGAGCAAGAGTGTTATCTGCCTTATCATCAGTGCTCAAGAATATGTGTGTTTTGTAGTGTAGCTTAACATGGGCCTCTCTTCCAAGTTCCATAAGAACCTTTGGTGGCCATCCTGTCATCTCTCAAAGCAGAGTCTGGGCTAATTGAGAAAAAGAACGTGTGGGTAAAGGCAGCTTTTCAGTATCCAGACACTTCACAGGAGTATATCAAATCATACTGATCCCACGTCTCTCTGGCCATTGAGAGCTCTGGAAAACTTGGGAGGTTGTGACCCTTGGGACTCCTTTTAGTGCTTTTCCCTTCCAAGACTCCTCAGGATCAATATTCTAGAAGCCACCTCTCATCCAAATTCCAAAGTTAGAACTAATCTAATAGCACCTTTTTACAACCTAGAGTGAATTTGAATAAATGCATTTCCTCTTCTCAAGGGCTGCCTATAATTGCAAAATGAAATGCCTGACCCAGTGTTAAAAGGGATCAAAGACGACAGCAAGCAGATGAGAGGCATTGGCGGGGTGGCACCCCTGAAATCACAAACACTGGCTACTTTCACTGACTAAATCTCCATAATACAAACAGTATTTTCTCCCTTTTTCACTGGGAGGGGCACTTACCGAGTGCCAGAAAGGACACTAAATGCTTTAGCTGCTTCAGCTCACAACCACCTTGATGAATAATTTCTATTTTCTCCCATTTCACAAATGAGAACATTGACTGTGAAAAAAAGGAACTTAGTTCAATAGCTATTAAGTAGCAAAGACAAGCACAGAACTTAGATTTGTCTTATTTCAAAAACTGTTCTCTTAATCACTATGATGCTCTGCTTGCCTTTGGATTTACAGACAAGATTAGTGATGTCAATCTTGTACAGAATGGAATAGAGTAGAAGCAGGTATACTGACAATAAACTTGCTCATCTTAGTCAGTCTGAATTGATGGAACACTGCTTGGCAGACTCCAAATAAAAGCCAGCATACTCAGGTTTACCTGTGAGGGTTAGCTGGACTGTACTATTAAAGGAAGCCTAGATTATACCCGCCTCTTGCTTTGGCCATGCATGGCTTCAGTGCAGATATTTGTGTCACAATTCTTTTGTCTCTTAACACATCACTCTAACGTTCTCTACCTTTCTCAACTAAGATTCAGACTCTGATTCTCAGTTTAAATGGCTGTCTCTCCTCTGATGACCTTTTTAGAATTCTGTGCTTATCTCCCTCCTTTCCAGTATGCTATAAGGACAGATGATTATATTACAACATGAAAGCCTTATCACGATGATTTTGGGACCTTCACAGAACTTTATAAACATTCTATATTATATTGATGACAGTAGAAAATTAAGATAGCATGGGGGCTCATCGTAATAATGCAAATAGACTACTAGGTTCTGTGCCTACATTTCTGGTATAGATAACCTCTAAAGTATCCCACGTGATTAATATTAGACTCTTAAAAGAAGTATCCCTTCTCTAAATCAAATAAAACAATGTCTAGCTTTGCAACCTCACTTATTTAATAGACAGCCAATTCCTCATCTACAGATCCTGCCCCTAGGATCTTATCAGTCATTTATTTTAGGTAACTTTTATTTAGGGCAAATGAGACAGAAATGAGGCACTAAGCATCGCTCTAGATGGGTAAACAAAAACACAGAATAAACACATGGACCCAACAAGCATTGAATACTTCTTTCAAAATATACTGTGTGCAATGACACACTTACTTCTGGGTGTGGAACCTATTAAAGAAGAAGGGGGAGGGACTACAGGATCATGAAACACTTCTCCTTCACCTTCAACGTGCAAATGTCATAGCATGCTGGGTGGGCTCCCTTGATAACCTATCATTCTGAATTAAACGGCTCTTAAGCCTAGATGACCCCCTGCCAACATTACAAAGCTCATTCCTTGACTCATCACACTATAGAAAAGAAGCAAAATACATCTCTAACCTCCTAAGGCAAGCAAGAAGAATCTAGTTCAAAGTAGAAGGCAGTCAGGCAGTCTGGCAGACACAGCTGCAGCCCAGGGACTTGTACCTTCAGACCATCGACACATGACGCTGGCTAGAAACATCTGCTGCCCACTTCAGTACCGCTGGGATTTGGAAAGCATTGGAAAGTATACCAACTACAGAAGCAACTTTTCCTGGCATTTTAATTATCAGAATATTACAGATTAATCACCCAAACTTTACTTAAGTGGCAAGTCAGTCATTTCCCTTCATGAGGAGAAACAGCATACTGACTGAAAACTTATTGGATTGTATTTCTTTTTTTTTTTTTAAGATTTATTTATTTATGCATACAGAGCTAGGGTACAGGCCAGAGGTGCAGGGTTGGTGAGAGGATTCACCAGACACAGAGTGAGGAGCAGAACAGGCAGAACGACGAATTACACTGCTGAGGGGAGCAGCGGGCATGTCAGGAGAGGTCTGCCTCGCCATGTGGAATCACATCCGGGGCAGGCGGGGATCGAACTCTTGGGGAAGTGGCTTTAGCTTCTCAGTGTTGGGCTTTAACCCGCTGCGCCACTAGGGAGGGCCTGGATTGTATTTCTTTTAACACTGTATTTTAAACTAAAGATTCGGACCAGATAATTTTATGGCTCTCTAATTAGCATTATCACAAGGGAAAAACCAAAAGGTTAATAAGAGATGGTTAGTTTGGAATGGTGATTTCCTGGTGCCAGCTCCAGCAGCCAGACTGTTTGCAAACTCATTAGTTGCATAGATTGATTATCAGCTGAATTCAGGAAGTGCTCACTTGCTGTGTTAGCAGAAGGCTAGTGTGATTCGATACACCTACCCTACAGCTAACTAGGGCCCAACAGTAAGGTAATGTTTCCGGCAGTCAAAGCAGGAGGGTTTTCTTTGCATTCAACTTTAGTTGACATCAATTATAAATCGAACAGTGTTTGGTGAAGCTCCGAGAGGCATAATGAAACCTTCTAAGTTGACAGCTGATACAAACAAAGGTCTGGCTCCAGGTCTGTGAAATTCACTTTATGCATAGACACTGTGCTGCTGAATTCTCATTGTGCCACTAAGGAAAATCATCCAGTCTAAGAAAACACAAACTTAATAGGCACTCCCAGATAATCATTCAACTTCCACATCAAACTGTACAGGCTGTTGTTTGATGGGCAGTGAACTTTGGGCATGGGTCTGCATTTTGGCATCAATGTGTGTTCTGACATTAATGAAGTCTTTAAATCTCAGTCTCCTCTCAGAAAAAAAAAAATGTACAGATATTTATATGCAGCACGTCTAAGTTCACTTTTCGAATTAAGAGGACTCAATTTTCTAACTAGTGATGATAATAGCAAGTTCCCCAAGCTTACATTTTTCCCAAATTAAGTTTGTGAGGTCAAGGAGTTGTACGTCTTTTTCTATCTGTTCAGGTTACAGGTTCAAACCTCTAACATGTATACATTCACACCCTACCCACCACTGGTACCCCAAACAATCCTCCACATGTTACATAAAGCCCGTTCATTCCCCCACTCCCTCCCCACCACCCCGGTGAGGTGTTTTACAGTCAGATGTATTTACTATTGGTTTGGATTTCACCCTTTGTGATGTTCCTCAATATTCTTAAACAGTTCCTACTTGTCTATGAATGATGGGCCATCTGCACCTAACTTGTTTTGATTCCCAAAGCAGGCAACCTAACTCATAAGCTGGAGACTTTTTTTTTTTCAATAAGTTAATTTTTAAGTGAAATTAAATCAAAACCAGTTTTTTGGTTCACCTCCCAGATTAGAGCAATTGATAGCCTCATTAACAATTAAAAACATTCTGATGCAGTCTAAATATCTTGGAACCCTCTCTCCTTCATATTGAAAAGGAAAGATGCTATTGTTCACACAGGTTGGAAACGCCAAGCAGGCTGAAAGAGAAGGGAAGAAAGCAAGTTGCCAAACATCTATGATTACCCATGCTAAAGATAGAAATATGAGCTTAGAGGTAGAGATAATGGCTACATAGAAACTGAAAAATAATGTCACTGGCATTGGATTTTAATTTGCAAGTTCATGACTGGGATGCTGCCTTGCTGTAATCATCCAGGCTACCAAGTTTCTCCAGGTGATTACAGCAGTGATTGTTTACAGATTTCTATTTAAGAAGCAAGCAACATAAGTTATGCCTTTATTCAAAGCGGGTAACAGTTGCACTCCTGCATGAATTGTAATCTAGCTACTAAGCCATGAATTAGAAAGAGCCTGGAGCTTAGCTAACAGGATAGAAGAGTTGAAATTGTTTTTAGAGTCTAAGTTCAGACAGATTGAAAATTTTACTTGTTTAGCTAACACAGGAAACCAAAGAGTCCCATTTGCCATTAAAATGAATGGCACTAAGGTTAAAACAACTAAAGATAAGGTAGCGTTATGTATTATTTCAAATTTAACAGCTTGAAAGTTTGTCATATACACTCCTGTGAAGAATAATGGAGTAAAGCTATAATTTTTGATTACTGGGAACCCTCAAAAGACAAAGTGTCCCTCAAGAAGCCACCTCAAGGAGACAAAAGTTTGAATGAACTCAGCCACAAAAGAGGTCGTTTTCGGAGAAACTCTTTTGGCCCCTTCTGGAGTCAATGTCTTTCAAATCACCTCTGCTACACAGCAGGTCCCTTATATCTCCAACCACACAGTACATCTATGACCTGTATATTTGTTTATTGAAATACCATGTTCATCATAAAACCTACAACTCCACACACCCTTCTGTCTTTGTCACCTATACACAATATCCTGCTCTGAAGGATTTGGATTTGCTCCAAAACCACTCTAGACAATGTATTTCCTAAATAATCTCTTTAGCCCAAGCTATAGAGATATAGAAAACAGCCTTGTTTTCTCTCCCACTCTCTCTCTCTCCTTTCCTCATCTGCCTCCATCCTCCCCACCCCATGAAAGAACAAGTGATTTATGGGACTTTTTTCCGACCAGTTGCAAAAGAGTCTGTTTTGTCTACCTACCTTGAACTGCAAATAACTCTTTAAAAGAAACTTTTCTGATAGTCTTAAAAGCTAGCTGAGGGCCCTCCCTGGTGGCACAGCGGGTTAAAGCACAGCACTAAGAAGCTAAAGCCACTTCCACATGAGTTCGATCCCCGCCTGCCCCGGAAGTGACCACATGGCGTGGCAGACCTCTCCTGACCCACCCACTGCTCCCCTCAGCAGTGTACTTCATTGATCTGTCTGTTCTGCTCCCCACTCTGTCTCTGGTGAAGCCTCTCACCGCCCCTGAGCCTCTGGCCTGTACCCCCGTTCTGTATGCATAAATAAATAAACCTTAAAAAAAAAACTAGTTGAAACCTTTTTTAATCTGGGGCTGGTGATTTTTTTCCATAACTGAAGTTTTGTTGGGGAAAGCCTTGTAGGAAGAGAAATTGAAAGGCCTTTCTTGTTAAAAAGTCACATTTTCAATATGGGTGTGTCAAATTAACTTTCCTTGACCCAAAGTGAACAGGAAATGAGCCATCTGGTGAAGAGAGAGAGAAAAAAATACCTGAAACAAACTGACTTTTGATGACAAAAAGCATCTATGGTGAGAAAGGAACCACCTCACAAGTATTTTCTCATACAATAAAGAAACAACACATCATTTGCCTATTCTTAAAATTGCTTTAAACTATGATTGGACCTAATTTCCCATATTATTTCATACTATAAAGGGGTTAAAGGAAAAATTAACAGAAACATACACTTGTGAACACCAAGCTTAGATTTATTTGTGTTTTCCCATCCTGATGGAGTTTATTTATTATTATGGTTTTAACTATCTTATGGTAGGATAGAAATGATGCTAATTGATTGAAAGACCCACACTGCTGGTAGGGATGCAAACTGGTTCACCCACTGTGGGGAGCTGTGTGGAGGTTCCTCAAACTGCGAAAAATGGATCTTCCATAAGATTCAGCAATTCCACCCCTAGGGATCTACTCAAAAGACACAAAAACATTAATTCAAAAGGATACCTGCACCCCTATGTTTATTGCTGCACTATTTACAATAGGCAAGATGTGGAATCAACCCAAATTCCCAAAAATGGATGACTGGATTAAGAAGATGTGGTGTACACACACAATGGAATATTAGTCAGCAATCAAAAAAGATGGACTCATGCCATTGGTGGCAACTTGGATGGAGCTGGAAGGGATCATGCTTAGTGAGATAAGCAGAAAGAAAAAGAAAAATACCAGATGGTTTCTCTCATGGCTGGAGTGTAAGGGATCAGGGGGAAAAGTGTAATAAAGTAAAAACAAACAGCAACTAACAACTATAAACCAGTGACATCCTATCGGGGAGGAGAGGGAAACGGGATCAAAACTGGGGCGGGATGAACACACGGGACTATGGTGATGGCACTTGGGTGAAGTGGTGATGGGAAGTCCACAGGGATTAGAGCTGAGATGAAAAAATATAAATGAAGAAAGATGTAAATATATCTATCTACACCTATCTATCTATATAGACATATGTAATTTTTCATTATAAATAAATAGATTGAAAAACCCAAAGAAGTTACTGATGTACTTTTTGAAAAGGTGAAGCAGCCCATAGGATCTAGCCCCATAAAACAACTCATTTTGCTTCTCATCTGCTATCCTGCTGGCAGTGCCCCTACTTGATACGGCCTACAAAACCTGCCAAAGCACAAAGGAATTGGAGAACATTCACCTAGCGCATCACCCAAATAGAGCAGAATTTTATCTAGTAGAGTGTGCTGGGGCCTGGTTTCCACTATTCCTCCAAGGGATCCCATTGCACTAAAGTATCCTTTGAAATGCATTTTGCTTTCTAGCTCAAATAATCTTAATTAATGTCTTCACTGATTCTATGTAATCTATTCCATACTGGACCATTTATACGATTGGGCCATAAACTCCTAGAGAATGAAATTCGTAATTGTTCAGCGTGCTCCCTTTATATAGCCTCCATCCTCCAATGCTTTCCAAGGGCTTAGAAATATAGAAATTCATACTGTCAACTAGTCAGAGCGCCTGGCATTTATTCTCTTGATGAATAATGAATCCCTTACCACAGGTAATTAATAACAATAAATTTTAAAAGAGACACTGAATATAAGACACCCCAAGTTCCAAGTGGATTAGGAAAACATGTTCATTTCACAACAAAGGAAGGATGTGCTCATGCTTCAAAGTAGATGAACAGAATTGTCCTGACCAATGGGCCCATGCCAAAATAATGCTAGCGAACAACAACTAGCAGAATGGATGTTTCCATTAGTCAAGAATAACTTTATTCCAGTGACTATCTTGCCAATAAAATGTAAATAATGATTTGGAAGAAGTCCAATTATCTGGCGCAGCAATGTAGCTGAAAAAAACAAAGACACCCACCTGTCACCTCTCTTCCCACCTGGCCAAACACTGCTGAGACTGAGAATGGATAAAGGTCCTGGGCATCAAAGGAAGACTGTCCTTTGAGTACCACTGAGTGCCTCTTCTAAGTCAGCAAGGTAACCGAGCATGTCAGAGATTAAACCTGCCACACGACAGTGACAGTAACTAAAAGTGAGTAGTAAATCCAACCTCCAGGCAGACGTATTTAAAAAGAAAATGTTTACCAAGTTGATATTGTTGGGATTAGAACATCAACAGAGAATTTCTCATAATACTCTTATTTAAGATCTTGATTATAACATTCTTCTTCTATATCTTCTTTTGCTTTACTGGCACTAGTCCTGGGAGCTGTTCTGGTCATGATTTCTAACATCAGGAGAAATTCATTTCATCATTGACCGGATCTTTTTCAACTCAGTAAACCCCAGATAAGCCATATAAAAATATGGTAACTTTTACAATAATACCAATACTTGGTACATTCAAATCCCAGAGTCAGATGAATAGTAGGCACTCAAAAATAGTGTTGAATGAATGCATGATACATGGCTGTGCATGGATTTTTCCTGCCTGGCACTAGAATGTTATTTTCTTGTGGCAAGATGAAGAAAAAAAAAAAAGCTAAGTCACAAAATTAGATAACATATATATGCATGTATACACATACACACACACACACACACACACACACACACACACACATATATATATATATATACATATATTAACACATTTCTGTGTTCAAGTAATTAAACATTTCACCTGGTATATTTGCAAGAGGCTGAAGACATTTTAAAAAGATTCTGTATGAGCAAAACCAGGGGAGAAATAACCACATGAATTGCAAAACAGTATATCTAGCCTCAAAGATGCTAATTCAGGTCCAGGGGGATCTAATCAACCTCTTTGTTGAAGTAAAGATAAAACTTTTTGACAGCAAATGCTATTCTGATAAAATGGAATTTTCAATTACCCTATGAACATCTGGTCCATGCTACCATTTCTGGAACCCAGCAGCACACTGCTTTGCAATGTCACAAAATATTCTCCATTGAGAACTACCTATTTTGCCAAGAGACTAATTGAAATGAGTATTTGGAAATGTAGTGAGGTGAGAAGTGAGTCAGGGGGATAGGTAAGATAAGGAAGGGATGTTCAGTCACTGAATCATAATTGCATTAAAAAGCTAGAGAAAATGAAATTATACATTGCTGGTTGAGTGTTTAAAGTGTAAACATCTTAATACACCTGTGGTTGAAACTAGAATACACATAATATGCAGCCTACGGAACATTCTCACGGCCAACTTGTAACAGCAGTGGCATTAGGCACAGATCAAGTTCTTCAAATGCATGGTTTACACAGCAGAAGTTTTAGATGATATTCAGGTGATGAAACTAGCAAATAAACAAGCTTAGTAAAATGCAGAAGAACCTACACTTCCAGAAATAAAGCAATCATTATATTGCATTTGGGTGCACTTGGATGTGCGAAGCAGATAGATGTTTTTACAAATTTCTGTATGTTACTTCCAGTTTGGTATCTGTTAGCATGGAAGGGAGATGAATTCAGTGTTGTGAATTCCAGTTGGGTATATATTAGCCCAATTACAGTCATCTTTTCAGCTGATGAACTTCTAATCAATAATTAAAATCATGAGGTAAGAGAGATTGAGTGTGATTTGAAACAAATTAGTTGGGCTTGGAACTAGAATGCACAACTGTAGCACAGGATCCCCACAAAACCCAATTTGACATCAGGACTAGATATTTAAGTAAGCATAATGAGATACCATTTCGTCAAAGATGATCACGCAGAGAAGCAAAGGGGAGACAGAAGCCTATTAACCCCAGCACTATTCAACCCAATAGAACCCTGCTGAAGCTTCTAGCCCAGTGATCCCTTCAACTGTGCATCATTCCCAAGAGCCTCTGGCACCTCTGACAACGTTGCTTCTGACAATATTCTTTTATACTGTCTGTAGAAATTGCAAAAGGTGGTGAAATTTCTGTCCGTGTGTAGGTGGTAATTTCACAAACAACTCAAATTCAAGGGGGGAAGGCACTGGTTGAAAGAATTGAGCATGACTAACACGCTCCACAACAAATCACCCCCAGGAACCAATTCAGGTGGTTAAAACCTGCTGAGTAACACTGACTTGTTCACAAAGTACTCTGAGAGCCACAGAGACTTAACACATTTCCAAAAGGTCTACATGTCAGTACAAAGTACAGGATGTAGACTACTCAATCAACTTCTTTTCTGGGAAGCCATGATAATAGCTGTGGTACTGGGGACAAGCTGAGCATTATCTCCAGGGCACTGAAGATGATAAATGAATTTCTAATTCAGTCACCTGGTAACCAGGAAGTTCAGTTCAGCTCTTGGTTATGTTGCACGAGTGAAGTTATCACTGGTCTTGAATTAACCCACTGACCTGGTCTTAAATAGGCAGAAAGTGCCAGTAAACGAAAACCCAGAGCTGCCTGTCATTTCATTATGCCCATCCTGACTCAAGTTGCTCTGTGTTTGGTTTGGGGCCCTCAAAACAACCTAAAGTCAAGTGGCTAGACTCTTTGAGAACGAAATTCTTCCAAAACCCTCCTTTCTTTAATGTGCGGTTCCAGGTTTTTGCCTTAGAGAAGTGTTCATGGAAATTTAGGGAATTGGGTCTTTACTCTGGGTGTCAGGAAGCACCCTTGACATTCACATTGAGCATTCTTCTGCTGTGACAAAGTGATATAAGCGAAGCCAAAAGAAACGTTTGGCAGGGGGAGCAAGCACAGAGGCTCGTCTAGGTGTGTCTCAGAAAGCAAGGAACAGAGAAAGTACCTTTTCTCAAGGAAAAAAAATTAACAGATAAATAAAATTACATTCATTGTGAAAATTGAGATTCTTCATCAACCAGGTGTTTATATATGTGCAGAGAAAGATGCTATAATAATATCCAAACTAGGAAAATCACACATAACCACAGGCAAACAATCCAAAGTGAGTTAAACTCACTAAAGAAAGGTGTGAATACACACTGCTGGATATTTGGTCCAACTTTAGAGTGGTTTTAACAGGACCAGAATAAATGCTGGAAGGACCAAAACCAGTCTCATAAGTCCACTATAACCTGCTCTTCTATAGAGCAATCCACTCAAACCTCAGCTCTGGAACACCCAGGATGTCAAGGCATGTGGATCTGAGATCACCAGTTCAAATAACTAGAGAGATAGAACTCTTTTTTTTTTTTCCTCAAGGAATCTTTGAGAATTTTAATGCAGGTCTGAGTGCATGGGAGATTCCATTTTCCCTGCTCACCTTTGTAAATTGCTAGTCCTCTGAAGCAACCATAACTTTTTGTCCTGAAAAAATGTACAGCTTGAACCATTTCAGTGAGAATGGAGACAAGATCTGGCATGCACAATAAATTCACTTGACTGCCTTTCAACCACTGTGCCTTAGGATAAAATGACACATTTATTATGTGAATCCAAGTTGGAGACAACATAATACTATAAAATGGTCTCGAAATAGTTGCTGTCATTTGAGGTAGCAATAATGAACCCACGTGAACTTAGGTTCACACAATATGTGTGGCTAGCCTGGAGATGAATTGGGATCGGACAATTAAATATTATTATGGAAAGCTTCAGAAGTACTGGGACCCCATAAGGCAGATGTAAGCAAGTCCTGATTTTCCTTTGCATCTAAACTTTTATGAGTCAATCAAGTTAAAAATAAACACATAAGGGTTAAGTCCAGGTTTAGCCACTGCCGGAAGTAAGGCAAAAAACGAGGTAAATATTTGCAGATAGAAATACTGAGAAAATGTGAATGTTGTCAAGCAGAGTAGTGAAACTGTGTGTGTGTGTGTGTGTGTGTGTGTGTGTGTGTGTAAGTCATCATCATCTTATAAGGAGGAGAACCCTAGGATAATGCCAGACATTTGCTTCAGAATGCTATCATTATTATACAGTCAGATAGATAGATAGGTAGCTGGGGACACACACACAATACATTCCATTTGCAAGAAACAGCACTCAGAAAAACTAGCCGCAGTCCACTGATACCATTTTCCTAGAGAAATGTGACAAAAAATTAAAACATATGTTGTTCTAGCGAAGCATAAAGTTAGAATCAATTATGACTATTTTCTTTCCCAAAGTCATTTCATTTTAGAGAGTATCTAACTAAAACCTTTTCTGATATAAATGAAAAAGCCTTCTTTATGACACAAAAGTAGTAAATGATACATATCAGTCTGTATCCTGTGACACACTACTAATTCTCTGAGAATTAAATTGTCTCTGATTCACTTATATAAGTGTTGGATATTTTTTCATCTTTATTCTAAGTAAGGATGTCCAGAAAGTATGTTATCTCTGTTGCTATCACCACACACCAATTAGGGGAGGCAGTGGTGCGCAATTAGTGATCTCTATATGCTATAGTCTTTGACACATGGTTCTGCAGGGGAGGGGCTGAATTAGACAGTTTAATAGAATGTACAGTCACTAAATTTTTCTTCCTATGGAAAGCATTTTGTTTTGTAGCCTTTGCATTTTTTTCCTTTTGAATTCACTTATAAGAGCAAGACAAAAGCATTTAACGATGTTTACAGTGAAATGAAACAGCTAAAGACCAGCACATAATCACCATATTTTGTTTTCTCATCTTTAAGTCTTTCAGCAGTGGGACTTCCAGCTGAGCTTGCGTCTAGCTTAGCTTAGCTGTGTCTCAAGACACAGCCAAGCATTCTGAAGCTTCGCTGAGCCTAAACACCAAACTGAATTAATGCTTCTTAACTGAAAAAGACAGGCTGTTAACCTATTGTGTTTGCATCAGTAAAACACTGAAAACAACATGTATGCCCAAGTCCATCTGAACACTCTGCCTTGTATGAGCTCTGGTGATGTCTTCATAGCCTGGCTTATGGCTAGCATGGTTTAAAGAGGCACATGTGGTTGAGTTCACAAGAACACTCTTAATGCAGGACGATGCCACCCCTGACATGTGCTCTGAGGTAGTCCTCACACTCACAAAATGTTATATGAGTTGGCTTCTGTGACACTGTTCTTGTTCTTGGATCTCCTGTGAGCCGTGGTATACATTTGTGGGGCAGCGGGAGGGGTTTGACATAGAAACTCCACAGTCCAAGAGGGAAGGTTGGTATTATCTGTCCTCAGTAAAGGGTGTACAATCTGTAGTCAGATTGTGGCCTCTGGGTAAACTTAACCTACCCGATACAGAAATAAAACCCACCTCTTTGGTCTCATAAATGCTATGTCCTGCGCAACCTGCAGGGTTGAATTCTGTAGTAAAGTTAAAAGAAGCTTTCAGTCCTGGTGAGAAGACATCTGCTCATTTCCTATGTCCTCAGAGCAGCTATTAGTGTAGTGAATGTATGTAATGTGACTATTTATCCAGCTTTTAAAATGGCTAAACACGGGCCATCCCTGGTGGTGCAGCAGGTTAAAACACAGCACTAAGAAGCTAAAGCCACTTCAGCATGAGTTCGATCCCTGCCCTGGAGATGACCCACACGGTGCGGCAGACCTCTTCTGACCCACCCGCTGCTCCTCTCAGCAGTGTACTTCGTTGATCTGCCTGTTCTGCTCCCCGCTCTGCCTCTGGTGAATCCTCTCACTGCCCCCGCACCTCTGGCCTGTACCCCAGTTCTGTATGCATAAATAAATAAACCTTTAAAACAACAACAACAACAACAACAAAAAGGCTAAATACACTGCAGTCCTAGGGATGCACTCAGAGAGGGGGGACATAATCTGGTCAAGGGTCAGGGCTTCTTAAAACCCTACGGATGGGGCTGAGGTGTGAGCTCAGCAGACACCTTGACAACACACTCATTAGTCAAGTGGTTCCGTGTGCCTACAAATATCCTGGGTTCTTTGGAGCCTATGGTTGCAACTTACATCCACCAGCTCTTACCATGGTCAGGCATCTGGGATCCCATGGAGGTCACACTGGTGTTCAGCACGTCATTGACGGCAGTATCACAGTACAGGCTCCGCTGGACGTCATGCTCACTGTCAGTCTGGTCACTCTCCTCATGCCCACTGTCCTTCAGGCTGTTGCCCTCTAAGTCCTTGAAGGTGGAGCTGCTGGGTTGAAGAAAGAATGACCATTTACAACTGTGATAGATGTGACTTTTAAAATCTTCCAGAATCAGGATGCTGTCAGTGACACCAACAGTGACTGACATCTTGCCCAACAGCATAGAAGGAAGAAACATCTCTGTTTAAGTACAGTGGAACTTAACATTGCAAAGAGGCTCCCACCATTGGATGCTGATGCAGCTAAGCCTTTCCATCACTTACCATCCATGCACTAGAAGTTATAAATCAAAATATAATAAAAAAACAGCTAATATCTACTAAGAGATTACCATACACAAGGCACTGTTCTAAATGCTTGACATGATTTAGCATTTTTAACCATCACAATTCTATATGGCAAAAGTACTATTAATAGTGCTGTTTACCAACAGCAACAACAAAACCCACACGCACATGGAAGTTAAACAATTTGTTCAAGGTCACACAACTGATAAAATGTATTAGCTCACTTAGGACGGATTCCAGGCAGTCTCACTCCAAAGCCCGGACCACTATGTAAGCTGTCTCTCCAAAGATGTCTATTAATTGACTGGAGAAATGAAAATGACAGAAATAGAGGTAGTGCAACTTACATAGAAAGGATTATCAGGAGCAGAGACAGGTTAGTTTTAAATAAAAAGGCAGGGGGATAAATTCAAAGAAGAGGAAAGTCAGGAACTTTCAGTTCTGGGAAGGGAAGTTTTGGTTCTGGGAAGGGAAGGTAAAAGTGAGAACCAGAGAGTGAGCACTCCTAAAACTTTAGATGTAGTTATGGTAAGAACATGGAAGCTTTCAGCTCGAGAGTCTGTGGGTGAATTTTTTTAGCATTTGTAAATCAATTCCATGCACTGAGCATGGCATCCTGAGCCCCACACCACTGCTCAGGAAACAGAGAATAATATATAAGGTATATCCATTGAGGCGCCACCTGTTATTTTCTAATACTTTGTCCTGACAGGATCTGCAGCTGGGCTACACCATGGGCCATAAATTATGCATCTGAACTACCTAGCGAATGGTGAATCCATTCCCTAGTCAGTGAGGAAGCAGCAAAGGCATGCTCAAGAAAATGTGTTGTTGTCTCAACACGGGAGAGTGGCATGCTTATGAATTAGGACAGATCCCAACAGACCTACTGTACCTCTGAAAAGGTAACCCTGTGGAGATGACACTGCAAACTCACTTGATCTGCTCCACCTTGAACATCCACAGGCCTGGCTCTCCGAGGCTTTGATAAGAACATTCAGTTCCTATGATGAAGAGCTCGGCCTCGGACACAGTGGCTACATTGTCATTCACCACACTTGGTCAAAAGAAATCACAGCAGATTTTTAACATATGACCAACCTAGATGTAGAGAGCTTGCTGCCCTGAATATGAAAAGGAAAAGATCAAAAGGGCAGTCACTGGAAAGCCATAATTATAAGAAAATGAAGATCAGCAGACAGTGAAGCATTGACCTGTTTGCTAATTATTTTCTGAAAGGATAACTGAGCATCAATTGTATTAAAACTAAAATCACTCAGCAGGCCAGTTCACTCAGTTCCTTCTGAATTATCACGCAGTTAATCCATCTTGCGGATCTACCATGATGCAGTTCTGTTCAAAAACAAGTCAACCTATAACTCTTCTGTGCTAAAGAAGACCAATTAGAAATACACGTTCTCAAGTATCTCACCATTTCTAGCATTGTGGTATAGAATTTGAGGCTTCCTGTAGATAGTAACCCTACAGCTAGTTACCAGAATCAAAATGTGCTTTTCAGAAAAAATCTGGCCTCTATATAAGCACCCCTATACCTCAAGGGATAGGAAATGGCCTGCCTGGAGGATATAATTGGCTCCTACTTTTTTATAACAAATCTTAATTTTTGACCTGCATCTTTAATAGATGAAGCAGCATATGAAAACTTCCCTCATCCACAACACAGAATTCTCATTTTAAGCCAGAGAATTCAACCCTGGGTGGAATGCATTTCAGCAGTTGTCAAAACTGCCTGAGACACCACACAAGGGTGAAAGATATAGCCGAAGGCTAATGCAGTTAACAGCCCTAGGACGAGGTTTCTCAACCTTGGCTCTACTGACATTTTGGACTGCGTGATTCTTTGATGAGGGGAGCTCTCCTGTACATTACAAGATGTTTGGCAGCATCCCTGACCTCTACCCACTAGATGCCAATAATACCCACCCCGAAGTTAAAACCAAAATGTCTCCAGGCATTGTCTAATCACCCCCAGTTGAGAGCACTGCTCTAGGTCTAACCTCTCTTCCTGTGATATAGGAGAGTTCCAGGTAGTAGTAGAAAGAGCACTGAACTTGAAGTCATTAGAGTAAGTGCTAATCCGTCATCTGCCACTTCCTCTATAAGATCTGGGGCCTCATATTTAATGTCTTTGAGCCTCAATCTCATTGTCTATAAAATTTATTTGCTAAAACTTCCTTCACAAGACCACTGTGAGGATTCAGTGAGATAATTTACATGAAGCACCTGGTACACACAGATGCTCAACAAGTGGCTAGTTAATGTACTCTGTATAGTCATGTTCTCACTGAGATACAGCTGAGTATTATGTCCTTGGTCCTTTATAGATAAAAGAAATGTAGAGTTAAGAATGCTTCCATGTCTTCATAAATTAGGTCAAATATTGCCTCTACTATGTCATTCATCCTAAAATTCTGGAAAAGAAAAAAAAAAGTCTCCTGTCAAATGTACCCTCCATTTATTGATCAAATGAGAAGTATATATCCTCCTATACTTCACATTCTGTCTCAGATTCTCGAGAGTTTCAAGGTTAATATAATGTTTAATTGCAATGAGTTAGCGTCCTGGATGCAAGGTATCTGTATCTCACTTTTCACAATTGGTTTTAGATCAGCCTTTTAAACTGTGGTCATACTCTTTATATAGAACTGAATAGTATATACAATCTCAGAGATTTTGTTTTTCATGGAGAAAACAGACAAATAACAAAATAGTGAAAAAGTCAGTTCTGAGGGACTGGTGGTGTCACGGTGAGAAGTCATCTATTTTCTGATGAAAAAGCAAGGGGTACACAAACCCTTCCCCCCAATCCTTGGAATAGTTATTTTGTACAAAGGTCGATTTGCCCATCTGACAAACTAACTACCACTTCGTCTCATACTGGAAGGGCATTCAGTGCCTTAATGAATGGGTTTGTGTGAGGCAGTTTAAGACCTAGTGAACAAGATGTTGCAAATTGTAAAACATTCTGCTAAATGGCGACTCACCCCAAACAAATAACAATTTATGCCAGGCATAAAAAAATGCTGATTTTACTTTCTTTATTACCTGTGTTACCTCTTGGGAGATGAAAGACTTGTAAACCAACTTTTGTGAGACAATAAATTGTGGGAACCTGTGTGTAATGGCACTGTAAATCCGGATGTTTCTATTACTGTTCTGCTGGCCAACAAAAGGATAGATTTGTTTGAAAACACCCGAGAAAAGACACTGAACACAATAGCTACTCAGCAAATGCTTGTCCATGAACATTATTCCAATTCTGCCCTGTATTTATCCGTTAAAATATCAGAACTCGACAACTGAGATGGAAAAAAAAAAGAATTCAAAAGAGTGGGGGTTATCCCCTGTGCTCTGACAATATCAACATTGATCTCATGGTGAGTATGTAATTGTCAAAACTCTTGACTTGTACACTAGTAAATGAGTTATTATGTTATAAGATGCAAATTGTGGCTCAATATAGTTAATAAAAATCAGTAACTATAAAAATATATATATCAGAACTCGGCCCTCCCTGGTGGCGCAGTTAGGACGCAGCACTGCAAGCTGGCCGCAGCCACTCACTGTGTGCTCGATCCCCACCCAGAGGTGACCACATGGCCCGGCAGACCTCTCCTGACCTGCCCGCTGCTCCCCTCAGCAGTGTACTTTGTTGATCTGCCTGTTCTGCTCCCCTCTCTGTCTCTGGTGAAGCCTCTCACTGCCCCTGTACCTCTGGCCTGTACCTGAGTTCTGTATGCGTAAATAAATAAATCTTTAAAAATATATATATCAGAACTCTTTTACAAAGGAATTATCTGAAAGAAAGTAACACCTCCCCAGTCGGTGACAGCACATGTGGACGGAAGGCTATCTCAAAGCAAGAATGAGAAGAGCGTGACAGTCGAGAGTACTGTTAACAATATTAAGGAACATAAGGACAATCTCAGAGAGGCGTCAGGACCACCTCTATCACCACCACCTTGCAAATCCATGAAAACTGCTGGTTGTCTAGGGATGGCACCAGAGAAAAACTAACAAACCACTCAGGTGTTTCTAAAGGTCATCAATTGCTAGCTTCATGGGAACTTGAGTGTTAGTTTTCAATGGAAAGATGCGGAGATTTTCTTCAATGGCTCTCCTATTCATTGAGTAATCTATACCAGCACTTGTTATAGACAGAACCAGGTGTTGCAAACCCTCAGGACAATATGGGTGGGAAAAGAGCACTGTGTATGGTTGAAGGGCCCTTACTCATTTTCCTTTCCATGCTGCTCCCATGCCTTATTATTCTCCTTTCTGTTTTATTTTCTTTGAGTCTCATGCCCTGCATCACATAGCTCTGAAAGCACAGTGGGCGTGGATATCAGAGAGCACCACAGAAACCAGGCATGAGGGAAGGAACTGCAGAAGGGGCAAAGAACTCTGGCTGGCTGTCCTTGAGCTCAGAAGATAGCAAGGACACAAACCTAGCAGGAAGGAAGTCGAGGAAGAAAAATTTCCAAACTATCTTGTCCAGTTAATCTGGGACTCTGGCATAAACCTCGGCTACACCTACCTATTACAGGTGTCCTGGGGCGGGGAACTACAGAAATTTAATGCTAGATTACTCAGTGAAGAGGATTATGGAGAATGTTCCCATAATCCTTTTCCCTGCTGGGTCACCCATTTCTTTCAATGTTAAATTGTGAAAAGAGAATTCCAGGCTCCCCTCACCCCCCCAAAACTTCCCCCCCTGTCCTCTGACTTTCCATCGGTTAACTGCAGTAAGTAGGTGTGGGAGAGAAAAAGATGCCTGCATATAAGCAGTCTGACCAAAAAAGTTAAAAACTACTGGAGAATGACAAGAAGTCTTGGATAAACTGAAAGAGAATCTAGGAAATTCTCAAAGTTGGCTTGAAATTGGGTTGGCAGTCAAAGAAATAGGGATTTGATAGTAAAATTAAAACTGATAATCGGATGCATAATTTTCTGGTTAGGAATTTCTAGACATGTAAATAGAACCTCAAGAAACTGCATACAGTAAAACCCCTTTCAAATACTGCTTGAGCTTTTTGAACACAGTTTGCATGGATTTTTACACCTAGCATTACTCACCACTCTCTTTTAACATTTTTCACACATTTTACATTTAAAATAGTTCATCCTCAGAAAAGCAGAGCACATAAGATCCCCTGTATCTTTCTAGGTACTGTGCTTTGTCTAAACTCAACTGATTCCATAAATTCCAAGGTTTTCGTGGTTTTCCAAAGCCCTGGAGATTCTGAAGACAGAACCTCGTAAAAATATATGAGTCCCTGAGCCTTCAGATATTTTCTCTTAATCAAAGTAGTCAGTGGCAAAAAAAAAAAAAGCCACTAAATTTGATTTTAGGCAACATCAGGAGACTTTTCCACCGAGAGCCCATTAAGTCCATGTTGTAGCTTTTGTGTGTATGTGTGTGTAAACAAAAAATATAAAGTGATTTATCAAAATCACAGGTTTCTTGTGAGTCCCAAGCTGTGGAAAACACATGTATCCCCAAAACTAAATCTTTGAACACAAGTTTTCATCTCATCAATCTGCCTGGTGAACTGGATATTCAAGGTTGCCCTGAGGCTTGGAGTCTTAACCTGTCAGGCTATGAAAATCAGGATAGCACTATCAGATTAACTTGGTCACACAATTCCCAAATACCCAGAACCAGCCCCACGGGCCAGTATGGATAAAACAGGTCACCTTTTTCCCCAGGAGTTTAAGGGAGAAAGAACTTTCCAGTAAAAGTCCTAAAACAGAAAACAAAGCCAATTTCTGCTGCAAAGTTACTCTAATTGGTGCACAAAAAAAAGAATGCTTTTTTTTTCTCCTAAAACAGATCAATCAGATAGTTTTAAATTCTTCACCTTTGCTTTTATCCTGTGGACCAAGAAATAGTCAAAATGTATTCCTCCCACCCACTCAAAAAATAAATAAATAAATAAAGCCAAACTATGCCAGGATTGGTAACATGGGGTATCCATTTCCAGATATATACAGCATGTTTGCTGGGGTTACTGAAGCTTTGTGAATTTAACTAGATATAAGTTAAAAGTTGTTTTCACAACAAGCTAGTATAGTCCTTAAATTGAATGCTTCTGCTGATGCAAATTTATGGATAAAATCCAGAGAAATAATAGAATTTTCATGTCTCCTCAACTGCAGCTCGAACATACCCTGCTAGCCTCTCTATTTCATTTCTATTATTTTAACAAACACATCCAGATTTCAAGTTTAGCTGCAGAATATCCACTGGACCATTCATGAGGATATTTGCATGAAACAGTAATAAAGGCACCATCTAAGGGTCCTTACTAGTTTTCCTACATGAGTTCTCTGTGTTCTTCAGGTCTCCTCCTTTGAGCTTCCTGTCTTGCCTGCAGTGGGTACCTTAGTGCCCGTACCAGATGGAATCTTCCCTGTCAGTACTCTGCTCTGTATCACATACACTGTGGCTCCCTGGATAACTGAAGTCTTGATCAATCAGTCACACAAATCTCAACCTTAAATGCTTCATTTGAAACACTTGTAAATATTTAAAGTAGTAGTAGATTAGGCAAACACGTCTTGCCCTCTCTCATCTACAAAGCTTTTTAACACCAAGAAATTAGTCTCCCTGCCATTAAAATGGCTTCAACGTTGTCTAGTAAATCCTGAAATTTACTAGAGGTTCTACATGAGAAAATTCTTAAGGCCTCTCTTTAAAGTGAAGAACAATAAGAATTTTGATGATTTTGAAAGTATCTCTCTTCAAATATTAGCTTTCCAAATCATATAAAACTGCATTGTAATAAGTTCCCACTGTTATTTTCAATTTGTGTTTATGCATTCGTTTTGTGGTAAAGAGATATGAAAAAGTCAAGAAATAATGAGCGTTGATGATGTGGAGAAAAAGGAGTCATCGTGTAGGCAGGAGTCAACTTTGTTGGCAGGAATGTAGACTGCACAGCCCTTACGGAAACCAGTGTGGACGTGTCTCAAGATATTACACATGGATCTTCCATATGAGCCAGCAGTCCCACTTCTGGGTATTTACCCCAAAATATGAAAACACTAATAACCAAAAATAAATACACCCCTACAGTCACTGTATCACAACTCACAACTAGCCACGTTATAGAAACAACCCAAGTGCCCAAGGATGAATGAAGATGTGGTACATATGTACAATGCAATTCTACTCTGTTATTAAAAAATTAAAGATGAAATCTTGCCATTTGCAACCTTGGGGCCATTTGTAAGCCCTCAAGGCACACCTTAAGGGGTTCTACCAAGAAAAAGAAGTCAGGAGACAAACAAGGAAGGTATTATTTTCACTCACTTGTAGAAATAAAGAAACAGAGGAAATGAGCAAAGAAACCAAGACAAATCCTTGGACTCTGACAACTGAATGCTGGTTCCTAGAGGGGAGAGAGAGGAACAGCAGAAGGGGCAGCTGCTGACTGGACGTTCCGTGGTGGCCGACGATACAGGTACCGAGAACACAAACTGCACTGTTGGAACCAACACACTGTTGAAAACTAATGTTCCCTCAATAGAAAGGGAAAAAGTGATAAAATTCCAAAAATGATTTTGTGGATTACCAGTGGTTCAAACCTAATTTTTAATGCTTTTCTACATGTTCCAACTATTCGGATATATAAGATAGGCAGACACTTTAAAATCTGAAAAAGATACCATTAACCAAATTAATGTTTTGCTTTCTATATTAAATCATAGTTGGTAGCAGGAATAGGCAGGTAGACCAACATACCTTTTGATTAAATGGGCTCGGCTGTTCACGTAGTTGGAGTCAAAAGAATAGTTTTCCGTCTGCAATGGGAAAAAGAGAGTGAAAAGGTTACATAGATGATTCATGAAAAGAGGCAAACTGACCTACTTAATGAGAATTCTTCTGTTTAGGCAAGAAGCAGTGAATGAATCAGAAACCAAGGCCCTAGTGGGCAACCGCCTGTGGATCGCCTGCTGCTCGCACAGGCCCGTGGAGGCTGCTCTCACAGGCAGACCACGATGAACTTGACACAAACATCCCTCAGAATAAGGCTGGCTACTGACCATGCAACCACTTAGCAGACACAGCCTGACCCACAATCTTTATAGAAACTAATTGCTTCCCATTCCCCAGTGGACACAATTCTGTGCCAGTCAAACTGACTGGAAGTTCAAAGGTATTTTTATTAGTAGTAGATAATTAACATGTTAAAATATTTATTCCATAGATATGGAAATTACAGGCAAGGTAATCCCCCACTGTGGATTTAAACTCTGCACTTCGCTTTGTTTTAAGACAGTTTGCTCAGTGCTGTTATGCAGGAAGGCCTTTGTTTCATCACAGATACAAAGGCAAACAAGCATTATGCCTAAAAGGGGGTGAAGGGCAGTCCACAGGGGGTGCCAAAGCCTTTCATGTGAAACATGAAGTTTGCAAGTAAGCCCCTGTCTCAGCTCCTATCATTAAAACACCACTGTCTAATCTGGTTACAGTGGACTGCCTGAGTTACAGCTTTACAAAAGCAAATGCAGAATACCTGCCAGATGAGGTTGGAAAATAGCTTATGAGCACCCAGAGTTTGGGGAGGTTGCAGGGGCAGGCTTAGAAGGTGGGACCACAGAGGGACCAACACTGAAGTAACTGAAAGCATTAGTAAAGTGGATCTTACCCCCAATAAAGTACCACACTCGTTAAAACATTTTAGAAATGAAAAATGCCCAAAGACAGCTTCACCCTCCGGCCTTTCCAGCAGAAATACTCACCTTCTGAAACTGTTCAACTGAGAGTATCTGGAGAAGGAATCACAATAGCTGTCTAGCTAAAAAAAACTGCAGATTTCCATTCAGACTACATGTCAAACATTTATGGCGCTAAGCTCTTACATATAGCTTTTGCTTCCAAGGAGCTCAGATTTGGTAGAGAAAGAGAGGACAGATAATAGCAGGTCCAGCAGCAAAGGGCCCACAGTCAAGGGAGGGACCCTACGAACCAAAAGCAGGTAGAGACAGGGGCGGTGAGTAGGTAGAAGAAATGAAGCAAGAGAACGAAGAAATGAAATCCCATGGTTATCCTCTACTCGGCATGCCCATGCCACCCCCACCCCCTTCATTTGCAAATGGGCTGTGCAATGTTCACCCACTCTATTTTTATCTAGAGGAGAAAATCCACTCTCATGTAAACCACAGTACGTTTTCGTTCTTTGCAAGGAATGGATTGGGAGCGTAAACATCAAAGGGTCAATTCATTTCGAATTTGTTCACAAGAAAGTGGTTGCTGAAATTGTTGCAAACGTAATTATAGGAGGAGGAGGAAAACTTGAAGCAGCTTTGGGAATATCATGCTGGAAGCAAGACGGAAGAAGTCATCCATCAGTCAGCCAAGTAGCAAGCATTTCTTGAATTATTTTTTTTAAAGAGGTGTTAGAAGGACGGGGTGGGGGAGGGAATGGGATCGAAAAGGGAGGAAGTGCATGGGACTATGGCGATGGCACACGGGTGAAGTGGAGATGGGAAGCCCACGGGGATTACAACTAAGATGGGAAAAGGCACAAAGTGATGTTTAAAAAAAAATCAAAAAAGGTGTTGGGTTAATGTGTTCTTCTATGATAGTCAGTAAAATATATAATTTAACAGGTAGAAGTTCCCCATCCTCCTATAAAACCAAGCCATCCAATTAGAACAGGGAGTAGATTTAGCAGTCAGAGTTTAATTATTGGCTTCCCTGGGCAACTTTGTACAAATGACTTAATTTCTGTGTATCCCACTTTCCTCCACTTTAAAATAAGGACAACAGAACATGGACCCAAAGGGTAAGTTCAACTGTATTTATGACTCATGGTGAACGGTGGGGACCCTTGTCCCTGCTTTCTACAGAACCTGAAACCCCTACCTGGATCAGAGATTTTACCTCATTCAGGCAATGAAACAGAAACATGCGCTCATTCTTTTTCCACTTCCAAACCTCCAAGACATTTCTTCAAGAAAGTTAATAGATAAGATACACGGGTGCAAAAAAAGGAATCCAAGAGGACACTGGTTCTGCAGGAAAAGCATGTTCAACATCCCAAGGTAATGTCAAGAAGCCAGCTTTCAAGTAGAGTGTTTTGCATAGCTTTGCATCCAAATACGGAGCTCTGTGGAGACCTGACCTCCAGGCTTGGTGCCAGCACCATAGGTCTGGGCAAGTCAGCAAAACCATACAATATTTTTATCCCTGGTGACTATACTACTTCTTAGTCCTGGTGAAATAATGTATCTCAGCACGAGGATTCCCACTTAAGGCACTTAAAGGAAGAAACAGGTCTAGTGGCTTCCTAGGGGATGTAGGTGGGGGTATCTGAACAATTTTCTTTCCCCTGCTCTGGAATCCGGATTGGTTAACCTGAGCAGACACGCCAGGCATAATTTGCCACTAAGCGATAAGAGAGGGTCACTGAAGCTCATCACCTTCCTTTCGTTCTCCTTCGTATGGTCTCAAGGAGAAAACCTCTCATTCATGTAGATACTAACTACACTCCTCAAACCAGCACAAAGTATAAAGGACACATGGCCGTGCAGCATTCTCAAGGCCCCAGAAGCACTGGTCTCAAGGCAGATCCGGAAAACTATCGCCCCACAGCGGAGGGGCTGTGCTCAGCCATCCACAGTCTTCTGCCTCTGCAGTAAGTCTCGGGTCTCCCGGAGTGGCAGCTTGGCTGTTTGGAGCTACCAGAATGACTATGCAATAGAATTGTTCTAATTGCATGAGGAACACCGTTCTCACCTCATTGGTATTACATTCCAAACAACTGAGCTAACTGGCCATAAATAGTCTCTTCTGGGTCTATGTATACTGACAGCAAGTGTTCTTTCTCATACTGACTCAAGGTGTGTGCTCAAACCCAGCTCCTGTGCATTATTAAACAATATACTTTTCCACAGTTCAGGTGGAACAAGGAACAAGACCCAGAGTGCCCTGAAGAAAGGAAAAAGTCTTAGTGAACAGTTTCATGTCCTAAGCCAGTGGTTCTTGGCCCTAAGTGCACATCAGAACCAACCAGGGTACTTTGTCGGTGGTATTTTTAAGTACCATTGCCAAGGTCCCACTCCAGGAAATTCTGAAGGAAGAAGTAGGGGCCAGGCATTAGTATTTCTTAAAACTTCAAGGAGCTTCTACTGTACAACCATAGTGGATAAATGTCCGATGCAAAGGACTGGCCAGGGGCTTTGACCAGATGTGCTGTGTGTTCTAAGGCAACCCCAGCTGTTCTGAAGATGGCACCACATCCGGCAGATTATCTGCCAAGGTCATCTCAATATACAATAAAGAACCACAGCAGAAATACACTTTTTAAGAAAATAATAAAAGACCTTTTCATTTTTGCATGAATGTATTAGCTCCTGTTTGGGCCTTATTTAATCAAAATTTGCTTGACATTATTCCAATCCCCTCACTAAGTATTCTAAATGGCAAATAACATGAAACATTTGAGAGGGGAAATTTTCTCTAAATGTCACATTAATTTCACTAGGAAATGTCCCCATCTCTAATGAGACAGTCAAGTTAACACAGGAACACAGCAAAAAGACAAGAACAACATTTGCTTCCGAAAAAACCTAATTTTGACATTAAAAAAATGGGTCTAGTGCAAACTTTTATTTCCAGTCTCAGTTGTAGCTGAAGTCACTTTCCCAATCACTTAATACGTTTCTCCACTATCTTCTCTCTAATTAGAAGTCTTTATCCTTGGAATTCACTGAGCACAGACTTGGCTTAGGAGTAATAAAATCTTGATTTTCTGAAAACTTGAATAAATGCTTCTGGCTAGCTGAGTTTTTTTGACAGCCAAAATCCTTCACCACTTAACCTCATTTCTGTTGCTCATTGGTAATTTAGAAGCACCTTTCTGAACATAAATTTTGTTTCATGCAGGATTTGCCTGTATACTCACCGACTCCAGAGTGTGTGTGTTTTGAGTTCTGGCCTTTAGTTTCTAACACGTTTCCCTCACTAGTTTCCAGACACTGTTACTTCTCAGTATTATTACTATTTCAAAGCAGTTTTTCTGTTTCAAGTTTGACACTTTATTGTATTCTTGGAAACAATATCACTGTGTTTGTTAGAATAGTCCAGAAAATAAGAGTCAATGAGTTCTGGGTAGAGCGGAGACGTGATCTTAAAGGGAAATGACATGATCCTCTGTATAGGGGCTTGGTTGCAATCTTTGGCTTGTGGCTTTGGTCTTAACCTGTAGAGGCGCTGCCTTGGTTTACTACTTTCTGTTCTCAGATTCTTTCTGGACAGGTGAAGTTCTTACCTAGATGGGGGGTGGGGGGATGTGCCCTTTGGTTTTTCTGTATATTAGAGTAAAATACATCCACTTTGTCAAGCCCCCTATTTTGTCATTTTGCATTCCTTTTACAGTTCACTGAATGTGCCCTAGTCTCAGGAAAAGTGACTGTAACTCTCTCGGCACCACATTTATCACAAAAAGGACTTCCACCCGCAAGAGAAAGAAGCTTAATAAATGCAGTTCTCCGGGACATGAATCTTTGCCCCCCAGACACAAATCCTCAGGTCACTCCACAGAGCTACAACAAAAACTGCTGATGCTCACATGAAAACAGGGATTCCTAAAACCTTAAGGTTTTTGCTTGAAAATGAACAGCCATTTAAAATCACACTTTAAATTTCCTAGCAAACTAAAAAACATAACTGCAATCTGTTAATTATTATTATCTTTTTAATTTTAACTCTCACTTGAGCAATGCAAACAGGAAAAGTGGAATTCTCGTTCAGATGCACAGCAAAGTGATCTTCAAATGTTGGTTCTTTTTTCACGGCTGACTTCTAATAATTATAATTGTGCCTACTGATGAATGATGAAAAGACCTATAACCTTTCCTAACAGTGACTGCTGTTTCAAATGTTCAAATGACATCTTTTCACAAAGACAACGTTTGGAAATGAATTTACAAATGGCTTTTTCCTACTGCCTATCCCCAACACATAAAAATGAAAATGTAAATTCTATATAAAATTAAAGTCAACATGCCTCCAGCCAGAATGTATATTCAAAGACTCATATCCATCCAGACAGCAGCAGCTGAAGCAGGAATTAGCGAAGATGAATAAAAGGCACCATCCCCAATGTTGCTATCACTAGAAAGCTTGTATTTACCCTGAACTGGAAAACGAGCCAAGCTCCCCCTAACATTGCCTGCAAACATCATAGCCATAATTTTCCTACAGATGCACATCTGACTAGAGTAAACCAGGTGGTGTAGTAGGGTGAACTGAATTGCCCTCCCAAGTTAGTCATGGACTCATTGATGGCCTTGAATACACAGCTTTCCCCTCTTGAGGCCTTCATTTAGCTCTCTGAAATGACGGGAATAACCTGCTAATGCCGAGTTCCCTACAAGCTGCAAAAATTCTAGCATTCTAAAACAAAATGCCTGGGGGTTATTTATTAAATTCATGCATTCATTCATCCATTCAGTATAAAAATAAAAAATACACGGTCTTCCCTGGTGGCACAGGGGTTAAGTCTCAGTGCTATGATGCTGTGGGCAGCCTCTGCAGCATGACGTCGATCCCTGGCCAGAGAGGTGACCCACATGGTGCAGCAGACCTCTCCTATCTCGTCCACTGCTCCCCTCAGTAGATCTACCTGTTCTGTTCCACACTGTTCTGTCTCTGGTGAATCCTGTCACCTCTCTTACACCTCAGCTGGCCCACACCCCAGCTCTTGCATGCATGCATAAATAAAATAAATCTTTAAAAAATGACATGATCTGTAGCCACAAGGGAGTCACAAATTGACGGTCCAATTACTATGGTCCTATTACTAGGGACAGTTACAATGTCAAAAAAATAAAAACCCTGAAACTCCCCTCTCCTACCCTCCCTCACACACACACACACACACACACACACACACACACACAACTGACACATCTATACCTGCAGACACATGCATATGCTTGTGCAAAGGCTATGAAGCACAACTTTAAGAAACACACCACTACTTTTATACAATTATCACTCTAAAGGCTTGAGGAGAGTGGGTGACCCCCATAGATGGATTTGGCCCTTATATTTGTCACATATACAAACTTATACTATAAATGCAGAAAACTTCCCTCTCCTATCAAATGGTTATAAAATTCTTAATGACCTTAGAAATTGGTCATACTTCTGTCCCTTAGACTGCAGTGCCTCAGCCCTCATCACCTTGTGCCACTTTTTCCTCATTTCCACTTACCCTTTGCTCCAGCTCATTGTATAAAATTCTATGTAGGTGATTTTCCCCGCCCACTATTTTCACCATAGCTCTTCTCTTTTCAAGGGTTCAAGGAACCATAACATAAGTTTCTTGTTGCATTTAGTATTAAATCTTCAGCTAAGCAGTCATCTAATCCAAGTCCCTCTACTTCTCCCATATCTGATTTCCCTCATTTCTGCTATATCTACACCGCAGATCATCTCCTATTGCTCAGCATGATCTCTGCACTTTATGGACAGACTGTGTGTTACAGTCTGCAGTTACACTCCTCCTTGAGTTGTGGGACTATTTCGTGCGTGGTATATGTCAGCTCATCTCTCCAACTGGACTAGAGGCTCTCTTTGGAGGTCTCTTGACAATGCAGCCAACTAAGCAAATGTTCACGTAATGCATCAATGAATGACCAGAGAAGATACAAGACAGTTAACAATGAGAATACTAGCACAATTAAAACAGATGACCAAGTCTCTTAGGCCAAGGTGGTCTTGCTTCTCCAGAGAGCATGCCTTCTGCACACTGTATTCTTCTTCGTTCCAAGTTGTTCCTGTCCTCCCTTCCAACTAGAACCTTGTAAATACACAGTAGTCTGGATATAACTGTCAGGGATAGTGTGACAGTTGTGTACTATTTTCCTATCGTCCATCATTCCAGCTACATCTCTATGAATGGCAGTAGAGATGCATGATAGTGTTTCCAAGCCAGAGTAGATAAAACTTGAAAAAGAGAAGATAAAGCTTTGCCTGATTCTAGACCCCTGAGTCACAGATTGACAGTGTGGCAGCCACTTTTCTACCTGTAGAAGAGAACTCTAGGATTCCAGTGACTTTCAGGACAAGGCTATCAACGGGAAATACAGGCCATGTGGTTAACATCCAACAAGTCAAGTTGAAAGTGTTCCCCTCTTTGGTGCCTTTCATCATGACTCCTAAAATTGCACTGACACCATTGATGTGGTCAGACTACCAGGCGGTGACAAAGGCAGCCTAGGGAAAACACTTTTCTCTGCCTTCATCTTTGATTGAGTCACAGTTGTGCCTTTAGAAGAGCAAGACAGTCGCAAATTTTACCACAAAGACTTCCTTGAGAAACCTAGCAGCTTTCTGCAGGAATCCATGCAGTTCAGAGGCAAAGAGCCTGCTGAAAGTTCAGGTTAAGCGCCACGCCATCAAACAGATAGGCAGAGGTTTCTGAATAAGGCTCTGAGACCCTTTTCTGAGTCTTTTGTGGGGTATAGTGTACTCCAAAATCGTAGCTTCCTATAAAAAGCTCTCAGGACACAGTTAATGCCAATTCTATGTACAAATACAAAAGCAACAAGACTTCAGTGTGCGTGAAAGTAGCTGAAGAGTAAATCAAATGATGATTTCAATCACATGAGTCACACAATCTCATCCCACATAAACAGAACCCAACCTGAGAAGCAAGTAGCTATTAACCACATTTGCCAGTGGAACAAACCCTAGAGTCCAATCACCATCCCCAAATATGTAACTACAGCACATTAAAGCTATTTTGCAGGCAGAGAGTGTCTTTCATCCCCAAATATCAAAGTACTTTACAAGCAGGTGCCAACTGTTATTGCCCCCTTAAACAGCCAAGAAAACAAACACACAGGTTAAGTGCTACAGCCACATTAAATACTGACTCAGCTAGAACATGCCACAAAAACAAGGACAAGAAAAATCCCCAGGAGCTCAGTTCTTGGCATTCTCTACTACTGCGATGGAAAGCACACACAACATGGTAACATCAGGGAAGTGATTAGCCGGCTTTATACCAATTTTGCTCAGAACGACTTTCTTGGCTACATTCAGCGAATGGGTCGGGGAGCATAGTTGAGCAGTTAGACAAAGGAAAAATCTGGCACACACTAACTGGAGATACTTAGCCAGACCTAGTGGAAGGCCCAGTGATACTGTCCAAGGGATCCAGGAATGAGCCACTGCCTTCCCTGGAACCTTGGTGACCATCGCTTTGAAGACCTTGGCAACCACCATTGGAAGGTGACTGAAAAAGACTGGCAAGTATTCATGGGATAGCTCTAACGGCTATGATTTGGTCAAGCTGGCCCACGTGACAATAAAAACCAATATAAGGCCTCCCACAGGCAGTGGCCCAGGATCAACCTTGTGAGCGCTCCTGAATCCGGCCTATATTTGAGCTCTTCTTGCACAGAGAAGGTCCCAAACTCTCGGAACCTGACCTGGTCCATTCCTTCCTACTAAACTCTATTCTATCAGTGCCTCAGTTCTCTGCGATTCAGCAGCTAGCCTAGCCTAGCTGTAGCCTTTAGAGTGCAATTTCTTTGGCTCAAGCCCTTTCAACTGAAAAGGCTTTCAAAATATTTGGAGGGAAAGTGGCAGGTGGCCCTGTGCCTGTCGACCCAAACAACACCCCCAAATCCAGTTCTGACCCCAATCTCATTCCATTAGACACCACTTACAGTCCAGTTGCCCCCACACGCCTATTTAAGGCTGAAGGAGTAACAGCCTTTGGCCTATGATTGTAAATTCATTTCCCTTGTATCAGCTTGTCGTTCAAGCCTGTAACATGTGATCATGCAGACAAAAAACAATTGGGTAATATACCATCTTAAAAATAATGACTGCATTAGCATCTGATATTGATGTTTTCTAATTAGATGCAATACAACAGATTATTTTCTTGTTCGTGGTCAATGAGTTCTTCTGTAGTTCTCTTCTGGTGCAGCTGTTTTGATTATTGCCACAGCAAACAGAGGGGTGTTGCAGTTAACTGGAATGCTCAGAGTCAATTCCAGCAGCCACTGATATTTACTGTCACAAGGATATAAACAGATTATTTATTTCTGATCTTTTAAGTACTAATTTCAAATTTAATGAGGCACAGTAAGCATTTCTCAAAATCGGACTCCATGGTTGCTTAACATGGGCAACCCTCTAATTATGTCTATGGCTTACATTAAGGGCATTTGGTTTTGTCGAAATGATTAGGAATGAAAGGAAACCCACTGTAGCTTCTAGTTTCTCGCAACTTAAACAGGCACTGCAGCGTATCCGGGGAGAGGCGACATACAGCTTACATTTCAGCATCACTTCGTAAACCATATATGAGAAGCGATGGGAGGAAGTAATGGACGTGTGTACGGTCTCAATCTCCTGCCTGCCTCCCAAACCCTAATAGACCTTCTCTTTTTATGCAGGGAGAGGGGCAGTGAGGGCAGGTTAGAATCTGAGCTGATTTGAAAACATAGTGCTGGCAACTGTACACAGTAAAACCATAATTACACCTGGCAAAGCCAAAATTATCGGCATATTAGAAACTATAATACAATTATGCAGTGCAGCAACAGAACAACAATTACTAAAGCATCTTGCATTTATGTGGAACCATTTACCACAAAGAATTCTAGAACGTTTAACAGGCTGCTATAAAAAGGGATCCTTTCCCCCCACAGCTGAAACACAGTCATTCTGTACCACTAACAGTAAATAAAAAGATCCAGGGAAGGGAAAAATGACTAAACCTTTGAGAAAATACAGAGGAGAGAAATATTTTTAGATGGACAGAAAACGGACACCCAAGTTAGGAACGGGAGCTGAAAGCAGCTACATTTTCTACAGAGCTCGTGGCACAAAACTGAAAAATTATGCTTCTCATCCAGCCAGCAAGACTTCCACGAGGGGCTTAATGGCAGCAATAGAGCAGGCGCCTCCTGTTAATGTCCTCAAAGAATTAGTCAGCATTTGGAAATGGACGTGATGCAGAAAAACTTTCCATCTCTTTCCTTTTTCGCATTTTAACCAACATTAACTAGTTAATCCTCCTCCTACTCTTATGAGCTAAGTAAATATTATTAACCCCATTAACAGCAGGACAGAACAGGCTAAGAGACTTGCCCTCCACTAGAGAGAAGCAGTGTTGTTATCTGCAACAAGAATTCAAGATTTCTCACTCCAGATCGTGTGCTCACACCACTAGGCCACACCTCATTAGGATTCTGGAAAATGCAATGAAATAGAAGTAATTAGGACTGGCTGACTGAGTGTACTATTTGGGAGGGAAAAAAAATATCCTAGCCTGCTTAAACATGACAGGTTCAAGGGCGGTGAACACAACTAGAGCAATTTCCTCCTGCAGGAAGATTAAGAAATAATGAGGGGGAACTCCTCACTTTGCCTCTGCCATCAGACTCCCAGCAGACAAAACCAGGAACAATTCCAAACTTAACTGTCAAAAAAAATTAACGCTGTCAGAAATATAACACCATACTGTGTCAGGCAGCTCTAACCCTGCACCTGCGCAGGTGATTTCTACCTTCTGTTCCCCACACTGTTCTCAGTTTCACCCTTCCCCAGCATACTCCTGGGCAGTCTTTCAGAAACTCTTACACCCCTCTTTTCTCCACTCACTCTTACTTATACACCATCATCTTCACAAAGGAAAGGATGCACTCACTCATCTTGTTCTGCTCAATACTGTGTCTACTTGATTACAACAACAAAAAGACTTTTTTTGGAGTTAAACCATTACAAACAAGTGTGAACAGTCATATCTTAGTCTCTCTCTTTCTCACACACACATGCACGCTCGCACATACACACAATTTTGTGAGGGGAAGATTTGTTATATCTGTGCCTCCCACAATGGTAATCATCTTCGAAATTAGCAAGAATATTCAAAGAAAAAAAGCCTAGAAAGCCTCCAAAGGGTCTGCAAGATGAAAAACAGAAGTACATACTAGCTGTGTGACTTCGAACAAATCGCTGAGCCTCTCTAAGCCTAAATGTCTTCATCTATAAAATGCAAATAATACCTGTCCTAGCTACCTTACAGAGTTGTTATCAGGATCAAAGTAATATCTGTGCAGGTGCTTTCTTTTCAAATAAACTGTTTTATTTTTGTGTAGAACTGGGATACAGGTCAGAGGTGCAGGGGGTGAGAGGATGCACCAGAGACCCAGTGGGGAGCAGAATAGGTGGATCCACCAAAAAACACTGCTGAGGGCAGCAGTGAGACAGGAGAGGTCTGCTGAGACTTGTGGGTCACCAACCTGGTCAGGGATCAAACTCAGGCCATACAGCTGATACTGCTGAGACTTAACCCCGAGGCCATCAGGGAGGCCCTGCATCACCAGATCATAAACTCAGTCACTCTGCAGTTTCCATTTCCTACTATAGCCATATGAACAGTTTTCTTTCTGAGGATTCCTACTAGGATATTTTGTGTCGTACTCTCCCTGTTTATCTATATCAGAAGAAGGAATAATGGGAATGATATTGTTTGGGACGTGAAAGATTAAAAAAAGTATGTATAATGCATACGTGTGTGTGTGTGTGTATA
>NW_004567120.1:11340376-11351169 GCF_000260355.1 Condylura cristata
GCATCTTAGCTGGAGTGTGTGTATAAGAAAGACAGAGAAAACTGAACTCAGTTGAAATGACCTCACACCAACTGAAACTATGTGAGAGGCAAGATTTGAGATATTTTAAAAGCCTTTATAAATTAGTTTTCCTTCGCCCCATTTCCTTCCTCTGTTATGATTGAACGGACACAGAATCTCTTTTCTTAAAAAAAGAGAGAGAGAGAGAGATAGACTGAAAACCTCATCCCAGGGTTAAGTAAAGCACATTAGCATGCATAATTCAGCTCCATCAGCTGGAAATGAGCCATTGAAAGGCTAGTGTAGTGTGGGGATAAAAAAAAAAACAGGGCGAAAGTCCAGGGGCTACTTGACCAAGGCTTCTAAGATCCAAAACACTGCACAAAAAAAGGAAGAATGATGTAAAAAATATATATAAGTAAATCAAATTACATAGCCAGTAGGCACTACCCTGGAGTCTGACCATAGGTGCAGGCCACACTCCGAGGCACCGCCCAACAGCTCCCACACTCCATTCTGTACCGAGTAGACTTATGTCGTTTACATGAACACAAATAAGCCACAGTAGCCACATGCCAAATACTCAACTGGCAGAGATGAGGGTGGCTACCGGCTACCTCACTTTCACAGAGTATTTCCATCATCACAAAAGTTCTACTGGACGGTGCTGCTTAGAAGCGGGGTTCCCCAGTTGTTAAATGTGACACATACGGTAACGTAAGGAAGATGTAAGGAGAATAATTGTCTCTATCACAGCGCATCGCACATCGTGTTGCTTATTTGTCCTCGGCTGGCTGGAAACCCCTCGAGGGCAAGGAGCAAGTTGTCGCTGTAGCTTCTGTGCCTGTCGCTCTTCCTGGCACAGAGCGGGTGCTCACCCACTGTTTGCTAATTGAATGCCAGCTGATCTTAGTCCTGTCTATGAAATAGGAAGAGTTCGTCTGTCTCCTCCAAGGATGACATGGAAGGTTTGCAAAGCTCTTTTTAGAAAAACCGCTGTGCTTCCTTGACTTGTATTTGCTTCAGCAGGGAAAACGGGCCGAAGCCAAAACCAAACTCTCTTGTCATCTCTTTCATACATCCAAAGTTTCACTTACGAACTTAAAAAATCAGAACCCCATGCTTATTAATATTAATATGTCAGTGTATAATATACTCTAGTGAGCATGATGCAAGCCACACTTTTAAAGAGCCTCTTCTATGATCGAACACAATGACAATCGCCTGTGGGACTGTTTCTCTCAGTGGCCCAATTTTAAAAAGTATTTGTGTAGAGTCTTGTTTTAGTCCCATGTTTGTTTGTTTTTTTCCTCAGAGCCTCGAATATGCTTTCTTCCAACAGCCCGATACTCTTAAGAAGTAACACACAGGATGTTGTTTTCCCTTTGCAACGGATGGAAAAACTGAGATTCAGTGAGGTTTTTGAATCCCAAATCAAATCGCCAATTATTGGCAGAAAAAAGAGCAAGAGTCTAAGAATTTTGTTTTCCAGACCAGGGGACTTCCAACAGCAGTAGGAGATGGACTCCCAACTGACTTATTGCTTTTGCCTTCAATCTATAATCCCTTGGAAGAGCTATGCTTCATAAGTTAAAAAAGTACACTCTTTTATGCAATATTAATTATTTCTTCAGATCAGGATAAAGCCTTCAGTTGCTTTACTGACAAATGCGGTCATTTGGAAAGATTCTTGAAATCCTTCGTGCAACTGACAATGCAATGCTGTCCACTGAAGGCTTTGAAGAATTCCTTTTGAGTTCATGACCGTCACAGAATCACAGATCCACAGAGCATTAAAATTCAAACGACATTAGAGAGAGTACCTAATCTGTCTCATCTCGCTCTCTCTCTCACATACACAGACATGCACACACTCATACAGGCGCACACAGAAACACATTATTTTGAAGACAATAAATGTGTCTCGGGGAACCTCATGAACGACCCCAACATAACACAGCTATTAGAAACTCAGGTATGGGCTTAGAACTCAGTTCTCTGACAGACACACAGGCCAGGGCTCACTCCCTCCTCTTGTCCAGTCCCTTCCGGTTAATTCTCCTAAGAAGCCCCCGAAGGGAAAATCTATCGCGGTCAAGTTCCATCAACTAAATTTCTTGTGGGAGGAAAAAGTGAAATTTAGTGTAAATGAGGTTTGTAAATCATATCTTGTCAATATCCCATCATTAAGAAAAGTAATTGTTCCTAGGGATACTGTAGAAAGAGGATGTATGTTCCAACCCAAGGAAACAGACTCTTTAGTTGAGTGATCCAGAGAAAGGCAAATGATAAAGCTCTGTGAAATATGGCCTCATTCTAGCAAATGACTTGCTTTGTTGCCACTTAAATTGCTCATCTATAATTGCTAGAGATAAACTGCAATCAAAATACGGTATCTTCTATTAGTTATGCCCACTGGGGATTATTTGATCATAGTGAAATTATCCAAAAGGTAAATTTGCTCATTTTTACTGCCTCCTTGGAAACCGGCAATACCGCCGAGGGGGACTAGGAGGATGGCGAGTGTTACTTCCTAGTGAGACAAACTGTCCCTCCCTAAACGGAAGTGAGCAACTGAGCCAGGCCCCTGCTCCTGTTGACCAACAACTAAGTTGCAAAGGAGGAATCTGGTCGCTGACTTTCTCCAAGCATTATTCTCAGGCTGGCTCGCTTCACCATGTTGGAAGCATCCCTTCATAGTCTGGACATTACGGGGTTCATATTTGGTGATCATCCTGATAGAGCTACACTGCTCTATATGTTTTTAAAAGGTTTGATGGGCAAATTACGGTGTAAACAAGATTACAAGTGTTTAAACTACTTAAGAGAATAAATTGTTCTTAAGCACTTTAGAAGCAATTTACAAACAATAAATATGTTAATTGCACACCATTCTTATTTATTCATTAAAACAGGTCCAAGGACTTCTATTTGGCAAAACTTCCTGGCAAAAGCTTTGTTAGTCTACTCCTTATTACCCTATGAACTTGAAAGGCATAAAATTACATTTCCTTTTCTATAATTCTGACTGGCCTTCCCCCAAGTTAGTCTCAATGAATCAGATTTCACTGTACTATCTAAAGCCATCAGCCCTGGGAGGAAAGACAGCAAAGTCACAGAAAATCCTGCAATATACTTAGGACCTTTCTTTACACAAGCTGTAAGCAACTGCTAGTGAGAAATGGTAGATGGAATCAAAAAAGCAAAAAGAGATGGGCAGCAAAAAGCAAAAAGAGATCATTCAGAAGCCTCCCCACAATTGAGATTTGCCTCATGCTTCCTGGCTGTCCTTGACTGAATGTTGCAGAACAAATGGCAGCAAGAACAGCTCAGGGCCTAAATGATCCAATTCAATTCAACATATACCACCAGGCCCCATGGTGGATGCTAGGAATATGGAAATGAATCAGATTCCACTCTTGCCTTCAGGGATCTCACATTACTAGCACCGGGGACAATAAAGTGAGGAGATGATTATAAAATAGAATTTATTCACTTTTTTTTAAGGTGTGGAGATGGGGGAAGGGTTCTTTTTTTTTTAAGATTTATTTATTTGTGCATACAGAGCTGGGGCCAGAGATGCTGGGGGTGGTGAGAGGATTCACCAGAGACAGAGTGGGGAGCAGAACAGGCAGATTGACAAAGTCCATTGCTGAGGGGAGCAGCAGGAGGGTCAGGAGAGGTCTGCTGCGCCATGTGGCTCACCTCCCGGCCCGGGATCGAACTCACACTGAAGCGGCTGTGGCTGCTTGCAGTGCTGCGTCCTAACGCGTTGTGCCACCAGGGAGGCACCCATAAAGTAGTACTGTAAGTGCTGTGACAATATATGTGTGGGACACAGAGGTGACAACTGCTTAAGCTGCCCCCAGTAGCACAGGCTATCAGTACTGCCTCCGGATACAGAGGCTCTAAAGGGGATGAAATGAGGGGAAGCATCTGTGGGGAAGAGTTTGTCTCTCTCTAATTCCTATTCTTGATTTTGCAAGCCACATATGAGTGTCAGGGAAGAGAAAGAGCATAAGCCATGCTTAATATAATCAAGCAACTTCCCCACAGTCACAAATCCAGCCGGATTTGGATTGGCTCTGCTGTGAAGTTTGGAAGACAGGTTACATTCAGCACAAGTACTAGAAAAATCAATGTCCGAAGGGGTAGCTAATTAAACCAGAGAGACTTATTTTTGAGCCAGTAAAGGTTTTCTCCAGTGGTCAGACGTTCATGACTTTCAAATTCTCTTTGCAGCCTTTGCATAAAGATGAGTCCTGAGACAAGTCGAGCCTAGCTTGGACAGCCTCTTCCAACTTCGGGTCCACTTGGCAGAGGGGAGAAAGGAAGATGGAGTTCTTTCCTGCAGCAGCCTGTAGGTGGACACTTTTTCACTGTTGCTCCTCACTTCGGACCCACTTTCTCTGCATGTTACGAAAAGAGGTTACCGCCTCGCACACTCTCTAGGAGCAAAGCTGGCACTTGCCTCCTTCCTTTCATGATGCCTACGGATGTGGACTTTTACCCACATTCTCTTCCTCTTCTTCCTCTGGAAGAAGCTGGAAATCATGGGTTCAGACTCCTGCCTTCCAGGTGCCGCTAGAGCCCTAGTGCCCTACAGCCCACCAGCTAACATGGGGTCCTGGACTCTTGATCACAACTAGCACCCCAACGTGAGGAAAGGCGCAAGAAGAAACTGCACGAATGATGTTTACGTGCCTTTTCTTCCTGGACAACGAAGCACAGATGACTCTGAAGTCAGACTTTCTGTTATCACAGGTACAATGTACACACTGTACCTGTGCAAACAAAGAATACTCTTATCTCTCCCACACACACCATTTTCTCCCCTGTGCTTTAAAAAATAAAAGACTAAGGCATCAGCACAGAGAGAATGAGTAAATAAAGGTATGACTGGTCTCTCTCCACGTGCTTGAATGTCTCTCTCTTATGGTGGTCAGTCATGCCATAAACTTTGCCTTTTGGAAATTTATTTAAGTTATCACTCCTTCTGTCATTTGGAATTCTTATTATTTATTATTACTAGAGGTACCTTTGAAGAAAAGAGACTTTAAAATGTCAGAAAATCTCAGAACTTCCCATTACATGTTCTCAATATTCCCAAGAAAGGAACATGCCGCAGTTAAGGCTTTTCAATAATATTAACACCTTCCCGAATGATTTTCCATGCTGTGCATATGAAAACTATTGGGCTGATCAAACAATTAGCTGGTCCTGGATTCAAACAGTATATATTTTTTACTCAAAGCAACTAATTCACAATAAAAACATTAAGAAGAATATTTTGTGCTTTTGTGACATTTTAGTTTTAGTCTCTTCAAGATGTTTGCTTAGCCTAGACCAACAACGATGTGGCTTTCATGTAAGTGACTTTTATTCTGCATCATAATTAAGCAATAGGAATAATGCTCAAAAGGACAAGGTATCCAGGTCCTTTATCAGTCTCTTAACCTTCCTGAGGCTTCCAGTAGCCTGTCAGAGTTCCACTTACAAATAAGACATCCAGAATTGAACTTAAATCTCCAGATGTTATCTGAGCAGTAGAGCGTTCAGAGGGGTTAATAACCCTACATGGTATTCATGAGGCCCAGGATGGTATTTTTCAAGCAGTTCATTTAACTTCAACTTGCTTCTCTCATAACATTTCTACCCTTCCTGAAGCCTCCTTCCATGGTGGCCCGTCCAAGCTGCACTCCACACCAGCACTGGTTTGGAACTTCCAAAAGACCACCCAAGAGGCAAGCACAGCTACTGAAAGAAGAACAGTAGACCAAAAGAGGAAGGGACAGAACTCCAGAACAAAAGAAATTCTCCTGGAGAGGGCGGGGAGCAGGCCAGCGGATAGCGCTACCTGTGCCCAGGTGTTGAGTTCCACTGGAGTCCCATCCTCCCCCTGATGGTGAAGTGGATAAGGTCAAGCAGGACCTGTTGCCCTCTCCATTTGTAAATGGCTGATGACTCCTGCTCACCAACGTCACACCCCATCACACTCACAAGCAGATATCAGCATCAATAACCAAAATGCTGTCTGCTTGAAACAAAACTGAAGGGAATAAGAGTTAGCTAAACTGATGTCAATATCAGAGTCACAACATTATGGAAAGCCATGCTTGCTTGGGTGCACTTTCCCCTTTCCTCTCCTTTCGCTCTTCTACCCCCACCCACTAACCTCTCTACACTATTAAGAATTCGGTAAATATAGTCAATTATTCTAAAGGTGCCAAAACTCTCATTTCAACTTGTTTCCCAGTTAATGTAGCATAGCAGAGAATGAATCGCTATTACAAGGAACTAAAAATAAAAATGTTTCAGAGTCCGTAATTGGCTTGTCTTGTTGGACTTTTTAGGGAGCCAAAGTACCAGTTCCAGGCTATTAGCCCTTGGTTTGTAGGAGAATAATATAATGTATTTCCTCATTAAAATACTTTGCTCTCCATAGTCTAAAAATAAAAAGGATGCATTTATCCTACCATCTTTCATTTCAGGGGGTTTCGAAGATTCTAGGCACAATGAAAGAACAAATAGATAATATGCTCTGAAAATTAGCCATCGCCTTCATGAACTTTCCTTCCTTTTAAGTCAGTTTTGTAGCCCCACAGTTCACCCAATCAGAGTCATGTATTTGTTTTCTAGCAAAACATAGCTCTGTGTGTGTGTGTGTGTGTGTGTGTGTGTGTTCAAAATCAAATGCCAGCAATTAACTGGGTTGGAGGTTGAAGGCTTGAAGATATCAATATGCAATTAATTGTGGCAATCAGACATTTGAAATCATAAAATCATAGATCCAAAGGCAGAACCTAGCCCAAATGAAACTTCATCTGTCATCATGTCATCCTGATCATTGCTGCTATAAACCAGAGACCAGAGACTTAGTGGTCAGCCTGTGGCCTTTAGCCTAGTTGAATTAGTAGCTTTGTGTAGGGTGCATGTTAGTAGCTTCTACTGGTTTCCATCACTTTATCATGACTGCAAGTCATTACCTGTGTGGTCATTTTTTTACAGTGCCCTGCATTGTACATGGGGCTCCATCAGGATAGGAGAAATGTCTGTTTTGCTCTTAAATGTGTACCCCATGCCTGGTCGGATATGAGGGTACATAAGAGCAAATAAACAAACTATCACCCTGGCTAAAGAAGTATCTGTGAATGAAGTGATGAGGAATCTAACAAACCTAGTTCTCACTGAAGCCTTACCTAACCAACCAATTCTTGTTTTAATTTGAAAGAAGTTCTCTGATAGTCAAAATCCCCTCTTTCCTGCCTTTTTCTTCTCCATTAGCACTTACCTTCAAAAATACCCATTTGTTTCACTTATTTTATTATCTCCCTCCATTTACTAGAATGTTAAATACATGATGTTAGGAATTTTTATGTGCTATGTTCCTTTCTTTGAAAAAAGAGCAAAAAACCACCACCAGGCAACGTAAGATGTCCCCAAGCTGTTCCTGGGACCCTGAAAATAATTCCTAACATGAAGTAGGTTTTCAATAACTCTGTAGAATAAATGAATTTCTTTATGGATTAGACAAAGTGCTAGACATGTGAAAAATGACACTATTCAATACTCATTCTAAATTTCAAAGGGGTATACCAAAAGTATGGGTAAAGAACAGCCACCTTTTATCAATTCTCAGCCTCCTAAGCTGTCAGTTTTGTTCTACTAGGACAAAGATACCCAGAGGGCCCCCAAGCACCTCCATTTTCCATGTGTCCTGGGATAGCGCCAAGCATTGCCAAGCCCCGTCAGGCAACACGAAGCCTCTCTTCCCTCAAAAGACAACTGCACATAAAATGGAGACGGAAGCTGACCTTTTACTGCTCATGAGACTCCAGTGTAATCCGGAAAGTGCTCTGGCCATTTCTAAGACATTAGCCCACTACTAAAAGCTTTTTACTTGCATTGCCCCCAAACTTGAATTTTATGGAACAACCAGAATACTTCCCCCTGACCTAGAAGTCTCAGTGGCCAAAGAGGCAGAGAATCAAGAAAGAATGGACATTTCTAGTCAGGAGTAGCTAGGCGTGTGAATAGACATCTGAAATTTGTAAAGTACTAGATAGAAGCCAGCTATTTTTCTGGGACATTCTACTCTAGCTAGTGTAGGAGAAGGAGCTGTTGGATCAGACAACCTGAGTTCAAGTCCTGATTATGTGATACCCAGGAAAAGTAGAATTTAGTTTCTTCATCTGTACCAATAAGAAAATGCCATTTTTAGTCACATAATCCTGTGAGAGAATTAAGTTAGTTCCTAGATGAAAAAGCATGGCATTCAGGAACTGTCATAAATTAAGGGTCCAATTTGTGTCTTCAAATCCTTTATCCCTCCTGGCACCCTTCTCCTGCCCTCTAGAAGAAACCAGGGGGTTGATTTGCAAATCAAAACCATTATGAAAAGTCTTCAATTCTTTTGTGAGTAACAATACTGTCCTCTGAAAAAACCGATCTCAACAGGAAAAACATTTCATTTTTGTCTTCTTTCTTTCTCTTTCCTTTGCACTATAGGGAGGAAAACAACATAAGATGCTGAGATGCACAGAGAAGAAACTTGGACTTTACCCTTTACTTCTTTTTAGGAAAGAGAAAGAGAAGGCTCTTCAGAGCTTGACCCTTTTCCTTTCTTTGAAAAAAGAGCAAAAAAACCACCACCAGGCAATGTTAGATATCCCCAAGGCATTAAATTAAAAAGGGGAACAGAATTAAAACTTGGAAAACCTTAGAGGGGCAGAAACCCAGGTGAGAAAAACTTACAACTTCTTTGTGAAGGAAAAACTAAGATAAGAAAACCATTAGAATTAACAGGCTAGAGAGCAAGGCAAGAAGGTTCCAGAAGAGCAAAAAACAAAGAAGGGTTCTGCCAAAAGTAGAAGCCAGGAGGGACAGTCCCTTGGGAGCTCTCACAGGTGACTGAAATGAAAGCCTACAGCCTCGGGGAACCAACAATTTAGCTCTTCTTTTTTAATGACATTTTTTTTTTCCATGTGACTTGTACCTGCTGACTCTGAGACCTTCAAAAGTACAAGATCCTGTGAAAATAAGGGTTTCTCCCCAGGAGTCATCTCTGAAGGCTGGATAGCTTTCATTAGTTTAAAATGTAACTTTCTTAAAGGAAGGATACAAACTTTTTTTGAAACTTTACCTCTCCCCTTTTGGTAGTGCTCAAGCCATACCTTGGGAAAAGAGGCCAAATAACAGTTATTAATTTCCCTAATTAACCCAATTCATAAGACATATTTGTATGGCTGTCATGACAACTGCTTTGACTAACTTGCCAGGAATAGCTTAGCTGTCCATTCAAATAAATCCCTGATAATTACCAGTCTAGTTTACTGGGCTTCTGTGATAATAATAATTAGGGCTACTGTGCAAAAGGTCGCACTAAACAATTTATGAATGATGCATTTTGCATGGCGATTATGTGAGTCACGGGCAATGTACAGAATGTTCACCACCATGCTATTAATGTAAGGCTATGAATGTGAAAAGGGGTGTCTCCACCCAGAACGACCGCCTCTATGGTCTGTATAGCTAAAAACAAGCCCCAGGGGACAGCGAGAGATGTACTGTGAAATAAGTCTTATCCAAGATATAATAGTGTAGACTGGAGCTGAATGCCTTTTCTGAAGCCATAACCCAAAAGTCTTGGTTTCTAAAGAAGATGAAATGCGAAGTCTCCAGCAGGCGTGTTTGTGAGGCTAGGAGGTTGCAACGTTACACGTCACGGGAATCTCAGACAAGAAAAAGCCCCCTGCAAGTGGTGATGACCTTGGTGAAGTTAATAAGTCAGACATTTCAGCTGAAGATCAATGTGTTATTATTATTCTAATGAAACAGTGCTATGGCCCACATAGTTTGAAGAGCCACACGCTTTTGAAAAAAAAAAAAATCAATTCTGACTACCACTACCACTTTTCCATACTAGCAAAAATCTCTTTACATTTTACAGTGACAATAGAAAATACAGATATCATACTCTGGCTTTTATCCACTCTGTATATTTGGCCGGTTGGGAAAGATGGAACAAATTGAGAAAACATTAGTCCTGTCATCTTTTTCTACTTTGCCTTACTTTTACTTTCTTCCCGTTCTAGGATTTTGAAAATGGCACAATATTCTGGTGTCAAAGAGAAAGAAATTCAAGTCTTTGATCTTATTTAATTCCAATATCAAATAATTCTATTTATTATCTAGGTCTTTCTCCAAACTGCATTTCTTTGGAGATCGCTATTTGTCATTGCAAGGTTCAGACTAGGTTATAAGTCCTGTACATATCAGATTAGGAATTTGGCATTAATGAAGCACTCTGGTTGAGCATGAAAAAAGAAATACAAAACACATCCCTCTCTTGCCCGCAAACTTGGATTTTTTTATAGACAGCAAATGAAGAGAAGGCTCATTTCTAATGAGCAATTACTGAGAAGCTACTGCAAACCCAGATCTGGAGCAGTCCGGGCGTTTCCTAAGGGTGCAGAGAATGAAAAGCTGTATGAAGAAGGAATGAGGCCATATTTAAACTAATGTGAGCTGCAAGATTGTGATTTTGCCACCAAAGTGAGACTCTTGAGCATTGTGGTCATACTGGCAATAAAAATATCCCGTTTCTGTGGCTGGTGGGAAACCATGACCCACTCCACACATTTTTTAGGAGGCAGGAAGATGTCCCTTACAGGGATGAATAAAATTGCACAATATTTTGTAATCAAAAGAAGGGAAAGCAGGGCCCTCCCTGGTGGCGCAGAGGGGTAAAGCACTACACTGAGAAACTAAAGCCACTTCCGCATGAGTTCGAT
>NW_004567120.1:11351287-11363141 GCF_000260355.1 Condylura cristata
TGAATCCTCTCACCCTCCGCATCTCTGGCCTGTACCCCAGTTCTGTATGAATAAATAAATAAATCTTTAAAAAAAAAAAGAAGGGAAAGCAAAGATAGATCGTACTCTGCACATAATGGAAGGTTATGTTAAAGAGAAGTCTAGATATGAATTGTTATTCCTTTATGTGTGATGGGTATCTCTAGTATGTTCGGTACAAATGAAAGTAGGATTGAGTGTATTAAGAGACTCCGGAATTTTAGCACCTTTCTCCTTTCTGCCAATCCCTGCAATGGAACCAGGTAATATCTCCATTTGTCACACAATTGTGTTTCATAATGTTCTTTTCTCATCATGGAACAGAGTGGGGGTGATGTTCCCACTACAAGTACAAGCTTTCTAAGCACTGCAAGCTTTCTAAGGTGTTTTATATGACAAATAATCAAGTGTTACTAGGAAGGTAGAAAAAGTAACATCTACCCTCCATGCACATAGTGCTTCCTTTTATGTACTTTCTTCACCATTCCCACCCCACTAGACTGGGTCCACACCCCACTGGACTATCAAAGGCAAGGTTTTGTCCCCCAGTTTTGTAAGCCCTTCAGTATCAAGCACAGATTCTGAGGCCTGGGTACTCAGCCCGCACATGAGGGCCCTGGGAGCAGACATGGGGGTCTGGGGCACTGAGGGTGAGGTCAGAGCTTGTGGAGAAAGTTGTGCGTGAGAGAGTACGCAAGAGAAGTGAATCTGCAAAGGCGTAATTAACAACCCAGTGGCTGGTGATGAGAAAGAAAATTCGATCCTCCACAGCTCAGAACACCACGTAACAAGCAGCAACCCCTGTAAGGGAAGCTAATACTTTGCACATTGTAGAAGGGGAAATCCTGCTAGGCGGTGAGGTGTAAGGGAATCTAATCTGCTATGAATGCAAGGCAGCCTAGTAAGGTTTGATGTGATCAGAAATCCAATGTACTGGAGGAGAAGCAAACCCAATGAGGAATAGTGGGGGGAGAGAATAAGCATTGCTGATTAACCAGACCGGTCACTGGAAGTTTCCCTTGTTTCAAAGACACAAAACCAAGCCGGATAATTATTCAGCCCAGCACTGCAAGTCTATTGAGAAAAGGGCAGGAATGACACTAACTATACAAACACTTTTTAAAAAGTTGTTCAGTTACACCACACAACCCCAGAAGTAGCCTGGGCCCAACTCCCAATCCTGCTCCCATCCAAGAGAAAGCCAGTTGGCAGCTCTACCCGCTCCATCAGAAACAGTTACTGTGTTCAATGTCCTTTGTGTTGTGAGTGTTAGTGTTTTCCTGGCATGGGAAGCAAGCCTGCTTCTAAGGACTTCACAAGCTAACATGCAATCTGCCTACGTGGATCTTTGAGAAAAGGGGGGCATCCAGAACTCCAAAGGGAAAAAAGCTGAAAAGCATTTTATTGAGTAATCACTCTGCTTTTTAAAAAATAACCTATTTCTCAATAGAGTTCTTTCCCAAGCTCACTGACAGTAAGGAAATTTACATGAAAAAATGGCCTTTCTGAGCCATCACTGTTATTTATGAGGAGTTATAACTGTGCCTGATGCTTTACAATGGACTGAATATGCTAAACTAAAACTTGTCTCTTCCTGTGTGTAGTTATCGTTATCAGAGTGGTTGCTTATGAAGCCCCCTGCCCATGTACCAACACTGTGCCAGTATAAGCACCACCACTGAAGCAATTCTTTGTGGCACCAGAATCATTCGAGCGAAGCAGAACAAAAGTCAGGTTAAGACATCAGAAGGAGATTGGCACTAGGGGCAGACAAATGTGAAGTGCGTGGGCTTTGTCAGAAGATTGTGCTAAGCTGCACACCTCCTCACTCTCTGAAGCTGGGCCCTGGATGTCTTCCCTGATTATGCCATTGACACAAACAAGTCTCCACTTTCATCAGCACTGTCATGCCAACATATCTTTGGAAGAGCTTAAAGTAGCTCTCCTCTGCCTCTCGCACCTCACGCTCAGAACTGCCACAGATGTGTGTGAATGGTTCTCTATGGCCAGTGGTGTTGCAGGCAGATGGCCCACAGCTGGATTCTCTGACCTTGGGCATAGTGAACAGAGCACACATTTAAGAGGAGGCAATCCCCTTTGGACTCCAGCAAGGAGCAAATTCAGTGAAGAAGCCAGATTGAGGAATAAGACGACTCTCCCGGTGGCCACATCATCCTCATTATCAGGACATGTCAGGAGGCAGGGCAGCTGCTGTGAAGACAAGAGCCCAGGAAAGCAACGGGGAGGAGCCCAGGCTGTCTGCCTTGCTATTGGCAAAACAGTCCTTTCCCAAAAAGTCACACGGGCTAACAGTGACTCTAAGATCTCTCTCTCTCTGCGTCTGTGTCTCTCTCTCTCACACAGACACACACACACACTCACTGCATCCCAGATGTCAGAAACAATTCTTTCCTTGTTTTTTAAATCTAGACAGTAGCTTTTGCAACATTTACAAAATAAGTCGGGAATGGTTGCCCTTAATGGAAATATTACAAAGAGAAAATGTCAAGATGCATCCCTGTCTCTGAGGATTGTAAAGATGAAGAGATAAAGACAATGAAATTACTGTGGCCAGAGAAATACAAGCCGGATTTTGGTGCATCTGTGCGCCCTCTGCTGACTATTTGGAGAACTTCACAGGGAAAAAGATGTTGGAGGAGAGGGGAAAAGCAGCATTGACAGGAAGGAGAAAATATGAAAGAGACCTTTCTTCTCTGGGCCTGCTATCTGTTTACCCAAAAAAAAAATGCAGAGGAGGATGTCCATGGGTTCTCCTTTATTAAGAATGGCCAAGAAAGAAGATAAAGTCATCAATATTGCCTTAAAACAACCCTGGTTCCACATTGGGAAAGTGGCTGAGTTTTGCACGTTCCAAAAACCACCCTCTTGCAGAGCTCATCTGCTCACTACTCTTAATATGTGTGGGTACAACTTGAAAACAAAGGGCCATCAAGCAGAGATGAGGAGAATGGACTTGCCCCACAAACCACCCATGTGAAGCTGCTACAGACTGCTTCTCTCTTGACTTTGAAAACGATTCTATGGCTGCTTTTCTGAAATCAATTCATGTTCTGCAGAATTTGTGCCCTACCAGCACCTGCCTGCCTTAGCTCCTGTCCTCTATGTTCACTGATGGTAACTGATGGCTATGTGCAGGACTCAGGACTTCAGCATCTGGGGGAAAAGGTGGTTCCCGGAGATGAGACAAAGGGTCTCACACCTCAATAGCACAACATGTGAAATTTCCCACTCGCCCACCTTCTCTGCTTCCATGGACATTCTTGCTCCTACTCCACAAACTAAGCCTCAGAATCTTCACACCGGCTTCCTTTCCAGCTTTCATCAATTAATCCATGTCACACACCTTTTTGCATTACTAACTCCTCTATGATTGCTCTAATCACCTAGAGTACGTCAAGTCCTCTCCATAGGATGATCCTTTCTTTTATAGCAATATAATTTAATAGTGGGAGGTTTAATCTCTCCACTCCATGAAGGCAGGGACTATGCTAGCTTTGTTTACCCTGGCTTAATGAGAATCTAGAAGAATAACAAGAAATTACTAGGAAAAAATATAGAATGAAGGAAAGGAATGCATTCATACCAAAGTAAGCTAAACCTAAAAGAAATTGTTGACAAAAGAAATTGTTGATGTTGACATAAGTCCTCAGAAAGCATTTTGGAACTCTTCCCCCCAAGTCTCTGTTCTTTGCTTTTTATTGCTCCCAAACACCCAGATAGACTTAGTTACTTCAAGAACTGTTGGCAGAAATCTTATGCCACAGCCTGTTTTCTGCTTCAATCACCTTTAATTCTATTTTGAAATCCCAAACCAAAGCCTGTTCCCTGCTACAACCTAACAGTGCAAATGCTTGTGCTATGTTTATTTAATTCAGTAAACCAACGAATCAATAAAACATTATATTGATGACATAATTTCATTGTATCCTACAAACAGGCCATCAGCTGATACTTAACCAATTAATATTGAACTCTACGCATTCTCATTTGATCTAATCGTCACATACAGTATTTACAAAGTCCATTATTCAGCAATAAAAAGGTCCACAGTTATTTGGTCTATTTCTGACCTTTCAGGCTTTAAGCTATCTTTTTTTGCCCACTTTGAAATATTGTCTATAAGACTTTTTGCCAAATTTACAATGTATATGACATCTGAGGTTCTTAGCCAAGGAGAAGTATTATTATTAAACTCCTCATCTTGCCATAAATGAGTAAACACATACTCAATCCCAGTCGGCAAATATTTAACATTGGTAAGGAAATGCCAGGAAGTCTTAGCTCAATGTAATTTCACCTATCTGACTTAAAGATGGATGGGATAATGCAACCCCACAATAGACATTAAAGTCATCTCTATTATACACATCTACCATCACAAACGACACCATCATCCAACTGAAAACCGGTGAGCACTCTGTGTCCAAGTATCTTGTGGTCCCTGAAAATAGGGTATTTTTTTTCCCCTTTGCTGCTCAGCAATAGGGAATTTAAATTTCCTTTTCAGTTAATGCTAACTTAGTTTGATATGGAGGGAATTTTTCTCCCCTTGCTCATTACTTCCAACAAAAGAAAGTACATCCCATAGAACATTTTAGGTAGAAACTGACAAGGCTGTACATTGTACACGATACACTTCCCTCTGCTACATCGTTATCAATCATTAAATTATCTTCAGCCTGAAGAAGAAACCAAGAACAAAGGGGAGAATCTGTTTAGTGCAGCCAACCACTTCTAAAATTACTGCTCAAAGAACTGCACACCTGAAATGAATCATTAGATAAGCTTTGTATTTTGCACATTTCACAATAGTTAGGATGATGTAACATAGGCAATTACACACAAGCAACTAGAAACTTGTCGTCCAAAATAGCTACAGCACAGCTGAGGTTTACTCTGGGTCTGTGGTTTACAGCAAAGCAACAACCTTCCCTAAGCACAAAGCCACAACAAATTCAAAGGAAACCTTGAGCTGCATTTGGCTATCATTTTAATTATACGTCCAAGGATTACAACTCTATAAGCCAGAAGAAAAGAAAATCAGCCTTTTCTTAAATGAACAAAAGTGACAGGCACTCAATTGCTGACTACGGAGAACAGTATCTGGTCATTTTAAAAAAGTGAACTGGTGTTTTAGGTTATGTACAAGCTGCTTAGGAGACAGTGGCACCCAGCTACCCATTATTTGGTGGCAATTATTCACGTACAGTGCCACTACTTTGCCATTTCATTCAGGTTAAACCTTGTAATAAAGAATCAAGCTTTTGTTCTACCCTACCGCTCCATCAGTCTCCTAGCATTTCCCAAAAAAACCTCCAAAAGTATAAATTGGCCCCCAAGTGGCCAGAGTAGAACAAGAGACCCTACACCAGGACCACATATTCCATACTGAGGAAAAAAGAGTGTAAAATCACCCTAGAGACGACAGCAGCTGGGTTTCTGGATGGAAGGAGGCACTTATGGGTCAGAGCATGGTCCTGGGAACGTGGGTTCTGAAGCTCCTCATGGAGTGGCTATTTAAAATTCATTTGTAAGTCGCTCACATGAAAGAAAGAAGAAAAGCGATGGCCCCGAAACAGAGCCCAGGTCTGCAGAAGCAGCAGGTCACAGGAGAAGAAAGTCTTGGGGCAGTATTTATTAAAGTGCAGGTCACAACCCCAAGCCAGTGGTCCATGAAATTGCCATCTCCAGAGCTTCCGAACTGATGGAGATGCCCAGCACAGAAGCACACAGGACAAAGGTTGAAAACTGCCAGATTAAGGCCTAAATTGATAGCCACTAACTCTGGAAAGAAAATACAGGGATAACATCAGAGAAGGGCTTGTTGCTCTCCCGCCAGCACTTCTAGCTAACTCTGCTCCATGTGGGACCTCCTCCAACTTCACAGTTGAACTAGAGATGAGTATCGCAGTGAAGAACATTAAGAAACCTAGAATGAGTCACTAGTGAAAAAGAATAACTATTGTCATGTAAGGGAGCCTTCATGTAACTGAAAACAAGTACGCTGGGGTCGAATTTATTTGTAATAAATGACACAGAGGCGAATGGAAGTTTCCCTTATTTTCAAAATTGGATTGTGTTACCCTCTACAGCACACTACTAAGGGGGATGACTCTGATTGCTTCTTTCCAGATAGAGAGGGACAAATTAGATGTCTTCTTAGGCATAAGGAATGTTAGTGATAAAGTACTTAATATTTACTGGAGGCTTACTATGAGCCTGGTGTTTGAATATTCACATTGAATCCTCACAAGAATCTGAGCAGTAGGTACTAGTATTCTCATCTTAAAATAAGGAAACTGACCATAGACCTGAGACATCCAAAGTGGGGGAAGGGGAAGGGAGGGAGAAGGGAGGAGGAGGGCAAGGTGGAGTTGGGGAGTAGGGAAAGAGCACAATGGTCTCTGGGTGAGGAATGTGGGTGTTCTGGTGATGGGAAGGCTACTGTAACTACACCCGAGAAGGGGGAACCTATACTGTCAAAATACCAACATGATGTAAAACAGCAGAACTTCCATTAAAAAACAATGTTAAGGGCCCTCCCTGGTAACGCAGCGGGTTAAAGTATCTAAAGCCGCTTCCGCATGAGTTCGATTCCCGCCTGCCCCCGAGGTGACCACATGGCACGGCAGACCTCTCCTGACAAGCCCGCCGCTCCCCTCAACAGTGTACTTCCTTAGTCGGCCTGTTCTGCTCCCCACTCTGTCTCTGGTGAAGCCTCTCACCGCCCCTGAGCCTCTGGCCTGCACCCCAGTTCTGTATGCACAAATAAATAAAATCTTTATAAAAAAACAATGTTAAATTTAAAAGGGAGGGAAAACCAGAGAGTAATTCCTAAAGCCACATGACTAAAGAGTAAATGTGGTTAAAAATCTAAAAGATAGCTCATATTCAGAATTTAAGAACTTGCCCTTCTGTGCCCAGATGTGTATGTCCAGGTCCCACCTTTTATTTCCCCAACCAGCCAAGTGATAACCATGAGTCTAAGAAAATAAGAAGAGGTAGACACAAAATACAGCTGCCAATGTCAAGAATTCTCCTACATGCTGTACCAACTTTATCTGATTAGAAAATGTACCCAGCCCTCTCTGGTGATCCAACGGTTAGGACGCAGCACTGCAAGCTTGGGGCAGCAGCTTCAGTGCGAATTCAATCCCCCCCACCCCATGGAGGTGACCCACATGGTGCGGGAGACCTCTTCTGTCTCGCCCGCTGCTCCCCTCAGCAGTGTACTTCGTTGATCTGTCTGTTTTGCTCCCCACTTTGACTGGTGAATCCTCTCACCGCGCCTGCACCTCTGGCCTGCACCCCAGTTCTGTATACATAAAAAATAAATCTTAGAAAAAAGAAAATATACCAATGTACCAAAAAACAAAAACAAAAAAAAAAAAACACTTCACCCCTGATGTTCAAACTAAAACAGCTGAAAATAACATCAACAAAAAATATAAAAATGATATGCATTTACTGGCATCATTAGAATGAAACATGATTAAACGGAAAGATGTCCTGTCCTAGAGAAAAAGACTTAAATTTAAGTTCATACACATGCCACTTCTTCCTAAAATTATCAGTTTGGGCACATTTTCACCCAAATTCCAACATAATCATTATTGAAACTTAACATGATTCCAAACTGGATCTGGAAGAATAAATGCAAAAACACAACAAATATTAATGAAAAGCCCTACCACCTTTAAAACCACCATAAAGCATCAGTGATTAAATCACTGCAATTGTCACTGGTGTGGACAAACAATTGAGTAGGGGAAAATCAATAACTCAGAAAAGTCTCTAGTCTACATAAAAGCTTGATGCAATATTTTTTTTTATGCATACAGAACTGGGGTACAGGCAGAGGTGCAGGGGCGGTGAGAGGATTCACCAGAGAGAGTGGGAGCAGAACAGGCAGATTGTCTAAGTACACTGCTGAGGGGAGCAGCGGGCGGGTCAGGAGAGGTCTGCCACGTCATGTGGATCTCTTCTGGGGCAGGCAGGGATCGAACTCATGCGGAAGCGGCTTTCGCTTCTAGTGCAGTGCTTTAACCCGCTGCGCCATCAGGGAGACCCTGATGCAATATTTAAAAAAAAAAAAAAAAAAACACTGAAAGCAGTGGGGGAAAGGAGGAGAAATAAATAAAACAATGTTAAATAATTAGCCATCTAGAAAAATATTTTTTACATTGTCACCTCCAACCATATGCCCAAATATATTCTCAACGAATTAAAATATAATGAAAAATGCATTCATAAGGACACTAGGAAATGAGATATATATATTATATATGCAAAATCTCAGTGTTGGGAGAAAATTTTACAGCTGAAGAGCAACAAAATATATGACGAATAAAAGACTTACAGATGTTTACCATGTTATTCCAAAACACTTTAAGTAAAAAAATAAGCATAAACAGAATTAAATGTCACATGTTGAAAAATAGTCTTTGTGACAAATGAAATAAGGAAGATACACCACACACATTGATATAAAGAGTCAAAGAAATACACATTTAAACTAAAATTTGATATCCATTTTCATCTACAGAACTAAAAATTCTCTCTCCCACTCCTGGGTCCTCTCATTTCATCTGCTCTTCTCCCAACAGGTATTCACTTTAATCAATTCCCTGTTTATTGTTCCATACAATTTCATGCAAATATAAACCAATAAAGCATATATTCTCCCGGCCCTCCCTGGGGGCACAATGGGTTAAAGTGCAGCACTATGAAGCTCTCTGCAGCCACTGCAGCATGAGTTCAATACCCAGCCAGGGAGCTGACCCACATGGCACAGCAGACCTCTCCCATCTTGCCCACTGCTCCCCTCAGCAGTGGATTTCAGTAAATCTACCTGTTCTGCTCCCCACTCTGTCTCTGGTGAAATCTCTCTCCCTTTGCTCACACCTCTGGTCTGTACCCCAGTTCTTGTATGCATAAATAAATAAATCTTTAGAAAAAATGAACATATATTCTCCCATTCTTCCCTTTTTCACACAAATGATATTATGCCTACCTATTTCTCTAAATCTTCCCCTTTTAAGTGAACAATATATTTATAGATCTTTCCCTGTCTATATCTAAAACATTAATTTTTTAAAACTTTCCATTGCTGGACAGACATGCTGTTTCAATTTTTGCTACATCAAAGAACACATCAATAAAGCACCTTGTAGTAATATCACTTGTATGTGGCAGAGCACATATGTAAGATGAATATCCTAAAAATAGAATTACTTGGTCTAAGGGGCCATTTTGACATCTGACATTTTGAAGGACACTATCAAATTTCTCTTCATAGGCCAACTACCAATGTATACTGTGTGGACTATCTATTTCCCTATAGTTTTACTGGACATAGACAATATTTAAAATTATAAAAAGTTCCACTGTTGTTGAGATTGACACTTTTCTGGTGGAAATAAATGTCAGAAATCTTAAATAAATATGAAACTTCAGATAGTAATTTGACTTCTAGGGAATTCATTCGAAGGACACAATCAAAGCTCACAATAATGCTTATGTTTACAAAGATATCTATCCATATTGTCTATACTAACACAAAAATTGAAGCAGATTAAACGTTCAAGATCAGATAAACAAAAACGAGTGTACAGAACTGAAATCTAACAGCCACTAACAAATGCTTACAAACATTTTCTAATATAGAAAAAAATATTATGATGTAATGTAAAGATGGGGGGGGAAACAGAATTATCTCAACTAAAATTATCCCAATTCTATTTTTCCATTAATTCAATAAACTTTCATTGAACATTTATTTTTATGCCAGAAACTGACTAAAGAGAATTGTGGTTGCCCGTGAGTGGTAGAATTATGACTTTCCAACATCAGAAGTTTCTGTCCTTTTCCATTTTCTTCACAAATGGAAGTGAACTGATTTTATAATGACTAACCAATAACAGTAATAATAACAATTAAAAAAAACATTAGCACCCATTAGCCTACTCATGCCTCAGAAAGGAACAGACTTCTATTAAATAATTGTCAAGTAAAAGTCAGATTGTGGATTACATTTAATCAGTTAGGACATCGACAAATGTGTCTTCAAAGATGCAAACCTACTGAAATTACCATTCCTTGCAGGGGACTTTTGTGCAGCTATAGCTCCCTGGGTAGCTCAAGCTCCCTGTAATTGCAGAGTTAAACAAGAACCTCTCAGCCGCAATGTGTAATCAATTCTGTTCTTGAGTCCTAGGCAACAGCAGCCATGGAGAGCTGAGAGTGAAGAGTACTTCAAGGTTTTTAGGACTCTGCATGGCCCATAAGCAAATCCAGAATCAGTCCTCACACACATTCTGTGTCTGCTAGTGCCTTTCTCAGCATCAGTACCAAACCCCCGCTGACTAGCAACTCCCAACAGGACCAGAATGCAATCGGCAAAGTTCATGCTTTCAACCATCTTGCCACCTTCTGGAGTTTTACACTGACTTTACTGTTGCTATGAATTTATATAGTATTACTTTTTTTTTTTTTCAGCTAGAACACTGTGAGTTATCACACTGACTTCTTTCAAACCCTGTCTTAAAATCAATTAAAAATCTTAATTTCTTAAGTAAAAGAAAGCATGGAGAAATGGAAAGACTGTGCTTATGGATTGGAAGAACTAACATCATTAAAAAGGTCATATCACCTAGAGCAATTTACAATGTAATGTCTATCAAAATCACAGCTACTTCTTTTTCAAGGAAATAAACAGTTATAAATTCTGTATGGCTCCACAGAAGACACCCAATACCCAAAAAAAACCTGAAAAAAAAAAGAAGAAACATGGAGGTCCCCTACTCCTTGCCTTCAAAGTTTACTACACAGCAACAACCAGAACTGGTTGGTATTGGGAAACGATACATTAAAAAGGCATAAAGACCAATGGAGTTGAATAGAAGGAGCAGAAACAAACCCACACAAATATTAAGTTAATTTTTGACAAAGGAGCCAGAACCATACGATGGAAAAAGGAAAAACATGAAAATAAGTACTGAAACCATAAAATACTTAAAACATGGGTGATACACTGAGGGACATCAACCACAAAGATGGATTTGGGGACACAGCCCCAAATAGCAAAGGAAAGAGAATCAAAAAGTAAATAATTGGGAATGCATCAAACTAAATGTTTTTGTAGTGCAAAAGAAACTATAGGGAAAAAACCCTACATAATGGGAAATACTTGCACATCACACATCTGATAAAGGACTAATCTCCAAAATATACAGTGTCTTATACAATCCAACAACAAAATACTGACAGATAACCCAATCAAAAAAAATAAGTCAAAGACCTAAATAGACATTTTTCTAAAGAAGACATCCAGATGGTCTACGGGCACATGAAAAATCGTTCAATGTCACTTATTATAAGGGAAATGCAAATCAAAACAACAAGATGTCACTTCATCTCTGTGAGAATGGCCCATATCAAAAAGAATGGGAATAACAAATGTTAAAGAGGATGTGGAGAAAAAGGAAGTGTTGATGGGAATGCAAATTGATGCTGTTTCTATGGAAAACAGTACGGAGATACCTTTAAAAAAATTAAAATAGAAATTGCATATGACCCAGCAATATCTCCACCAGGTATTTCCCCAAAGAATGTGAAAACAATAATACGAAAAGACATGCACTCCTATTTTTATAGCAGCTCTGTCCACAAATTCTAAGTCATGGACCCAAACTTAGTGCCCGTTTACAGAAGACTGGATAAAGATATTGTGGAATACATACTCAATGGAATATTATTCAGCTATTAATAAAAAGATGACATAGTGCCTTTTGGGACAACGTAGATGGCTCGTTAA
>NW_004567120.1:11363241-11386343 GCF_000260355.1 Condylura cristata
AAAAACCAGAATTCTGTGCAACCTGAGATAACTATTTGATTCTTTGGTAATATTCCTTTTAGTTTGTTTCTATGCATATATATATATATATACATACACATATGTATATATGTATACACACACACACACACACACACACTTGGAATTTATCTATGCAGGCTCTTTGGTTAAATAATTTTCTGAATGTGTTTTATACCATGAGCATTTTCCTATGTCTTTAAATTATATTCCACAACATTTTGTTTTAATGATTTCATTCTCTTCTAGCAATGTGTATAATATTATATATTTGGTCACTCACATATTGATGGTATTTAGAATAGTACCAATATTTTATTTTTATAAGTTATGCTGACATCAACATGCTTGTACATGAATTTCTAAGCAGATCTAAAATGATTTCCTTAGGATAAATTTCAGAAGAAATATAAAATATTTTAGGGCTTTTAATATGTGTATTGACAAATTACTTCCAAGAACCATTATATCAATTTTAATTCTATTGTATTCCAGATAGCAATATATGGTAACCACACCCTTGCCAATGCAGAGTACAGTTTTTTTTTAAGCTTTCTTAATTTGATAAGTAAAAAGAATTATAATTTTCACATCAAATTCTCTATACTTCCTCTGAGGTAACAAATTTATCAGGAAAGAATTGTGGAGTCTTTTAACTACTATTTTATACATAGGTATATTGCTTGACTTTTTAAATACTTTGTATAAAACATACTGTATATGTCATTAAAAATTAATAACAGCCTTCCATTGCTATTATTTGGTTAATAAGATTAAAATATTACCCTATCTACTGGCCTTTCCTATCTACTTCCTTAATAATTACTTTTTGTATCCTATGCACAACTTTCATATTGTGGTATTTGTCTCATTTACTGATATCCAAAATTTCTTTACGTATTAAAGGCATTGCTTAAATGTTCCCTTATATAGGGTGTCTTCTGTGACCTTCCTAGTGGCCCCTTATTCCTGTATTAGGGGGACTAAGGGAGAAAGGGGTAGGGGAAGGAAAAGGATAGGTTTGACGGAGGGTGAGTGACACAGGGGCACACATGTAACCCCAAGTGTCAACATGTAGCCCCAAAGCTACACAGACACATGAATGACAGAGAAATTAATTTTAATCTCCTGGAAATACTTTCTAATCCAAATAATCTCATCTTTTAACTGTATAAAGTGAAAATGTGAACCTTAAATTGCTTCATAACCAGTTTTAATTATTTTCAATATTTTTTAAAATAAGGATTTTTACATTACAGAACTGAACAAAGAAGGGGGGTACTAATGATGTTTCCTTGAACATTACCTAATTTTCAGTCCCTTCTTCCCTTGCACTCGCGTGTACAAGTAATAGATAATCTATTTCTATTGAAGTACTCCATGTTGTAGCATGAAAAGCACAATTGGAATCAAAACTCATCTAGTTCAATGATTGCACATGCAAGAAATATGGTCATATGTTCATCGTCTCCATCCATCCAATGGACAGACTACAGAATCAGGCCACAGATGTTTTCCCGCAGCAGGCAAACGCTTCATCTACAGTCACAGTGACAATATACAGATGACATTCTCCTCTGTTAAACTGTGTGGGGTAGGGGGGGGGAGCAGTGGGTAGAATTATAGCATCTGTTTGTTTTTCAATGAGAATTGTCTTTGCAATACTTAAATCTTTCTGATATCTACGAAGGCTACTAAATAAACATTTTGCATTTGAATGCAATGCTTAGCCTCTGAACAAGTTTATGCAACCATCAATTAAAGACTTGTCCTAAAGGATCCTAGGTTTGTATCTATACTGTTCAAAGTTAGGTTATTAGAGGGAGAGGCAATCAAAGAAATGTGTGTTTCTTAAAAGGACTGAACTCATTCCACTTTGTTGAGGAAAAAAAGAAACCACATTTAGTTAAGACTGAATTTGAAATTTTGAGCATCTCAATGACTGCCAACTCATTAACTCCCTCTGTCTTTTTTGTCGTTGTTGTTCCAAATTATAAGAGCTATGGTATGCCTCCGAACCAAGAATGTCAAAGATGAAATAAAAATATTTAGGAACATATTAAAGATCTTCCCTCAAATTAGCAACTTGATCCTGAAAAGGGCATTGAAATATATACTTTGGCAAAAGTAAACTTAAATAAAATCTATTCTCATTTTCACGGAATTAAAAATCAGTACAGATTACAGTTAAATTTTTTCTATTTTAAAACTTCTTAGTCTAAAAATAACATTTGTGAACCAGATGTCTAACACTGGAGAGATAAATCTACTTTTACAGGAGTATACATATGGGCACAAAGAGTGAAGGAGGAAAATATTTTTCATAACATTATTTCTCACATTTCAAAGGGAAACCTAAAAAAAAAAAGAGTTATTTTTGAATATAAAATTCTATGCTTATTATCATAAGAGAGAGATCAGCAAAAAGGGAAAAATAAGAAAAAAATATTTTCAAGGTATGATCTGAATGAAAACAAAGAATATATTTGATCTGGGCCCCCCTCAGAATAACTGATAATCCTCTCTATGCTCCCTCTTTGGTCCCTAATATATGCTGTGTAATATAGTAATTAACTTTCTTAAATAATTTCATTTCTTATCTCAAAAATAATATATATCTTGGCCCTCCCTGGTGGCGCAGCGGGTTAAAGCACAGCACTGAGAATCTGAAGCCACTTCCGCATGAGTTCGATTCCCGCCTGCCGCCTGCCCCGGAGGAGACCACATGGCGAGCCAGACCTCTCCTGACCCGCCCGCTGCTCCCCTCAGCAGTGTACTTCGTCGATCTGCCTGCTCTGCTCCCCACTCTGTCTCTGGTGAAGCCTCTCACCGCCCCTGAGCCTCTGGCCTGTACCCCAGTTCTGTATGAATAAATAAATAAATCTTTAAAAAAAAATAATATATATCCAATATAAAAACTTAGGAAAACATAAAAATATGTTTAAAAACCAGAATTCTGTGCAACCTGAGATAACTATTTGATTCTTTGGTAATATTCCTTTTAGTTTGTTTCTATGCATATATATATATATATACATACACATATGTATATATGTATACACACACACACACACACACACACTTGGAATTTATCTATGCAGGCTCTTTGGTTAAATAATTTTCTGAATGTGTTTTATACCATGAGCATTTTCCTATGTCTTTAAATTATATTCCACAACATTTTGTTTTAATGATTTCATTCTCTTCTAGCAATGTGTATAATATTATATATTTGGTCACTCACATATTGATGGTATTTAGAATAGTACCAATATTTTATTTTTATAAGTTATGCTGACATCAACATGCTTGTACATGAATTTCTAAGCAGATCTAAAATGATTTCCTTAGGATAAATTTCAGAAGAAATATAAAATATTTTAGGGCTTTTAATATGTGTATTGACAAATTACTTCCAAGAACCATTATATCAATTTTAATTCTATTGTATTCCAGATAGCAATATATGGTAACCACACCCTTGCCAATGCAGAGTACAGTTTTTTTTTAAGCTTTCTTAATTTGATAAGTAAAAAGAATTATAATTTTCACATCAAATTCTCTATACTTCCTCTGAGGTAACAAATTTATCAGGAAAGAATTGTGGAGTCTTTTAACTACTATTTTATACATAGGTATATTGCTTGACTTTTTAAATACTTTGTATAAAACATACTGTATATGTCATTAAAAATTAATAACAGCCTTCCATTGCTATTATTTGGTTAATAAGATTAAAATATTACCCTATCTACTGGCCTTTCCTATCTACTTCCTTAATAATTACTTTTTGTATCCTATGCACAACTTTCATATTGTGGTATTTGTCTCATTTACTGATATCCAAAATTTCTTTACGTATTAAAGGCATTCTTAAATGTTCCCTTATATAGGGTGTCTTCTGTGACCTTCCTAGTGGCCCCTTATTCCTGACAGAACATGTATGATTTACCATGCTCCTTTTTTCCCCCATTGGCCTAACATATACTTTTTTACTATGTGTTTTATATATTTATAAAAGTATAAATTCAGTGAAAACAAGGACATTGTTTAGTTCACTGCTGTATCCCCAGCACATTGAATAATGACTAACACATAGTATACACTCAGTAAATATTTGTACAATTAATAAAGATAATTTTCTGCTATATAAATTTAACTTACATTCCCAGCTATTAAGTTTTTTTTTAGTTTAGCTTATAATTTTTTAGCAGACACACGTTTTTAAATTTTACACAGTTGCTGATATTTTCTTTTTTCCTGTCCATTGCTTTTATTTTATCTGAAATATTTTATAATTTCAATATTAGATATTTATTATGTCATTTCATAACTTTGTTATTTGTTTTTTCACCTTAAAGTTTTAACTAACCTATGTGGAATTTATTTTCTCATAAAGTAGGAAACAAAGTGATATGATTTTACATTGTTAACCACTTAGAGAATAATACTTACTTCTCCCATTGATTTTTCAAATATTTTTTTACTGTTCATCTTGTCTTCTAGGTAATTACATAAGCTATGAGGGTAGGTAGCAGTTATACTTTCTGATATCCCTAAGTGCTGGGTACAGGTGAGTGAGTAAAATATAATCAGCAAATATTTGGGAGATGGATAAATCAATGAATGTTTTCAAGACAAAATATTGTTTAAAAGAGCCTAACTACTAAACAATAAGTCCATTCACTAAAGTTTAGCAGCAAATCATGATTAAGGGCTAGGCTTTACCTAAAATAAGTGAGTATCTTTAAAGAGGAGGGCAAAATAACCGCTATGAGAACGATAGAAACTCATCAGTAATGACGCATACTTGATAACACCAGTAACTGTGCAAAAGGAAATGTACAGAATTGACCCCTCCCTCAAAGAGACTTTCAAAAAGAGTCTTTAGGGAACGTAAAAGTAAAACTGAGTTTTGAAAGGGGTCCCAAGCTAACCATCCCTTCTCCTGAAATAGCAGTTTACTCCCTGAAAGAAATAGATTGCTTTGTTACAGACAGTGCCCCAAATCCTACTGAATGTAATCCGCCAACCTCCAACATGCACCGAGTTTAATAATTTTGGAATCAAATCTACTTTCAAAGAAATTCTAACTCATTTTTGGCTCTCAAGCAAAATCCCAAGTGCCCCGTATATATTGTTTCTGTAGAGCTTCAGTTAGCCTCCTGTGGCCTGAAATTAAAAATCACAACAAAAATACATTTTTATTGAATTCTGGCTCTTTGCTGATTATCTATAGCAAACAGCAAAATGAGCAAAGCCATGGTGAACTGCCTCTCGTGCCAACAAGTGCCACAAAGAGAATGACAATCAGTGAAATATATTGTTAAGCATGAATAGCTAAAATATTTATCTCTGTTGCAAGGTATTAAAATGAGGAAACTTTCAAAGTGGAAGCTTCAAGCAATTGCATTAGAAGTTGCATAATTTGGTTAGACTGACCTTAGAATGGAATAAAAAGCTGCTTATTTCCATAATGCTGGCCTTCAACGGTATGAAAGGTTAGATAATTTATCATGATATACAAAACAGTTCTCTAGGATACCTACTTTATAAAGGAGATATTGGTGACTTGCAGCTCTGAATTTTTAGGTAGTGTGATAATCAACATAATTTATATTTAAGTGAATTTGTGTTCTTCTGAAAGATTTAGCATGCCCGGCAAAGAAAAGTGCATCTCCTACTCATCCCTCAGACAAGAACAGACCAAAGGAAGCAAGGTTACTGTACTCACTGGTGCCTGTTTGAAGGAACTCGGGGACCTATTTGAATGGGCTGGCTACTGAGATCGACACAAACACTCACAGCTCAGAGTACACATGAATTATGCTGACCGCATGTACAAACTGAAGAGCTGTACAGGTTATGTTCTCTGTAGTAGCTAAGTCCCTCACCATCAGTACCACCTAAGAGTTGCCACTGTTGCCACTGCCATTGTATGAACTCAAACCAAGCACAGTCAGCTATATGAAACCTTTCAAACCAATGCTGCAAAATTCGCAGAATTACACTCAAAGTTGGAAGAAAACTTGGAGATCCCCTGATCCAATGTCCTCACATAATTGTTCCAGCATTGGTAGTTTGGCCCATGTTTGGATTTTTCAGTCCAGCCTTCTGAATAACAATACGTTTAGAAAAACTATAGCTTCTCATTCATGAGATTTTGAATTCTTTTCCCTTTATGTTGCTGGTGACCTCCTCCCCTACCTGAGAGTCACAGACTCCTAGATCACCATCCTTGGGGATACAGTGACTTGAGGTCCCTCTTGCATTATCAATCACTGTCGTAATGGAAGTTGGCAGGCTCAAACAATGAGTATTACAGGTGTGCCAGGCAAAAAAAAAGTGCGTCTCCTATTCATCTCTCGAACATGAACAGACCCAAGGAGGCAAGGTTTGTGTACTCACTGGTGTTTTGATGCTATGCCTCTACATGTGACTCCGTGCGTAGTCTTTGCAATTCCTGCTTTTTCTCTACCTTCCTCGATCTCTGCTTGAAGGCACCGGATGAGCAGATGTACAAAGATTCAGCCACCAAGGACCCTTCCAGCAACGCCCAGGGCCATACCATTTCATGAGATTTTGTTCTCTCAGGTCACTACACAATGTAGAGTTTATGCAAAGGCTTTTTAACTCCAGTTCCATTTCAGGCATTTCCTTATTGTATTTCTTACTGCAATAAAGCATATGGCTTTTTTTCCATTTCTAACATAGAGGGAAAATTACAAAGAGTGACCTAGAGGTATAAGGATACACATCCCATTAGAAAGCTCGCCAGTCATACAGAAAATTGTTGTTTCACATATAGCATTTAAGATTTGTTTCTAAAGAGCCGTAACTATCATAAATTGTTTTGCAATTAAAAATCAGGCAAAATTCCACTATGAAAAAGCCATTATTTAATACTAATGCCATCATGTTCTCTCCCCTAAGCTCTTAAGAACAAATGTTGCCATTAGCATATTTCATCATTCAAAAGTCCATACTTGAGAAAATGGAAGGGCACTAATTAAAGAAATGACCAGTACAGCAAGAACACAGTCAATGCCAGTCATCTGAGTGCAGTTTGCTGGTATCCTCCCCATGGACTTTGTGCCTTACAGCCCAGAAGAGAGAATCGGTCTTCCAGTAAGTCATTCAACATCACCTGCAGCCTCTGCCTCTGCTCATCCCTGTATTTCCAGATTCCTGCCTCCCTCAAGCATGACAAGTTGCAAATATGAATGCTAGATCACAGACATCTTTATTGTTAAAAAGAAAAAGTTGTTTAAAGGTTAAATCTCTCCCTGTGAATGCAGTATGATCTGGTCTTTCTCCTCATACATCTTAGACAAGATTCAGTTATATACAAACTACCTATACACATGGGCAGCCCAAGCCAGATGTCCTCAGTTCAACCGAATGAAAGAGGGAGAGGAGGGCTTGAGACAGAATTATCCCCAAGAGATAAACAAAGATAAACCTCAGTGAAGAATTTGTCAGGAATCACAGGTCCCTATAAAGTTTTCTTAAGCTGGGTTTTATGCACAGTAACGATTATTTGGCTACAGAATTCTGAACTGAAAATAGTCCCCTGAAGATCTAGGTATCCCTGGGCTATATCAAATTTGGGTACTCTGGCCTCACATTTGAGGGATCAAAAGGTGCTGTGACTATGTTTATAAGCATTTCCTCAGGGAGTCAACTGCTAGAGTATCAAAGGTAGGGAGAAGTCTCTGAGGACCTCAACCCTAAGACCTCCTTAAGACCGGGATAAGGATAACCTCTGGAAAGCTCCATCACCACAGAGGGGGAATAAGTGGGAGAGAAACAAATAAGGTATGTTGTTCTCTCTCTGCCTCTCTCTGTCTCTCTCTCTCTCCCTCTCCCTCTCTTTTTCTCCCCCCCCCTAAAAAAAGAAAAAAAGGAGAGTCTGCCATTTGCATTGAACTTTTCTTCCTGCCAGCTTACACAGGGAATTCATTTTGTTCAGAAAAGCAAACTACACACTCTAAGAAGAAAGAGGTGCCCTTCATGCTCTGGAAATCAGATTTAGGAGCAAAAATAATCCACAAACAGAGGCTGCCAGGGCCAGTGCCGGTGGCAATGAAGGAGAGCAGCTTGCCACAGAACTGCAGCCAGATGGGGCCCAGTGGGAGAAGCAGAACACTGGCCACCCTGGCACTCAGAGACTTAATGGAGCATCCGAAGGCTGCGCACATCGAGGCAGGGCATCTAATGTGAAGAATCACTGGTGCCAGCCCATGAACACTGAGCTCCAGAACACTGGCTTCCTATCCAGCTTGTTTCCCATTTCAGTCCCACATGGTCTGCTCAAAATTCAAGACAGCCTTCCCTGCCTAACACCTGTCTGTCTGTCAATCTGTCTCACTTTCACTCTCATTTTTTCTTTCTGACAAGTCATCATCTCCCTTCTCAAGGGCTGAATTTCAAGGAAGTCTGGGAGAACCCTTTCATTTTCCAAAGTAATTCCCAGGCCCTGCTCAATCCAGGAAACCCTGCTTGACTTGGGGAACTTCTAGAATCTGAGGCAGCAAAATGGGAGCTATGTTTCTGAGGAGCAAGCTCAAGAGGGCACCTGAGCCCTTCATGTTGGGATCTGGTTTCCAGTTCACGGGCTTACAAAGAGTGGAGAGAGAGGACCAGAATGGGAAAGAAGTAGCACTAACCTTTTATATAATTATTTTAAATCTGGAGCAAATACGAAATGTTAACATTTGTTAAATCTAGGTGGTATGCATCTGTATTTTCTGGACTCCATGTATTTTAAATATTACATAATCACGTTTTTTAATTAAGTGAAATTCAACCAGAAAGGTTAAATAGTGAGAATTCAAGGCAATAACGGATTAGTCTACCTCTCAAAGCTTCTAAAAATCTTGCCGATGTGAGGAATCTCACTTTACGCAAACAAGATATGTGAAAATCCAGCCTTAGAAAGGAAATCAGCCAGGAGTTGCTTATTCATATTACACAAGGGCTCTTTCTTTTAGGATAGAATCCACCACGGGGCTTCTATAAATATGGAATGCTACCACAGATCGTTAAAATGGGGTCTAATTTACAAAGCAAATACTTCGCTACATAGCTCTTCAGGAACACAGCTACTGTTCAAAGGTGGCGCCACAGGTATTTCTGTGGAAACCAACCAGCTTTGCTGGATGTGACAGAACACTTGGAGGCTACACCAGAGAAACTGCTGTCAAACAAAATGGAGTCTGGTTTGGTCACACTGTTGTGTGTCTGGCTGAGTCATGTGCCTTGTCTGGAGCGCCACTTTCATGATTCCAGAAAGCAAATACCTGTCCTTTCTGACACCTCTTCCAGAAGTACTGTGAAGCCATATGGACTTAGTCAATATTTGTAAGCAAATGCTGAGTGATAGCAAATGAGATTTGGCCTTGGAAGCCCAAGTTGACACAGCCCTTCTCTTCACAGCTTCAGTACTTTTCCTCCCCATCCCTGAAGGGACTCAGGGAGGTGCTGATACTAACAGTCTGGATACAAGGACTGGAAGCTGAGTGACCCTCACCAGGCAGCCCACACAAAAACCACTGGTAACTACACAACAGTCAAAGAGGAAATGTAACTTGAAGAGCATTTCTCTCTACAAACAACTGATCCTCTGGGACTTTCACTTCGAGCCTCTCAATTGTTCGAAGTAAATGAGGCTCCCATTAAAGATCAGCCAGTCACACATCAAGAAATCAAGCCTCCTCTCAGTGGGGGAAAATGGCAGCTCCAGAGCCTGCCTCCCGCCTCTCACACACAGGCCTCTTGTACTAATGGCTTCATTTCCCCACATCTGAGACTCTAGATCCAGCCAAGCTTGGACTCCCCTAAGCCCTGCGAGCTAAGACACACATGCAGAGGGGTCAACATCAGAAACTCCAAGCAGACGCCTCACATACACTGCAGTGAAATAATTGAAAGACTCCAGCTTTGCCAGGAGGTGACTTCATCCTCTTTTAGTCCTCTAATTCCTAACAAGCATCCCCCAACGTCCTAACTCCAGCCTCCGGGCAAAGTATACCAAACCACAGCCCACTGAGGAGGGAGGGAGGAAGAGTTCTGCAGTGCCTCCCACCTTATAAATCTGACAGACAGAGAAAAGTCAAGTGAAGTCACCCAGACCTCAAACAAGTGGTCTCTGATAAGAGGAATTCCAAAGCCTCAGAGCCCTCTATGGAAAATGGCCTGCCTCCCATCCCCAGGGAAGAGAAATCTCAGGATCATTAGCAAGCACTCTGGCTGAGCTCAACTTTAGTGAAGGTGTATAGGGAGAGAGGTGATCTCTAAGGTAACCAGTTAATTGCCAATAAGGAATGATAATAATAAATTAGCAAATAATAATGTAAACTCACTCAGTTCTGTGGCAGTTGCATGGAGACGACAGAGGAACAGTTTATTCTGGAACACATCTTGCAAGACTATCCCCGCTGGGGAACAAGCCGCCTGGGCTAGTTGTTTAAAGGACCAATAAGATACAGTGTTGGCAATAGGTGACCTTAGCCTGTCTGCTAGTGGAAGCGGAGACTTTGATTTGTCGAAGCAGGCTTGTGAAGATGGGGCTGAGCTGTTTTTCCTCTGCTTCCTTCTGCAGCCCCGAGGGTTACTTTTGACCCTTAAGGATAAGACTTAGATGGCTCCCAGACCCCTGTCATATGAAAATTAAAGTAAAAGAATGCTTGCAGAAGGGTTTGTTGGTTTGTTTTAATGAAGGTGGTGCTTTGAGTCATGTCCTTGCTATCCAAGCCAGCCTCATCAAACCTATTAATTTTCTAGTGATTACTGAGTCTGACATCTGATAGGGTTTCTGGCTGTTTTTCTGGTTCCTTAGCTCAGAGTTTCACTCAAATCACCACATAAATTCCTAAATTTCAAAGTCTGTTTTAGGGATCAAAGCATGCTGGGCTGTTTCTTTTCATTTGCCTTCAAAGCCTAACTGATTTTTTTTTTTTTTTAGTTTTGTTAGTTGCACTAAGATAGCACTGCACTGAGACTTTGCACAAGGTAACTGGAAGAAGCGTCCAGTTGGGTCTCCCTCATTCTGCAAACTCTTGCTCTGGCACTAAGCTTCTACTTGTGAAAATTGTAAGTGACTGGGGCAGCTTGCATGTGCCCTTAGGACATCTCCTATCAAAGACACTACAGTTTGCCAGCTAAAGGTAGAAAAATAAAAACAACTCAACACTGTTTGAAGCCAACATGTAAATCCGTATGCACCTAAGACTAAAATTCTGGAAGTACTTGTCCACCCTCATTTTCTTAGTGTTGTCGTCTCGAAACATTCAGTATTCACAATTTTTAAAATGCTGTCAAAGAAACTGGTTGTTTGGGTCATTTCACCCCTCCTGAATGCAGGAAGCGTTTCTACTCAAGTTTCCATACCCAGTAAAAGAATTCAGCTACGTTTTCTTCCTCCAGTAATGACCATGGCCTGAGTGTAAAAGGAGGATGCAAAAAGTGGCGTCCTCTACTTTCTGCAAATGTGTGCACAAAACCACAAATCCATGTAGCCTGTTACCTCATCAACATCACAGGACAGGTAAATGGTGACACACAAGTCTAGAAGGGTTGATCACATAATACAAAAGCCCAAGTTACCAAGTTATTCTCAAGACCAGAGCTCCACTCCCTTCCGCTTAACTACCTGCCTGTATTTAAAGCACATTCCCTTTAGTATCCAGGGAAAACAAAACTCAGATGTGGCTAGGAGGTAGCAGTTACTCTCAGTCAGTGCCAAACCCTAAGGCCCATAGGTAAAATCTATACATAAATGATGGCAGGGCTGGCATGAAAGGAGTCACAAACATAGAAAAGGAATACCCGAGGTGAGAAATCTCTCTTAAATTGCCTACCAGGGACATCATGTCAGCTTAGTTCCCCAACTGGAAAGTGAATTCTAAAGGCCGAACCCATACCTTATACTTATTTGGAATCCTGCTCGTGGTGGTTACACCTGAGTAACCGAGAGGATACTCAAGTAATGCTTACTGATTAGATCGAACGCAGTGACAAGAGATTCCTAAGTGTGATGGAAGAAGTGAGGGAGCTTCTTCTCATGCCTCTATTTTGCCACTGTAAGTCCTGCTTTGTGACTGCAGGTAATGAAAGGAGTGGTTTGTCACGATGTCACCGAGCAGAGAAATCCTACTGTGTTAGTGACCTTTAGGCCCAATATAAAGAGTAAGAAGGTAACATATGCTCAAAAATGAGCTGTTATCCTGAACTGAAATGACCTGTTTCCTTTTCTGTCTCCTTGTAAACTCCCTGGGTCAAAGATCAAGTGTTCCATTTTTGTATCCCTGGCTGTTAGTTCTAAGTTCTGTACACATTCAAAGTGTGTGATAAAGGCTTGTGGACAAAGTTAATGAACAGATACAAATGGTGTTATACATAAAATAATAAATATGAAAGTGACATGATGAGGTAAAACAGAAATTTCTATAGTCTTATAGTCACCTCATCACAGCCCTTATCACTTTGCTGTAATTGCGTTAACAATGCTCTCTTGAATCAACTGATTAATGAATGAGTGTGGAAAATATAAAGAAACAGAGCAAGCTACTACTCTCCTAGAAATGAGAAAGTCCCACTGAGCCCTACAGAGGCACTCCATATTTCAAATCACCTGTCTGCTTGTCTCTACATTAGAATATGCATCCCTTAAGATCAGAGACTTTTTCTTTTCTATAACACCCATAGCAGAGCCTTACAAGGAGTAGACACTCAACAAATATTAGTTGCATCAATCATTTCTGCTCTTCTATAGACTCCACCATACCTGAGCATTCAATCTAGTCCACATTCAAGGGCCTCTGTTATGTGAAGGAAAGTAAAAGTGTCATTTTCCCCATGCAAAACTTCATAGCAGATGCAGGTTAAATGCCCTGATTCATGCCCCACTGTGAATGAGCCTCTCCCCTTTGTGAATGGGTTTGTCAATTGAACTCTCCAGCACTGCTTATTGAAAATACACACTTCACCTCTATGTGTCTAGTACACATTATCTTGACCCTGACTAGCTCTAAACACTAGGTCTAGACACTAGATCTGTGTGACTTTGTTAAATAAGAAGAGCATCCTGCTTTGTGAGTCAAAGATAGAATCAGAATTCAGACTTCCACTGGCTTTTCTAAATATTTGAAGCAGTACTTTGTTTCATTGTTCTCATAAGCAAATCTCAGACAAAACACCAATATCTTAGGTAAGCCATGAACTTATAACCATATGCCTCCTGTCCCCCCACCTTGAGTATCTCGTAGAAACCAAGGGTCGTGTTTCTCTAGTGCTGTGGATCTGCTGCATACAGAATCACTAAGTCTGGTGTTGTTGAGTCTCAGCCCTACCACTACGAAGGCCCACTGCAGCACGAGTTCCATCCCTGATGGAAGCTGGGAGCTGACCCACATGGTGCAGCTGACCTCTCCTGTCTCCCCTGTTGCTCCCCTCAGCAGTCTATTTCAGTCGACTGCCTTTCTGCTCCCCACTCTGTCACTGGTGAATCCTCTAACCCCACTGCACCTCTGGCCTGCACCCCATTTCTTGTATGCAAAAATTAATGAATAAAATATTAAAAAAAAAGAAATGGGGGGGGAAGTGCATGGGACTATGGTGATGGCACACGAGCGACTCGGTGATGGGAAACCCGCGGGGATTACAATTGAGATGGAAAAAAAATGTACAAAATGATGTAAAAATAAACTATTATATTATATAAAAAAAGAAATGTGGTAATTTTATGGGGCCTACACCTGAGAGAAGAAAGCATGCATTGTACAAAAAGGAAGAGTGATTTAAAAATATGTAAGTTAGAAAAGAGAGTCATGGGCACTCCCTGGTGGCACAACAGGTTAGGAAGCAGCACTGCAAGCTAGCTGTAGCCACTTCAGTGTGAGTTCAATCCCCAGCCCTGGAGGTGATCCACATGATGCAGGAGACCTCTCCTGACCTGCCCGCTACTCTTCTCAGCAGTGTACTTCGTCAATCTGCCTGTCCTGCTCCCCATTCTGTCTCTGATGAATCCTCTCGTCACTCCTGCACCTCTGGCCTGTACCCCCAGTTCTGTTTGTATTAATAAATCTTTAAAAAAAACAAAACTAAAGAGAATCACTAAGTCCTCAAGATTAAATCCTTTAGTCCATTACTAATAGCAACAGCAATCCACACCTGAACCCACAAATCTTGGCATCTTTCACCTTCATTGTTTAAATGGCCAAAATGAATACTATAATATATCTTATCTACATAGAAACAGTATAAATTCCTTTTTGGTCGTAAGTGCCTATGGAGACACATTCAAGGGTGCAGGCCATCACAATGGCCACTATCCAATTACTCACTAGCAAAGCGATCTATGATTCTGAAGGTACCCACAGAGCACAAGTTCTACATTTCACAGTGTTGTATTATTTCTTGGAACAACTCTACAAGGCAGATGTGTCCATTTCGTAGATGAGGAAACAGACTCAAAATGGTTCCATAGCTGGGCGTGTCCTGCAGATTCAAAATCATGATCTATTTGATGCCGTGACCTAAGACTAGGTCCACCTCTCCACGGCTTAATTCTCTGGGATCCACATGTAATCCTCCAAGTAGACTATGGTCTAGTCCCTAGTGGCAGTCACTGACATTCATAATTACAACAGAGCTTGCCTAGCACAAGCCTGGATTCTCAATAAATCCTTATTTATAGATTTATGGATTGAAACATAGGTGTTTTGTTGCTGGCCCAACAGCTCTCAGGTTCTTACTAAGGTGCTCTTGTTTAGTCACATTAATTCTGATGAGGATAACTGTCAGCAACAAGGAGACCCAATCAATGCAAGTGGCCCTAAAAACCCTTTGCTCTATAAAATTGATATAAATACTATGAGGCCATTTTATATGCACCATGGCCTAGGTATGTCAGGCTGAATTATTCCTGAGGCAAGAAGGTGTCAACTGAAACAGCACTTCCCACAGAGTTATAGAGTCTTGTGATCTAGTCCTCTCTTTCTGCTCTGCTCTTTGAATCTGAAAAAAGTCCTTTAGCATCTCTGGACCTTTGTTTCAAAATCTACTAAAGGTCAGTCTATCAAGATCCCTGATTGCAATGGCCAAAGATGACAATGCCATGAAGGTACTTTGAATAATGGAGACATGCCTGCCTTGCATGCAGTAATCCCTTTATTGGTGACTTCAAAAAGGGTGTGTGCTTCCAGTGCATCAAATTTTCAGCCAAGAGGGATTTAAGTAATTCACAGAAAAACGAAATCAACTTAAGAACTATAATTGATATATTCTTCCACCTAGCCACCCACTCACCATCATCCACATTATCTAGCACCTCATTACCCTGGAATATTTCAATATTCAGCACACACAGACCACGGGTAGTATTTAAAAAGAAATAATAATACTGCCATTGGAAAACAGTCAGCATTCAAAGGAAATGAAGCTATCTCAAATGCATACTTAATTCCTTAAATTTTCACAGTTACTGACAGTTTCAACCTCATCATTTGTCAAACATCACCACAAGAACTGCCAAGAAACAGCAAAGTGATTTTAAATTTTTTCTTGTTTGCTTCCATTTAACTGACCCATTCCTATTCTTGGCAAAGAAAGGTGATGCCCAAAGCAAAAGTAATGGGTGGCTTTGGGAGGCTAAATCACTCTGGCTCTGGGATGTTGGCCTCCAAACAACCCAGTGTGCCCCCATTGTAGTCACCTGAGCTGGAATAAGGGTTTCACCTCGGGATGGCCACACTCAACAGGTGGAACAAACACATTTTATGCTAGAATGCCATTCAAAGATGGCAACGGCTCCGCTCCCAGGGGCTCCCACTCACAGCACCCACCCCTTCAAAGGTCCTACATGTTGGGTCAGCCTTTACCCCCGGAGAACCACCAGAGCCACCAACCTCTGACTAAGGCATTGGGCCCAGGCAGAGAAACTCTCCCCACCTCAGCCAAGGACCAAGCCCGCACAGAGGCCCATGGTGTCCACCCAGCAAGCAGCTCAGAGAAAGGAGGTTTGGGGGACCTCCCAGAGGCACTTAACAGCACTCACCTCAGGCAGAGGCACACCATTGATGATCAGGTCTGGCTGCTGGGGACCCTGGCTGTTGAAAGAGTGATGATAGATGTGGTTGGCGCTGGTATTGCGGGTGTTCTGGTTTTCCACGTTCAGAAAAGTGCTCTCAGAGCGGCGGCAGCCCAGGGGCAGTGTCTGCTGGTGGTAGTCGAAATAGTTGAGGGACGAGGTCAGGGAGGAGCAACTGACAACGTTCATCTTGTCTGTCTCCTCCACATCCCGGGGCACCAGGCGGATGTCATTCTTACTGATTTTTTTCTTCTTGCTGGATTTCTTTTGATGCCCATAGGAGTACTCAGCGATTCTATGTGACAAAAAAGGCAGCATGTATTGCTAACGCCCTCCCAAACCATGCATTGATTAAAAATCATTAAGCACCCCAGAGGGCTGCACCCCCATCTCAGCTCCAGCTTCTTATTCTGGCGCATTACATCATCTGGTTTCTCCCTGTGCTTTTTAACATGCGGAAAACAAGCTGAGGGCCACAAAGTTTTCATATTTAACAGCAACCTCCCATTTCCTTCTTCCCCTCAAAAAAGTTTCTATACTTTGGATTTGGAATTTCATATTTTGAGTGGTCATTTAGCAAAGGGGGGGAGGATTGGGAAAGTTGAGCCTTTGGGAGAGACAACATGAAAAATGCTCACATCCGGAACTTCCCTGGAAACCAAAGGAATTCCTGGGTGTAGTAAGAAGTAAGTCTTAATTTAACCGGAGATAGTAAAAAAATAAAAAATAAGCCCCACTCCACTTCTTCCAGGTTTGTGCCCTGTAATTAACACCCTCAACCAGCTCGCTCAAGGATGGACCCGATCTGTTCTGGGCTGGGGAAGAGTTCAAACCCTGTCCTTAGACACGTCCTCAGCTCCTTCCCTCCACACCCTCCTTCCCCTGCCCTAGCCCTGCTCCCTCCGACTCCCCACCCCTCTCCCGCCTCTCCTAGGAAAATCTGACAGCCAAACCCATTTGAATGGGGGGAAAATGCCTTTTTACCTCTTTCCCCTTAGGCTCACTTTCTCCTCTGCCTTTTTGTCTTGCTCCTCGCTAATGGGAGAAACCGAGATGCAATGCAGACACTTGCTGTTTTGTCCTTTTATAAAACAGCCGAGGAGACAAGTGATGGTTAAACAATTACTGCAAAGGAATTTAAAGGTTAGTGCATTCAGCATCCTTCTCCATTCAGGTGCACCTACAAGCAGCTGTGCTGCAACTGGAACATAAAGAGCTCAATTTAATTAACACTGACACAGACCCAGCAACGTGCACCAAAGACACCGAGCATTAAGAGACTTGTCAAAAGAAATACATTAAAATGTAGCCAGATTCTCAAAGTCATTTATTACTTTGCACATTATGAATCAGCTTATTGTTTGCAAATTCAATTTCTGGGCAACAATCAGCAACACAATGGGGTTAATAAATAATACAGGTTGATCTTTACAAGGGAAAGAGTGTGACTATATTCTTGCTAGATAAAGCTAATTGTCTCAATACAAAAAGGGAGCCCAATTCAAGCAGCAGTTACAGATCATCTCACAAGTCTCCGAAGTGAATGTGTTTTGAGGAAGAGGAATGTGTTTGAGCAGAAGGACACGAAACCTCTGCTTACCATGGAAAGAAAGCTCTTGAACTTTAGGGTTTTAAGAAGTCTGAGCAGACAGGGAGATGGAATATCTACAGAGGCAAAATTTTCCTCTAGCCCCGGGATCTTCGAGAGCTGAGCAGTTGCGCTCCCCCTTACCCTTTTGCTCTGTGCTCAGGTTGACTTATAGTGAAGGCGAGCTGATGCTACTAGGGCTTGGGAGCACGTAAAACCCCGAGACCCCAGGACTGGGGTTGATTTTCTTCTTTTATCTGTTTACAGAATCAATGGGAAGTTCTAATCATTTTGTTTACTCATGGTGGGTAAGTTTGGCAATGCCCCGTTCAATTATTCAGCTGAGGCATTCACTGTGCAGCTCTTTCTGTATTGACCAATTATTTAATTAAACTGTACTTCATTAATCCCAAACCATCACAGGGAAGAGAACTCTCTACAAAATACACATGTGGGTGAAGTTGGAGAGCACAGAGATTTGCCTTTTTTTTTTTAAATCAACTGCTCTCCTCCCACTTTAATGATCTCCCTGGCAAGCTCTCAGAAAGAGCTCTCACTTGTAGCCATACATCACCAAGAGGTGGCAAAGCCTTCAATATCTTTATTTCAAGCTGATTTCTTTTTCATCGAGGAAAGGGTCTTATGCATTTACTTTATGCTACGGAAATGGCTTAAAGAGAGTCCCCTCTATCATCTCCATATAAATAAAATTTTATAGACCCCACATTTTTCTCTTATAAAAATCGCCACTGGCAGTCATAGGTTTCAAAGGTAAGTGCAATATTAATTTCCATTTCTCCCATCTGAAATGACTTGGTGCTAAAGGAAAGAAAAGTCACGGCCATTTCACTAGTAACAGGATTAAAGCATTTATGAGGCATTGCAGCTGCTCTTTTATGGCACCTGATTGATATTCATGTGTGGTTAGCATTTGTCTACTAACTTGTGTAACGCAGAGAATAGTAAAAGGGAAACAATAATTGCCTGGCTGTTACATATTCAGGGGGGCTCTGATTCACAGAAGTGTGCATTTCAGATGGTGTCAAATACAAATCGGACCTACAGGAACATATTTTGACCGACTGAACATGCAAGCACAGATGGCACAAAAGACACACTGGGTGTGTAGGTGTGTTGAAAGCACACACACACCTTGGTTGGAAATAGTAGCATCATTCATTTTCAGCAAACTAAAGAAACAACTTTTTTGTTCAACCGTTTCGAAGAGACACTGCTGGAAAAAATGACATGTATTAAGCTAAATTGGATCCTAGAAATACTTAGGGAGGGCTTTCAGCAAGACCCTCTAATGCACTTAGCCAGAAATCTTTTAAAACATACATCTCATCCTCGTTTTTACATTTCTTCCCCCTCTCCGCCTACACTCCCCCCTCCCATACCCTGCACACACTACAAGGCAAACTGTAACACAATAGCCCATAGTGACATCCACTGGTAGAGACCAGATTTTAATGCCACAGTAGAGTCCCACATTAGAGGAAAGCACCATCAACTCCAGAAGATGGCTATTTTTACTGAAACATCTGGATGCAAAATACAGTCCCTCAATGGTATGTTTTGTCTCTATCCCATCAACCAACCAGATATTTGAAAACATACAGATGACTGGTAGACTTTCACTTTGCATAGCCAGATGTTTGGGGACTGGATTCCAAACAAGCCAAGAATACACTAAGAAACACTAATCACCTGCTCCTCCCCCTCCCTCCCCACACTCTCTTCTCCCAACTCTGCTCTGTTTTCTCCTCAGACTCCCACTCACAGGTTTTCTTCAGAGTTTTATCTTTCTACAGGACAAGGTAGCTGCCAGTCCTTCCTCTCTTGCAGAACCAGTCCTCAAAAACACTATGCCACCCAAACCAAGTTGTGTTTTAGTGATTCTACGCTCTCTCTCCACTCCCACCCCACCTCCTTCCCTTCTCTTCCTTTCATTTTTTTGTTCTGGTCTAACTTCATGGAGACAGCTGTGCAAATTTTAAAATGATAATTGTTTTCCTGCTCATCATCATTATGTGACAGAATCCATCGGAACAGTAAATGATTGTCTTCCAGCAAATTGTCAGATCAAAAGAATTGATCAACTTGGACTGTCGAACATATATCCCTTTCAAAAAGAAGCGCTGTATGGCTGGTGCATGCATTTAAATAGGAAACAAAAGCACTGCGATTTTTACACAGACACACAGATATACCTTATTCATCCAACAACACAAAGAGGGGAAGAAAGAAAAGTTGGCTCTACCTGCAGTTGTAGGTCCGGATTTCTTTATTGTCTCGCTTGCACTTGATCGCCACGAAGATCATAGTGACAAAGAGGATGCCAGCAATGGAGCCCAGGGCAATAATGAATATCAGGGACAAGTTCACGGAGCCCATTGATTCCTGGGCATCTAGAGCCGGGGACAGGTAGATTAGAACCAGCGCAGAGGCGGAGAGCGATGTCTTGCCATGGTCATGGGCCACCACAATAAGCTCATAGGAAGCCTTAGAACTCTCGCTGAAGGTGCGAGTAGTTCTGACTTCGCCATTGACCTGGTCTATTTCAAAGAAGCCACGGTCACCCTCCGTCATGTCATAAGTGACCCGGCCGTTCTCACCCTCATCATAGTCGTCTGCTTTGACAATAGTAACCAGGTAGCCTATGCCAGAGTTGCGGGGGATGTAGACCTCAGCTGTGCCATTGATCAGGGGTGGGGCAGTGATTACCGGGGTATTGTCATTGACGTCGAGAATGATGACCCGAACTGTGGCATTGCTCTGCAGGGAGGGCAGGCCACCATCCTTGGCTAGCACTTTGAATTCAAAAGCCTTGGTCTGCTCGTGGTTGAAAGATCGCAGCGCATAGATGTCACCCGAGTTGGGGTTGATGGAAACATAGGTGAAGACAGGCATGTCCCGCACCTGCGATGGCACGATCTGGTAGGAGACACTGCCGTTGAGACCTAGGTCCGGGTCTCGAGCTGACACAGACAGCAGATAGGCACCGGGAGTGTTGTTCTCCTGCACAATGACCTGGTAGTAGGGCTTGGAGAAGTGTGGGTGGTTGTCATTCTCATCCGTGATGCGCACGGTAAAGGACTTGGCACTCTGCAGCATGGGCACACCGCCATCGCGGGCCTGGATTGTGAGGTTGTACTGATCGTGTTGCTCACGGTCCAGTCGTCCGTCCACCAGGATAGTGGAGAAGCTCTCATACTCCTGCAGCCGAAAGGGTACATTACCCAGCAGACGGCACTGCACACGACCATTGAGGCCGGAGTCGCGATCTGACACCCGAACCAGTGCAATCACGTAGCCCGGGGGGGCGCTCTCGCTCACCTCCACTAGTTCGCTATTCACGGACAGCAGATTGATGATGGGGGGGTTGTCATTGGTGTCCAGAACGCTGACGGTGACCTTGCAGTGTGCTGGGATGGAGTTGGGCCCGAGGTCCTTGGCCTGCACATCGAGTTCATACACGTGGCCCTCTTCGTAGTCCAGTGCACCGGTAACCGTGACAAGGCCGCTGTGTGGGTCAATCTGGAAAAGTTCACGAGTGCGGTCATTGACATAGCCATAGAAGGAGTAGACCACCTGTCCATTAGTGCCCTCATCTGGATCGCTGGCGTTGAGGCGGATGACGGGTGTGTTGGGAGGCGAGTTCTCAGGCACACTCACTGCATAGGTGGACTCGCCAAACACCGGGTTGTTGTCATTGGAGTCAGTTACTTTGATGCTGAGGCCAACAGTGCCCAGATGCGGAGGGTCACCGCCGTCCAGTGCAGTGATGCGAAAGCTGTAGTGGGACTGCGTTTCTCGGTCCAGGCTCTTCTCCACCACGAGTTCAGCAAAGCGTGAACCGTCACCTCGCGTCTTGATTTCCAGGCCAAACAGTTCGTTAGGCGTGAGCTCGTAGGTCTGCACCCCAAAGCTGCCCGAGTCCGGGTCATAGGCGCTGTCCAAGGGGATGCGTGTACCTGGGCTGGCCGCCTCCGAGATCTCCAGCTCTATCTGTGCCGCAGGGAAGCTTGGAGCGTTGTCGTTCAGATCCTTGATCTCCACCTTAATCACGCAGATCTCCATTGAGCTGGACATGACCTCGAGAGAGATGATGCACTTGGGGCTCTGGCGGCACAGCAGGTCACGGTCGATCTTCTGTTTGGTGACCAGCAAGCCCGAGCTGGGGTTGATGTCCACCAGGTGTGGAGCCGAGTTGGACACCACACGGAAGGCAGAGGCCTGTCGTGGGTCCAGGGCGAAGCCCGCCTCGCGCGCGTCCTTGGCCACGTTGGCTATCACCGTCCCGGCGCGCTGCTCTTCTTCCACCGAGTACTTGAGGTTAATGAGGGCGGCCGCCTGGGTCCACAGTACGGCCAGCAGCAGCAGCACCGGCAGCAGGAGCGACTCCATGGCTGCGCGGGGCTCTGCCTGGCCTCGCCGCTCCACACCCCTCCGAGAACGACGCCGCCGGCGCTCCAGCTTCCCGCCGACTTGGGCCGCCTGTTGCGCGCGCCCCGGGGCCCCGGAGGCCTCGGGAGGAGTCCCGCCCAGGGCGGCCCGGCGGCGCGGGGGCGACACCCGCGCCGGCTCCAATGTTGAGGTTGCGGCAGACTCGGCGGGGGCTCTCTGGGGGCCCGGGGGCTCCGAGGGGCCAACAGAGCGCCGCGCCGCCCCGAGCCCCCTCCCTCCAGCCCGGCTACTCAGTTTTCCTCCTTCAAAGTTAGCCGGGCGCGACTGGCCGCAGCCGCGCAGGGCTGCGAGTCCGACCGCGTCTGTGGGGTCCGGGCGGCGCGCGGCAGAGTCCCAACCGCACTTGAGGCGAAGGGTGGCAGGGCGGCTGGGTCGTAGCCTCTCAGGCGCTGCCCGACCCGCCGCGGTGCGCCAGCCCTGGGGCTGGGACGCGCGTCGCCTGTGCACCTGGCATGCGCAAGGACCTCCCCCCAGCGCTCCGGGCTCACTGCGGAGAGAGGACCCGCCTGGAACGAGCCCTCCCGGGTCCGGGGGGGCCACGCTGGCCTTTTCGTGGCCTGCTGGGGGGAAAGCGGGATCGCTGGCAGGAGTCCGAGTTGATGTCAAGCGCCACAAGCGCCCACGTATCTGGTCGAGCGGGAGGGCTTGTCCCAGGTCCGCGGAGGAAGGGGGAGGGGAAAGAAGCTGCCGAGGCAAAAGCGCGCTCCCTCGCGCTGAGGACCGCTTCAAAAGGCTGGGGGGGGAGGGCGCGTCTGTACCGGATCAGAGACGGGCGCGGAATCCCCCCCCACCGAGCAGCTGGACTGCGGGCGTTTGCGTCTCGGAAATCAAAGTTACCAACGCAGCCCTAGCCTCCACGTCAAGTTTGTGAAAACCGGGCGGTGGAAATCTGTCCAAGAAAACCAAAGTCTTCCCAGCGGCCCGGGGGTGGCGGGG
>NW_004567120.1:11386443-11406218 GCF_000260355.1 Condylura cristata
GGGGGGGGAGACAGCTGGGTGCGCGACCCAGCCTCTGGGCACCGCCCGCGGCCCGTCGCTGTGGGCACAGATGGTCTGGAGCCATCGTGGCACATTTTGAGTGGGATCCCAGCTGTGCGGGACGATGGGCCCCGGGGCACAGGTCAGAAGTGCGTGGGCAGGGCTCCCACGGACGTGGCAAGGTGCGCGGAGCTGCGGTGCGCGGCTGGGTGGAAGGCACCGGGTCCAGGTTCACAGTGGGAACCTCGGCGCCGCCTTCAGAATTTGTGGTGGGAGCGCTGGTTCTGCGAGGAGCCCTGCGAGCCCTTGACAGAGGTGCTGCCGCCGCCGCTGCCGCCGCCGCCACCACCACCACCACCGCGGGAGGAAGCCCTCCTAGTTCAGTAGCATGTCGCTGGGTTCGCCTCCGCAGCTGCCACGGTCGACGATTGTGTCGCCGCCAAAGTTTACTTGCGGGAGCGTCTCGATTCCATCCTCCCGAAGAGGCGCTGGCCGCGCTGCGTTGAATGCCCTCCCTTCCAGGCGTTCGCGCACTCGGGAGGTCTGTTTCGCGTTCTCTGGCAGTCTCGGGCGGTATGTCAATGTGCGAGCAAAAGGAAGAGTGTGTGGTGTGGGAAGTGTGAGTATGGAGTGTGAGCGAGCAGGATTGGGAGGTTTCGGATCTCAGATGAATCTGCTCAGCCGGAATGCCTTGGAGAGCAACGCACTAAGGGCCGGCGCCGGGCTAGGGACACGGGTGCCAGTGCCCCCCGGGCAGGCCGGGCATGGTGCGCGGGAGCCGTGCCGCCGTCTGCGCCCGCTTGTCCGTCTACCCACTGCGCCTGCCGCCGCCGTTACTGCTGCTGCTCCTCCCGATGCCGCAAACTACTGGCCGTGGAGTCTGGAGAGAGCCGGAGAGAGCCCGAGCTGCCGAGCCCGGCTACGCCAGGCGCTGGCCAATCAGCGCGCCGCCCCGCGGATCCGGGCTTGGGGAGGGGCCAAGGCGCGGGGGGCGGGGCGGGGCGGGACCAGCCGGAAACTTACACACTGGCGGGACCAAGTGGTACCCCCAGCCCCCCGAGTCCCGGCAGGAGTCGGAAGGGGGTAGATCCGGGGAGGGGGGCAGGCCACGCTGGGGGCGAGTGGGCTAGATGGAGCGGGGAAGGGGGCGTGCTGAGGCTGCGGCTGAGCCTCGTCGGGAACTGCGCGCCTTTCCTATTTGTACAGATTGCCGAAAAAAATGGGGATGGTTTGATTCTGTCGGCGTGTTTATCTTCCTCGCATATCTTCATATCGCAAATATAATTTTCATATTTCCCCTAGCACGCGCTCCCTCTCTTTCCCTTTCTTTCCTCCATCCCCCTCCCTCCTTTGTCTCTTCGCCCTGTGTCAGTTCGTCTGCGTGTCTGTCTGTTTCCGTCTCTCTCTCCTCTCCCGGAGTAATGGACAGAAGAAAGGGAAGGAGAAAGCGCCCCTGAGGTGGTCATTCATCGGCTCTTGGCCAGTGAGTCTTCACTTCAGCTGAGAACCGCAGCGGCCATCCTCCAGGACTGTCACCCACATCCCTCCTTCCCAAGAAGACGCGGCACTTTTTCCCACTGAGCTGGGCCCCTGGTCGGGTTCGGTTCGCTCTTGTCTGTTGCTTGTTAATCAAATGGGGTTTGTGGCGCCGGGATTGAGCCGCAGAGAGGGTGAAATGTTCTGGACACATTTCAATGCTCTTCACCCTACCCTGTTGGAGAATTTTGCTCCCTATAAATAAACTGTGCGTTTGAGGAGAACGGGTGGAGCGGACGCCGCCACGCTGCACCGCGCCGGGAGAGCCCCTAGCCAGGCAGGAGCTGCAGGGCTGGCGCGCAGTCCGTGTAGGTCGCCGGCAGCTGGAGCCGGCGCCGTGTGCGGGGAGCCCCAGCCTCCCGGTTGGGCCTCGGTCCCAAGGGGCTGCCAGCTGGGCTCGGGCTCCGGTGGCGGCGGCGGTGGCGGCGACGTGTGCCAGTGCTAGGAAGGGGAGGCCGGCGTGGCCCCGATTGACATCAAACTCCGTCCGCCTTCCGGACTAAAGGCGCCCTGGGGACAGAGGGGAACTCCTCCCCGCCCCGCTCAGAGGCTCTTAATTAAGGTCACCGGCGGGAAGAATCAAAAACACCCCGCTGAACAAGTTTTTTTTTTTTTTTCCCCAACATAGGTTGGGGGTGGAGGGCTACGGCTTCTGAATTCTCTATTCTTGAAAGAGTAAACCTCCTTCCTGAGTGAAATGTCTCGGATAATTGGGAGTCTTCGATGAGCAAACTCCTAATCTGTCCAGCGACATTGGCCGAAGTCTGTGGGCTTAAAAGGAGACTCACTTTTGCCCTTAAAAAAAAGAAAAGAAAAAAAAAACAACTAAATAAGGGGGAAGGCATTTGGACACATTGATAGGTGTTCTCAAAACTGCCATCTTCTTGCTGAGAGCAACCGAGCTGCTTTTTGAAATATTTCTCCTTCCAACAGGAGCTAGTTTAACAGCCTTTGCCCTAGCGGGAGGGGGGAGGGGCAAGGCAATTTCCTCTTGCAGAAAGAAAAGGGTTAGGAAGTGGGGTTGCGACCCCCCTGACCCCCTCCCCCATGAATGCGCATCCCAGACCGATGGGAGAGCAAGGTAAAACCCAATCCGCAGTCCTCTCGAGGGTCGTTTCACTCTTTCACTTTAGGATACAATTCAACCTAGGGAGAAAAATCGAGGCATCTGCAAGGAGTATCATTTAATTTTGGTCATTTCGAGGTGCGGGTGGACAGTAGAGTTGTGGCTCAAGGGAGCTTGGGGACCGGCCGATTTTCTGCACTGTTGGAGAAATGGGCAAGTGACGGAGGAGAGCGACAACATGGCACCTCGAGGGTTCCGCAAAGAGAAGGTCTCCGTTTGATTTATCACAGTTATTTACCTTTGATGTCAGTGAGCAGGAATGAAGTGCATCTTGGTCTAATTAAAAAGGCCTAAAAAGGCATTTGAAATGGGTTTCCTATCTGATCACGGGATGTGAGTTCTGCGTTTGGCAGCTTTCTAAAATATTGCTTGGACTATTTAAACAGAACAATTAGCAGCATGCGAAAATGTTTGCATGCTATGCTTAGAAGCTTTTAGCTGTAAACTTTAAGACGATCTGTTCCCCTTTAAGTTAAAAAAGGATGATGCTGCTTCCTTGTGGCGAAGGCTGTCAGGAACCCGCTGATCAATAAAAGTAAACTGGCGCCTCCACGGCTTGATTGAGCGGGAGCAAAGAGTCTGAGAAGTAGTCTCGGCCATTAACAATCCCCCAGGTAACGAAAATGGAAGAATTACTCAGGTAAAATGATTAACATTGCCATGGTATCTGAAAAGATGCACACAACAAGATAGGAAGGCTGCGGACCTCTTACCTTAGGGAGTGCTAATAGAATGTCTATATTCTGCTGTCTTTTAAAGATAAATAGGAGAATTCAATTCATGTACAATGTCATTACCTTTGTAATTGCAATCACATTGTAAAGACACGTTCTGCTTCTGCAAAGACAAATGTGCTCTTAGCTATGGCGATGACACCAGGTTCTCTGTTTCCTGCTGGCTGTTCACACAGGAGGCGCCCCTCTTTTCTTAGCGGGGCACCCCCGCAAGTACTTGCAAGCAACGGATCTGCTTTCATGGAGGTCAGGTGCTGAGCGAGGCTAGTAGGTATGCCCTGGCTTTCCTTCTTCCCGAGCAGCCCCCCCCCCCAGCTCAGATAAGTGCTAGTTACAAGTCCCCTCCAAAAATATAACTCTTTCATGCTCCCCCCTCCCCGCCCCAGGTTTATTCTACAGATAATCCTAACATCCTTTGCTCTCAAAATTCCACCCCACCCACCCCCCACCAAATAGACAGCGCTATCATTTTACTGGAACAATGCTATTGACTAAAGAACTGGTGGAAAACACCTTCATGGTCCGAAATTTATTAATTAACCAAATAAAACCGTTCCCCCCTGTAGATAATAAGAACAAAAAGAAAGTTCTCTCAGTCTTAGCTTCCCTTTACTTCAATTCTGAAGGGAGCGCCATCTCCCTGGCTTCTTTAGAGACACAAGAGGGACATCTAGTGACCATCCTTAGTATTTTTGATCTAACCTTTGCTGAAAAGCACTAGACTGGGGCTGTTGCTGTGAGGCCTGGGCCACCTCTTGAGGCCAGTGTAACTCTTTGGGCCACTGAGGCCAAAAGCAAATGAGGTAAGATCTTTTAAAGTTTTCATCCGCTCCACTAAATGCTGAGTTGTCATGGAAGAAGAAAACCAAGTGGAGAAACCCTGCAATTAAATCAAGCCAGTGAGTGAGGATAACTCTGGCTGCCCTGATATTAATAATATACAGTCAAAACTTTGTTCAAAAAAGGTTAAAATGGGTGGTAGGATCTAAAATTCTAGGCTATAAAGATTAACACTGACAAATTTAAGAGATCTCCCAGAGACTTTTTTTTAAGTTTTGCTTTACGTTCTAAAGAAATTAGTTTTCAAATAACTCCATTTTCTCTCTCTCCCCCTCTCCCTCTCTTATGAGAGGGAGAAAAGCAAGCCAGCCTCTCACTTGGTTTTTGTGACATCCATGGACATCTACCCAACCAATCTGACAAGCAGCCTGATGAGATTCTCTTCGTAAGAAAGACTTGATTTAAAAAATAGCCAACTTTTTCAGAGGGCATATCTGATCTTTACTTAGTTCACAATGCATAGAGAGAATCAAAGAATGGGAATGGAAGACACATCACAGCACTAAAAAGTGTCATTTTAAAAGTCATCATCCTATTTAATCTTTACACTATCCCTGGGAGGTGAAGAGACTGTGCAGATGAGGGAGGAGTTGCAGAGCAGTTCAGTGATTTGCCAAGATGACCTCATCACACAAAACTCAACCACTTCCCTTGTGAAATCAACAAGTGCTGGCTATGTGCCCAGCATTGTGTTAGGGACTGAGAATTTTTGAAAAGATAGTCCTTGCCTTTGTGAAGTTTAAAACTCACTTGATTAATTTAATAGCAGCATATAATTCTATGTACTATAGATTTTGCTAAACGAGGAACTAGGATGAGGTATGTCATGTTGGCAGCTTCCTGAAGTTCTATTCCCTTCTGTCCAAAGTTATTGCTTAATTTCTAGTTATTTCTTCCGAGACACACACACACAAGCATGCACGCACACACACACTGTTCCAGGCGTCACAAGAAGAGACATTAAGAACAACAGTCAGGGATGTAGACCCGCTGGGCAAGGGTGGGGTGCTGTTTTCCACCATCCTGAATGCTGTTTCTGACTCTTTATGAAATACCAGGAAGACTGTGGAGGGGGGCAAGAAAAGTCTTTGAGGTCCTTTGAACTTTTTGCTCTCTCTTCCTCCCAAGTTCCACCCCCATTCCCACCCTGTGAAGGAGGATAACAGTGTCGGCCAGGGAGCTGTAGCAGATAAATAACAGAGAAAGTGTTCCTTAAGTGCGAAAATTGTTCACCGTGGCTCTAATGCCTGCTTTTCCCGAGAAACACAGAGAAATAGAGGAGAGTGGTGGAAAAAAGACACAATGCTATTAATCACTCCAAGTCTTTCCATTTTGATCAGTACAGCATTCCTGAACAAATCATGCCCAAGCCCGCTCCAGGCTGATCCCCTCTCTTTAGGAGTGGCAATTCCCACAGGGACAAACCCCTGCTGCTGTAAAACTCATAACTGTCCCTAAATAAACACACATCATAGGGACCATTTAATTAGCAAAGACTAACTCAGCAGATACATTTCAATAAATGACACTGCTCTCTAACACCTTCTGTGCCACCCCACAGTGATTACCTGTGATGTTTTGACAGCACCATTTGGGCTCGAGGCATTATTGCCTCAACCGTTTCATGTGAATTCTTTCCAAGTGGATCCCAAACACTGTTTTCCTAGGTGCAAACTCATGCCAACTGTTCCTGCTTCCCCCCACCTCCCCGCCACCACCACCACCTTTGAACACAGAGAGCTCTCCTTCAAAGGCACATTGATCAGATCATGCCCAGATTTTCCACTGCTGCCTATCTCATCCCAAGGAGGAGGCTAAATGTTACATTCCACACACCCGCTCTGTCCCAGAGGAAATGCCTTTCTTGACAAATGGAGGGGGAAAAAAAACTATCACCAAATCAGACATCTCAAAGACCAACTGAAATATCAACTGAATGTTAAAACACAGAAACAGAAAATGTACAAACTGCTGTTAGGTTAAGTCATTTTTTTCCCCTTTTGCACTACTGCCCCCAAGTTGTAGTGTCAACCTAGTGAATGAATCCCTGTACCTAATGGGTAGCTCCCTCAGAACAGAGTTTCACACAGGGACTTGGCTTTGTACTTCCAGACTAGACTTCTCTCAGTCTCTTCTGCTGTTTCAGGAGTGATTGAAGTGGGGTGGGAAAAAGAGGCAGAAATAATGTTTATTGTTTACCCTTCATTTGATGGTTTATTGTAATTACTTTAGTTGACCGGTAGTTTTCTTGACACAGACCAAATCACAGTTGTAAATACAGATAAGAACATATTTCAGCGGCAGAAATACATCTCAAAGGAATGGCTGAGGATACTGAATCAGTCTTACAACTTTCCAAATTACATATATAAAAGAAATCTGTCTGGTCGCCTGGCCCTATAAGAGGCTCCGTTCCTTTTGGCAGTGTCTGCAAGACTAGATAAACAAATTAAGTTTTTTTGAGACTTTGAGGTATATGGTGACAGTTTGGCTCAGCGTGTGAACTCCACTCTACAGCATCTTTTTGTGTTAACTTCAAATATACAATAGTAGTCAGAGAACTATTACTATGGAGAGAAGAACACAGCGGTCAATGAACCAGCCATCTGTCTGCACTTCTGTAGGTATCTCGGGCAAAAGATGAATTCCATGAGGACAGCAGACTTGCTGTCTATTCTAGGTGGCCAGACTGGGCCCAGATTTACCCTTGGTTTCTCCAAAGCTTCTCCCAGAATTCAGGAGAGGCCTTGTGTTGCTTCCTGAGAGTTCTAGCTGCTCCATGGACTGACTGACTAGTTAGTTGGTTAATGTCAATTTAAGAAGGCAAAAAAGAAAACCAATGAACATGAAGAATTACCAGTTGGTCGGCGCAGTTGCATTACCTGGGCCAGTCATGTAAGTACCAAAGGCATGTCATGTATGCCAAAACAAGCACAGCACATAATATCTGTTCACAATGACAAGCCCTCAGGCAGTGGAGAGTAAAGCTGAAAGAGGGAGATCCCAGAGGGGAGCAGAGAGGCACTGCAGAGGAGACAGATATAGCAGGAGTGACAGAAGCATCATTTTAGGAGCAGAGAAGTTATGTACCTTTTTTGAATGAGAAGAAAACAATGGCTTTCCAGCTGGGAAAGCGTCATTCAGGTCCAAGAGTTTGCATATTGCTGCCTGGACTTGGGAGGAAAGCATATTAATTTGTGTCTGTTGCCTGCAGCTGGGGCCAGAGCGGCCATAGAGAACCAATGACCTTTCTTCCAGAAGCTGGCAGTTGGGAGGGGTAGGGAAAGAGCGTGTCCTGTATCACAGGAGACACCAGCTGGGCTGAGCTTGGCTGGTCTTTTTCAGCAAAGATCACAAAATGCAGCGACATCAGTCCCAGGCAGTACCCACTCGGGGAGAGCAGCATAGGCAGCAGCGATCAAATTAAGTCTCGCGCCTAATGACGGGTCGGTATGCGAACTAACAGTCTTAGAGGAGAGGGGCCCAGCTTGAGGTCCGTGCATCTCTGCGTGTTCTCTGCCCTGGGAAATGGTGGAACTTGCGAAAGCCTCCCTGTCTGGCTGCGCAGTTTCATTTGGGGGAATTGGCAATCAGTTCTGGAAGGCTGACCGAAAAGAGTGGACAGGATGATAGCTCAAAATGAGATCCATCAATGACTTCGTTGCAGCCGCAGCCAAACAATCAAAAGCAAATAGTCAGCTTCTAAAATCAATGCTTCGTGAGATGATGAGCCAGCCAGTGGAGTTCACAAGGGGGTGGGGTGGGAAGGAGGTTGGGGAAGGAAGGTAAAAAAATTCCCTCTTTCAAACCACCCACCAAAGCAAGCAGCTGCATTTCCTTGAAACAGCAGATTTGGCTCCTAGCAAAATCAGAACTAACTGCAGTCTCAGAACAGAGAAAAACAAAGGAGAGGGGGTGAGACTTTTGAAAACAGGAAGGCGTTTTTTGGCAACAATCACGGGAGGGCTGGTAAGCCATTGTGCTCTTGGGATCCATCTGCTCAGCTCCAGAACATCCTCCCCACACTCCACCCCCAACCAGCTCTCAGATTGCAAGCCTGGGGTCAAGAGCAGGGTCATTCCGAAAGAAACAGTAAAGTGGAACAGACAGACTCAGCCCAAAGTTGAGAAGTGAGAAAAGCCAGGCAAATTTCTTCCATCCATTGAGGATGTGGTGGGAGAGACTGGACAGCCCTTCTGATCCTTGGTGTCACTGCAGAGAAGCATGAGTGGGCTTTATTAAATTAATGGGGAGAAATATTTAAAATTCAAATCTGTGTGCAACTTCTAATCAGCCTGGAATGGTGAGAGATCTTTGAGAGAAGCATATAGACAACATCTTTAGGAACGAAGTAATTGTTATGACTATAATTTTGTTAGTCGTGAAATGTAATAAATACTGGCAAGGTAATCAAATGGCATGCTCCATAGCAGAGATCAGGGTTTTCTGGGGGGAGGGGGAAAGTTAGATAAAGTCTCTCATCAATGTCAATGTATGTGAGCACATCATTCCCAGCCCCCACTTCCTAATGTAAAAAGATTCAAAAGTTATGGGCTACCATTCATGATCTCATAGTCTGTGAAGCCTGCAGATGAAAGTCCCAGCAGTGGTAATCACCTACAGGTGTCAGAGGAGAATTCACAACTCTCAATTTCACATCTTTTCATGTACCTTATGGGAGATTCACATGTGGGCCTCCCTTTATAATTCAGGGCTCTGAATATTACTTAGTGGACCATTAACCTGTTCTAATATAGTCTTATATTTTTCTAGCCAAAGAGAGTAAAATAAAGATGCTTAATTTAGTTCACTTTTCCCTGAGAAATAAATAGCTGTCACACATCCAGAGCAGCAGGGTTCATGAACAGCTTTGGAACATGGAGATCAATGAAATCTGATACTCTCTCGAGAAAAAGAGATCTGCATAGAGTTGAACCAAAGATTTCCTACCATCAGCAGTTCCCTGGTCATCAGGAAGCCTTTGAAGACCCTCCCAGGTTTCCTGTTCAGTCTTGTTTGATCTCCAAGTGAACATTATAATTATTATGAAGCAGTTTTATAAATGTAAATTACTCCATAAATGCAAAATAATTATGTTCAGGCTAAGCAACTAATTTCTAATTTCAGACGTTCCCATAGACTAGTCTAAAATAGATGGTAGACAATAACAGGATAGATAATGCAACCTCTGAAGCAGATTTACTTGTAAGGATGATGCTTATGATGATGACTCTCTTTCATGTTACTTCAATTTCTCATCCCACTAGCTAATATTTGCACAAGAAAAGACCTTCATGTTTTGAGACTCCATTTATAACATAGGTCTCTTGCCAACTGTAACTAATTGTGAACCTAACTTCAGTTTATTTTCGTCCCCTTGTATGCCAACACCATCAGGAAATATTACCTAGTGAACTTAGGAGCATACGCTTGATACTTAAGACTGAGAATACATAGTAGTATGAGATGTGGATTTGACACTCCAAGGGCTTACAATCTATTTGTGGGTGTCACGAAATGATGACTACAAATATGAGGATATACTCATCCAGCTTAAGAACAACAGTGTCTGTCTAAGCATTAATAACCTAAGTCCAGAGGAGTGACTGATGACCTAGAAACAGTGGGAAAGTCTTTTAAGTGAGGGGGAGGGATTTGGAAAGGCATATAAATTGCAGCAGTTGGTTGTGTTAGTGAAACAATGAAGAGTACAGCTTGATTCAAGTATTTATTCTACAAACACCATGGAATGATATGTATAATTAGGATGACACAGCTCTGGGGCTAAACAAACCTGGTTCAAGGATTGCTTCTACCATTACCTTAGTCGGGTGACCTTAGGCAAATTAATACAGTCTCCATTTCATAAAGTGTTGAGATTACATAAACATAAAATGAGATGTGGATAAAATGAGTGATTAGCATGTTTTACATGCCTAGCACAGAATAAAAAAATCAATAATCTTCAGCTGTTATATTTACAGAGTACCGCAATATGCCAGAGAAATTCAAGGTTGCAGCCTACTACTAAAGAAGAGAAAGCTTCTGCCTGCCAGGATCTCATAGAAGCTTGGTTTCATAGAGTAATGGGAGTAAGGCTGGGAGACAGATAAAGATATCATGCAGGCCCTTGATTGCCAGAATGAACCTTGCACTAGAGACTTCTGGAATCACCAAAGGCTTTTTGAATGGGGTAGTAACTAAATATCATTTTTAAGAGTTATGCTCCAGTTGGAAATAGCAAATCCTATTGACTTCCTCTACTATTCTCTATTTTGCCCACACTTTAGATTTACTCACTAATATTTACACGAGTCAAAATTGGTACAGAATATGCCACAGCCAAGTAACTAGAGTGAGCTCAGGAGTCAGGCTGCTGAGAATGCATAGCAACATTGAGACCCCAAGTATTAAAAGGCATAGGAGGCTGCCATTAGCAATGGCAGTTAAACATCCAGGACACTGTGTCAAAAGAAATTCCCAAAATGTTTTGGGGAACAGGGGACATATACATCAGCAGAAGATTACAGGTAACAGTCACAGATGGAGTCTTGTGTTGGGTCCAGAACATTTGGTTGTTTGTGACAGGAGTACACAGACTCCCAGCGTTTATGTCTGACACCTTTCACACTAGGGTAAGAGGTCTTTGCAGCTTATGCAATACATGCAAATTAATATGTTTTGACCTTCATAATATTCATACCCTAGACTAAATCTTTAATTGCCCTGCCTTCTTTATGTCTTAGATGATTGACACAAGCTCTGAGCCCAGACCTAGAGGTGGTTCCCCTTAGTAGATCTTGCTCTAAGTAACTGGAGAAGGCAAAGGCAGTCGTGAAAAGGGAGAAGCTGATGCTGAAGACTTTTGGAATGTGTTGCCCTGGTATTTTGTCTGTAGCAAATGTTCCTTGAAATAAAATGTTTCATTGATCAAAATCTTGGAGTCTTTTTGTTCTAAAGTGACTTTATTGGAATAGGATCTTGGAGGAATGAGAACAAACTTGAGTTGTTTAGAGAAATTTTCTTAAATTATCATTCATTCACTTAGCAAGAATTTATTGAGATCTTGCTGTGTGCTTGGTACTGGGGAAAGGAGAGTGGACAAGACATACAGAAACATGATTTCTGCCCCTGTAAAGCTTTCAAAAACAATGGAAGAGAGACTGAAAAAAAAAAACTTGACTCGTAGGGCAATTTCAAGTTATAATCAGTAATATGAAAAAAAAGGGGGGGGGAGGAAATGATAGTGATGGAAACCAGAACTTTTCTAAGTGCTCCATAAACTGTAATGTTAATATAACACCCTGTGAAGGACATACTGTTATTGTCTATTTCACTAGTGAGAAAGCTGAGATGCAGCGAGCCCAAGGAAATTCCCTTGGGTAAAACAGCTAGTCGTAGGCAGAGCCAGAGAAAGAATGGCTCTTGCTGGCTCTAGAGCTTGTTTTCTTACTCTGTCCAAAGAGGAAGTTGGAGAAATCTTTAGAGAGGACGCTCAGGAAAGGCCTCCCTGAGGAAGTAGCATTTAATATTTGATCTAAAGACCATCTAAAGCAGTTTACCTTGATAAGAATTCACTAAATGCCAGGAGATGGTCTGTCGAGCAAACTTGATTTTCTTCTAGATATTTGTTAGCGATTAGACCCAGAGTGTTTCAGTAAAAGCAGTAAGAGCTTTGTCAAAAGGTTTCACAGTGTAAGGAAACAATCAAGAAACAAAGATGAGCTTAAGACCTATTGGTAGAAATTAAAATGATTAATTCTAAGAACTCTGACAGTTCATCTGCAGAATCATGTGTTTCGATGGTTTCTGTACTCTTGGGGGTGGAAGGTCCTGGAACTCTCCTATGTTCTCCCACAATGTCCAGCTCTGTCAGGCCTCACGACTGCACCAGAAGTGCCAAGTCTAGATCTCTCTTTAAGCTTTTCCTTGGCACGCAAATTAAATTTTGTTTCTAAGAGCAATCAAATGACAAATATTATCAAACAACCTCTTCCATGTGACTATAAAACAAACAACTTTAAGAGAGGAGCCAGCAAATGATAGCTCTCTTGTTGCCCCCCACAAATTTGCTTTAGGCCTGATAGCGGACGATCCAGAGTTCAGTGGAACATTCATTTCTATAGGACCTGCTCATCTTTCACTTGGTTTTACTAATCTACCCCTGCTCTCTCTTTCATCAAGAAGAATATAATAGATCAGGCACTAAACTGTATCATTATCTTCTGCGGAGATGCACAACTGAAGTCTGCCTCCAGAATGGACTATGGTGGCACCCAAATAGCAGTGCAGATGGACTCAAGAAGCAGGTAGCAGTGGTCTCAGCATATGTTTATGATAAAGAGGTAAAGCATCCAACCAGCTTTTCTGTACTTCCCAGGTTTTAGAATACACTGACTGTGGGCTCTTACTGTAATTAATAAGGAGGCCCTCAGTCTCTCTTACTACCTATTTATCTTCAGGCAAGAGGTTAACACAAAGAGTTGGAGTACAGTTGGGCAAGATTAATCATAACCTCGCACTGGTTACTAATGCACTGTTTTATTAATCATAAGGGATAGTTGTGGCTGGTAAAGAGTACAAGAAGCCTGTTTAAAGATTCATTACTGCCAATCTTGTGCATTTCATTCAATAGTCCAGAAGCCAAACTCCGTTCCATAATTATGCATGTCCTAAAGAATCAGGAAGCTCCCAGAGAAAAGGATTTTTCTTAGACAAAGAGTAAACTCTACATTCTATCTGTGGCTAAAAATAAGGTGAGGACAATTGCTGCTGAAATCCTCCCCAATTCCAGGTGATGGCAGCGCAGCTTTAGTTCAGGAATCTCAGGTTCACCTTTTCATGCTGAGCTTTGGAGCAGAGCAGAACTGCAAATGGCCAGAATCAAAGGAGAAATGGAAAGTCATAGGACTGAGTACCAAGCCAGGCTAAAATACATCAAGTTTGTAACGGAGGTTCCTTCAGGCATGCCCCTGGTTATCCAGACACTGCCCACTAAGGTCCCTGTCTTCACTGGCTTGAGTGGCCTGCCTGGCCATTGCATAATAGTGTCTCTACTAAGTGGCCTGACAATGTTTGCATGTCACTCACAAAGACCAGAGATGCATTTGGCCTGTTCTTTTGGACATTTGCATCAGTAAAGATGAGATTGGAAAGTTAGGAAAGGAGAGACAAGGGCAAGAGAGAAAGAAGCTCCCCACCCCCGCCCCGGCCCCCAACACAGACACCTCTTCCGTGGGGATCCATTTCTCCATCCTCAGTTGTCAGTCCAGTCTGGCTTTGTCGTACTCAGGGAGGGGTAAAGTTGAACCCACAGAAGAGCTGGAATGTCATCTTTTCATCTTTACCACCCCAAATCCTCCTTAGAAACAATGTGCTATTTCAGACAGGATTAGGAAGTGGGGACATCTTACAGCAGGGATGGACAGTAGCTTCTTGGAACTTGCCCTGTACTTCAATTTAGCATCTCAGTAGTGACAAAGATCTAAGAAAAGGGAGGGGGATGATTTACAGAAAGAGGGCAGGCAAAATTGACATAAGGAATTATTCAGGATCAACCCACTCTCTTCAGTAACATAGAAGAAAAACAACAATCCCCTCATATTCTTATGTTCCCAGAATACTGTATAAAGGACTTTCACATATACTTCTGCATCAGAGGTTCCCAACAACATGACAATGTAAGTTATAGAAGAACATTTTACAAATGAAGAAACGGAAGGTAAGGTAATTAAGGGACTTGCCAAGGTCACTCAGCTAGGACATAAACAGGAACTAAGATTCCAACTACAAATTGAGCCCTTTTACCACTAGACCTGTGGTTCATAATCACATGACTATATGGATCCATTTCCAGATTAAAATGTTTCAGACTCCCACATTAAAAAGGTATTCTCTTAGTAGTCACTCATTTAATAAAATGGCTCATGACAAGAAGACACTCAATTCAATAATACTTTAAAATGAATTTAGTTTTTCAACAACCTCATTATTCATTTTAAAATATTCATTAATCATTTTTGTAGTTTGTAGATAAATCATGGAGTGCATACACACACACACACACACACACACACATACACATAATCTCAGACCTTGCGTAACAGCTGGAACCACTTCCCTAAACCACCAAGATGGGAGAAGTTGATTCTTACTCTGACCACTAAACAATCGAATGCAGTGATTAAATACTTGGGCTCTGGAGTCAGAATTTCTAGGCCCACAATAGATAGAATCTATACAAACGCAGACACCTGGTTCAGATATGAGCAGTACTACCGTGGGCCAGTTAATCTTTCTGTACCTCTGCTTCAATTCTTTAAAACAGAATAATAATACCTAGTTCATAGGTTTTCTGTGGAAATCAAATGTGATTATGCACATAAATATACCTATCACAATGCCTGACACCTAGAATGTGGGACATTATCTGCTACTAACCAAATGTATTATTTAACTGTACATTGAAATTCTCTGTTTATTTCATTGTAAAATGCAAAAAGATTAGTTGACTTGAACTAACAAAGAGAAGGAGGCTAATATGCCCTTGTGTTCCCTCCCAAATGTAAGCTATGTGTTACCGAGACCATCACCAGCTCTTTCCCATCACAGGGCTTCTAATAACTTACAGGGTCCACAGCAAGGATATCCGGAAGCAGAGAAACCTATAAAAACAGCAATGATTCAGAACAACAACCTAAACAATATACCTAATCAGGTATGACCTCATCTTAATTAAATCTACAAAGAACCTATTTCTAAAGAAGTCATAGTCACAGTCTCTAGGCGGACATGAATTGGGAGGGAAGGGACATTATTCAACCCACTGCTTCTGGGCATGCCACTTAATCTGCCCTCATCACCGTTTCCTCATTAGCAAACTGATGATCAGTAAATTGGGGGGAAAAGTAAGCTGAGGTATTTTCATGATTATGGCAATTCCAAATTTTCCAGGGTCTGTGATTTTTATGGTCTCCAAGTACTGTGTAATTATAAGGGCTGGAGACAGTGAAAGAATTCACAAAAGAAATTCAGAAATGTGTAAGTTTGTGGTCTGCTTTCCAAGCAGATCAGCTCAAAGCAATAGCTGGCCACAAAGTGCCAAGTCTCACACTGTGTCAATACTATGGTAAACACGATGACAGTGGGGACCAGGCCTTTTATGCATTTTGAACAAGTAACACCTTGCACTGTGGGTGCTTAATAAATGTTTATCATCATCATTATCATAATCATGTCATAGGTTCCCAGCAGAGATGGATAGTGCTCATTACGGCTGTGTTTTGAGAAGGTCTCAGTAGGGGAAACCAGAGAGGAGGAATATGTTCTCCACACGACATCAAATGCCCAAGATAGCAAGCTTCGCCTCGGACAAGCATCTGTGGGATTTTTACACTATTGTCCTGTTAAAACTCAAGCTCTCACCTACTCCCTCATCATTAACACACCCTAAAACACAAATGCCACAAATCCCAAAGATAATGATTTCCTTGATTTATCTTTACTGGGAGTATAAATGTAGATGGAGAGGGGGCTTTTACTGGGGGGCATTTTAAGTATTCTGGAAAAACATAGTGCTCTAGAGTTCAAACAAGCCAAACCAAATCCGTGGATCTGCTACACCCCTGGCGTACTCGATTCCTGGGGCTGCTGTAACAAATTACCACAATTAAAACCAAAGAAATTTATTCTTTTACAGCGTAGGAGGCTAGAAATCTGAAATCAAGGTGTCAGCAGAGCCTGTGCCCTCTGAAAGCTCTAGAAAAAAATCTGCCCCATGCTTCTCTTCTATTTTCTGGTGGTTGTTGATTGAGTTCTTTGACTTACAGCTGCATCACTTCCATCACGCTTTGACCATCACATGACTTTCTTTCCTAATGCCTTGTCTCTTTGTCTCCAAACCTCTCTCTCCTTATAAAGACACCAGCTCAAGGGCCCAGGCCTAATCCAGCAGGACTCCAGCTAAACTTGATTACATCTGCAAAGACCCTATTCTGAAATAAGGTCACGTTCACAGGTTCCAGGTGAAATGAGTTTGGTAGGAACACTACTCAACCACTACACAGGGGAATGTCACATTTGTGATTCCAGAACCATTTTGGAGTATGGAGAAGTAGTTTGTTTCCCCCCTTCTAAAATACAAGCCAAATTCACTAATAATATTTGCTGTGGGTTGTTTGCTGCAGGAGAGTTATAAGGAAGCCAAACATCACATGCTATAAAACTACTGGCGGGTTTCTATAAGCTAATCCAACATATACATTGTGTGATTTAATAGACATGATAGATGTTTCAGAGGTAATCACTTTTGGAAAATAAAATGTGCTATCCTTTAGCTAGAAATAACTCTAGCACGCCGCAATCAAACACAGACCTTGAAGTGTTTTACCAGAAAAAGAACTCATCCAAAGATCCTTCCTTGATCCCATAGCCGAGGCCAGGGTAAGATCAGTTTCTGGTTATTTCAAGTAGCTCCCAATGTATTCAAGACTCTTTTAACACCTAAATACACAGCATAGTAAGCCCTGTTCAATTTCTCTCAATTCTACATAGGTGGAAGTATACCAATAAATTTGTCTTTATTTTGGACTAGTCAACCATGAGCTTTGTGGTTAAGTTGAACAAATCGAATGTTCTTGGTTTATAGCTCCTTCTACTGGAGGGTTTATAATCTCTCCACTTGGCTCAATGAAGTTGGTTGTCAGTATTGCATGTACTCATGTGGGAAAAGGTGTACCTCCCACTAGCAATAATTTTGCCTCCACTAAAATAAAAAAAAAATAGCAGCACAGAGAACAAATCAAGGAATATCCCTTTGGGCTAATCCTTGAGTAGTTTCCCTTGGGCCCTCTGTGTACTTAATGATGGATTGTTCTGCCACATTACAGGACTGAAGAAATCCATCCTCTCTTTCAGCCCAAACCACCTACATTTCAGTAACAGCTTTGCTCAAAGGAAAGGGAGAGCTGTTGCATATGAAAATTGGGCAGTCAACTAGACATTCTGGTAGATGGTCCCTCAAATAAGAGCTGGGTGTCAAGTCATGCCTTCAAGGAAAGATGTGAATTTGAAGATGGGGGGTTTGGATGGGTGCCAGAACGATCCTCTTCTTTGTCTAACCATATTGATTTTTGTATTTAAGCATTAAAAGAGAACCAGGCACCTCAGATAATTTGGGCCAATGGATGCAGCTGGGATTTCTTTGATACTTTCCAAAAGAGAAATTACAGCCAATCTGAGTGATGACAGTCTCACTGGGATCAGTCTGAAGCACCTTGCAAAGAGATATTTGTTTGGAGCACTCTCTATGGAAGGAGGTTGTGCACCCTGGAGTATGGAATATCTGTGTATAGACTTCAAGTGGTTTCTCTGCCTACAGTAGTAGCATTTCTGTCTTGATTCTACTAGGGTCTGCCTAGACTCATTGCCATATAATTTACATTAATTTTTAAACATATATTTATTTATGCATATATGAATTGGGGTACAGGCCAGAGGTGGGGGGGGGGGCTGGGTGTGAGAGGATTCACCAGAGACAGAGTGGAGAGCAGAACAGACCGATTGATCGAAATACATTGCTGAGGGGAGCAGTGGGCAAGACAGGAGAGGTCTGTTGTACCTTGTGAAAGAGGCACCTTCTCCCAGGCGAGGTTGGGGGAGGGGGTGCGGTGCCCAGGGATTGAACTTGTGCTGCAGTGGCTGCAGATAGCTTCAATAGCTTCACAGTACTGCACTTTAACCCACTGCACAAGGGGAATGTTGTTATCACGTATGTGAGGAAAGCAGTGAGGTAAATTTAGAATCTGTGGGTCTCTGTTGAGTGGTTCTTTATGCCAATGAAGGTCCTTACCCATGGATGCTACAAGAAACCTCCTATCTGTCTGCAGCAGGTTAGTTGGGAGACTAAAGTGAGACTCTTCAGTTTCCGGAGAGCATTTGTTAGTGGGTGATCTCTGTTTATTAGATCCTAGCAGGTCCTGTGGAGAGGCTCGTTGGAAACCCCAGACTGCAAGGTTTCTGACACCGTTCAGGGCTCCAGAGCCACCAAGGAGGCATCTACTCCCAGCACTGAGATTAGGAGAGAAGCCAAGCAAACAAACCTTCCCATCAACTAGTATTTAACCTCCTATTGCTAGGAATTGAAATTTCTTGATCAGAGGGGATGATGAAAAAAGTACCGGTGCAGTAAGGCATGAGTTCTAAATAGGATAATGTCAAAGAGGTAAAAGTTCCCCTCTGAAACCAGCCACTATGAAAGCACTCAACCTCACAGTGTGATTAGGGGTCACACATTTCAGGAGCTCCATCATGGAAATGAAGCTCATTGAAATTCAGCGTGCCTCCTTAAACAACAACTTCAATCTTCCTCCAGATCCTTGTCTGAGTCTCTATTAAACAAGTATGAAAATCCAGTTCAGGATTTCACTTCTACTGTCGTGGGCTGAAACATTATCTCAAATACTTGGCCCAGCCAGACAACTGGATCCCTGCTCCAGTCAGTGCATTCACTTGAAATAATTTAGTAGCAGGGGCTTTAACCTCGGGCGAGCATAGGTAAATCCTAGATTAGCGGTCCTTGTCATTCCTAAATGGACTGAACGTCTCCTGCTGCTGGGCCTTCATTAACAAACTCTGAATAAACGGAAGAAGTAAACAAGCTCTTGCAGCGCATGTACTCACGATGTCCTCCACTTTCCAGGCTCTGTTTCTCTTGCCTCCTTGTATTATCACTTCATGCTGGGTTCTTTCAATGGTATTTTCCTGTGTGGCTTTTTACTCCAATAACATGTGGACTTCTTTTAGCTCTCCTCTCTTCATTTCGTCTTTCTTTGCATCCCAATTGCTCATCTTTGTTTTCTCTGTCTATAGTGGCAAGTCATGCTCAAAAATAGAGCTCTCCCAACCCCTCCCTGTTACTCTGCCCTCCCCAAATGAACGAAGCTAAACAACCACCCATGCCATTCTAGACAATGAGACCAAGCCATGAGTGATTAACAAAATGATATCCAGACCACAAAGGACCACACGGCTCCACATCGGAAATGACAATTCAGAAAGAAGTGACATGGGCAGGTGGGTAAGAAGGAACCCTGAGTTTGGTGCTGGTAGAACTACTTTGACAATCTCATGATACTGGGCTACGCTTTTGTGTTACCATCTGCTAAAAGCAAAACAGCAAACAAACAAAAAAAAACAGACATTATTGAAGTGCCAGCTACCTGTTCATTTTGTGGGAGACTCATAAATCAGTCGCATAAAAGGAAAATCTACAAAAACATATAAAGAACCCCATAAATCTCCCTGCCAAATTGTACCCCCATGTATCTGTCCTTCCCCTCTCACATCATTCTCTCTTCATGAAACATCTCTCTCTCTCTTTTTAAAATATTTATTTATTTATGCATACAGAACTGGGGTGCAGGCCAGAGGTGCAGGGGCAGTGAGAGGATTCACCAGAGACAGTGTGGGCAGCAGAACAGGCTGACTGATGAAGTACACTGCTGAGGGGAGCTGTGGACAGGTCAGGAGAGGTCTGCTGC
>NW_004567120.1:11406318-11407739 GCF_000260355.1 Condylura cristata
ATCACCTCTGGTGTGGGGATCGAACTCATGCTGAAGTGGCTTTAGCTTCTCAGTGCTGTGCTTTAACCCACTGCGCCACCAGGGAGGGCCCCATGAAACATAATCTTAATAAAAATGTCAATCTATGCGCTGATAACATCCAGGCCTGTGTCTCTGACCCTGACCTCTCCACTGAGCCATGTACTTATATACCCAATTGGGTGCTTGCTGGGCAGACTTGTGTGTCCCACAGGCATTTCATCTTTCATTTACCCCAAATTCTTTCTTCTCTGATTCCAAAATCCCTGAAGAAAACAATTATCCATCCAATTATGGTAGTCAGAAGCAATGGTGAACATCTCCCTCACTTGCATGTCCACCCATTCTACCTCTGTAACAAAAGCAAGAATTAGTCCCTTGCTTTCCATCCCCATTGCCACCACTCCAGGCCTTGGAGACTATCAATCTTCACTTGCATTCCTGCCACAGTCTCCCAACCAGCTGTGAAGCCTCACCTTTGTTTATGACCTGCCAAATCCTTGTCAGAGTGCTTTTATCCAGCATAACTACTCCACTTTTCCCCATTGCCATTAAGTACCTCTTGTGTCAGGCACTAAACCAGCACTCCTATATACATATTCACTTCTCGTCCTGGCAACAATCTTTTCAGGTATGTGCTATCATTAACACCATTTTACAGAGAAGGAAACTAAGACTCAAAGAAAATCAGTCATTTTTTTTCTTTTTCTAAAAAGATTTATTTATTGATGCATACAGAACTGGGGTACAGGCTTGAGGTGCAGAGGCAGTGAGAGGATCCACCAGAGACAGAGTGGGGAGCAGAAAGGGCAGATTAATGAAGTACACTGCTGAGGGGAGCAATGAGTGAAAACAGGAGAGGTCTGCTGCGCGCTGTGGGTTACCTCCCTGACCAGGGATTGAACTTGTGTTGACAGCTAGCTTCATAGTGCTGCGCTTTATCCCGTTGTGCCACCAGGGAGGGCCCAGAAGTCATTTTTTCAAAAAGCAGTTTATTTAAATTCAACTGTGTATCCACCAAAGCCCACATCATTTCCATCACATCTCCTTCCTCCCTTTTTCTATCGTTACATCTTGAGATTCTTCCTTTGACTACTTTGGTCCCTCTCTCCCTCCCAAACTGTGCCTGTCATTCCAGGTCACGACAGCACACCTAGAATTAAGCACCCTACCTAGTATTTAGTGGATTCCCAATATATAATCACTGAATAAAAATAATGGCTGACTGAAATCCATGAAGGAGTACCCCCCATATGGTCACATATCTCAATTCTTCCCACTTCACATCCTCACCAAAACATGACTTCCATGTTGGGCCAGATATGAAGCCTGATTGGGAGAACCTGGGGAGAAAGTGTCAAACTAATTCTGCTGATTCTATCTCTACTTCCTTGGGGATGACC
>NW_004567120.1:11408029-11441563 GCF_000260355.1 Condylura cristata
GACCCGATATTTTTCAACCTGCTGGATTTTCATGCCTAGCAAAACCTTTTCTCAGCCCAACACAGCCAGGAACGTGGCAGAGATGGCATGAATCCAATAAGATGTGAGGGGGTATGAGGATGATTTGCTTCCACCCTCTCCAGCTTAAGAGGCACAACCCCGTGCCCTTCTGAGCTAGAGAAATCAGATTAACCAAATATTATATATAGTTGACCAGTAGGGTTTGGCCAACAGCCACCCATTTTGTTTAATGATGCAGCACGTGCTCTTGGCACTTGTACTCTAATAAGGACTGCGCAGGCACTTGGCAGCCAACATTGTATCGAGAGGTTTTGACAACTAGAAAGAAAACAAAAGGACAATTTAAATGTAACATCACATCCACTCAGGCTGTCACTCAAGTGCCTACCAGTGATCTGACACCAAATCAATAGTATTATGGTTCATTGGACTCAGATCAATGGCTTCACAAAGTTTCAGAGCAGCAGCAGCAGCACAATAGCAAACTTCATGTCTCCTGTCTATTATTACAAAGGAGGTAATCACTGTCTGGCTTCTCTCAGTGCCAAAGCCTCAGCACACTACTGCCTGAAGACTCTAGGGTTCTAATTGAGATGACTGGGTATGCCGTGCTATTTTCTCCCCAACCCCCTCCTCCCTCTATCCTGCTTTCTCTTGTTCCACTCGCCATGGAATAAAAAAGAAAAGAATCAAAAAAAGAAAAGAAAAGAAAACAAAACAAAACCAAAACAAAAACAAGAGCTAGCTTGCTAAGGATTTCCTCTAGCCCCACGCAAGAGCCAGAGAGAGTCCATCTTACAGACACTCAGTGAAGAGCCATCACAAGAATGTAAGTTCCCAGGAAAGGGGCTACTTTTGAAGCTAGCTCAAGCTTGGAGGGTTTCCAATGCCTTTTGCTCTCTTTATGTCTGTGTATTCAGGTTCACTCGACCTCTGACCCTGGCAAAGGCTCATCTATTCAGCTAGCAGAGAGCCCTTTCCCAAACGGCCAGGCCCTACTCCTTTTGATTCTCCCAAAAGCTAACACTTGGGTGTAGCAACTTTTCAGAAGTTTCTACAGAGGAATTTAATCATTTGGCAGCTTAATAAAGATTTTGCAACTATAAATCCCTCCTGATGAGGTTAAATTAAACTTTCAAATTAAAACTGGGTCCTGGGCTGGAAGCCTATTGGTCTCAACCACTGGCAATATTTCCTGTGCCAACGCAGCCCACAGCAGCACCATCAACACCCTGACTACCTGCAGAGCTCATGCTGGGCCCAGCACTTGCCAACCCAGCTCTCAATAAACTTTGCTGACTTCTAACCTCTCAGTCTCTTTGGATTCTTCCACCACCCACACTGAGTTCACCTGACCCCTGTCCACTGCATCACCTGCTCAAATTAAATGAGCAGAAAGTGCAATTTTATAAATGTGCTCCAGTCCCCTGAAATGGGGTACTACAGGAGCCTGGGATGGTTGAAAAGTTTCTCATCTCCAGAACAGTGCAGTATTAGACTGGTGGGTCAGACAGGGGGTACATTGATTTCAGGGCTCAAATGAATTTCTCCCCCGTGCCAGGGCACCTATTGCACTCACCAATCTAGCCAAAGGCTTGCACATCAATGAGATGTGGATGAATTATTGAAAAGCTTCTGAATAAAATGCTGCACTCCGCCATTTCCTACAAATCAAATTATTGAGAGAGATATTTGATTGTAAACATATTTAGAGAATGATTTTATTGTCGTTAAGTTGCTTTTGCTTGCTCCCCCACCCCTTAAATTTCGTTTGCATTAAAGTGCTACAAAGTTAAAAAGGTCGCACACACGCCCACAACCTTCCAGCTGGAGCTCACGCATCAGCCATAGAAGTAAATAAATTCAATCAACAAAAATTGAAAACCTATCATAAACAATAGAAAACGCTTTAAGTCATGCCTAACATCCTTAAATCAGAACATCCCCCTCCCCACCCAGACTGCTAATGCAGAGTTGTCTTGACAACAAATAGGTGTTTTTTTTTTTTTTTCACATGGAGGGACCTAAATTCTATTTATAGTTCTGAAGCCACACACCCAACAGGCTTACGCCAGGTTCCACTGTTAATTCAAGAAAAATCTCAATTTCAATCGTAAAATGCTTTCAGGGTTTACCATCTCTGAAGCTGGCAGGTGGCCCCACCCACCTGGATCCCTAGTAGGTTGCACCCTATATCACAAAAGCCCACTCAGCCAAGAAAGAGCAGGCTCTGTTTCTCACTGCCTACGGCAGAACAGTCCTCGGGAAATAGACATCAGATGACCCACAGGCCAAATTGCTTCTGTTGAGATACTTGCCTAATGGCATTCAACTAGAATGTCATGCCCAAGGGAGCCTCTAAGCAATGCCTTTGGCGCTAAGCACTTGAAAAACAAAGAAATGAATGCTGTGTGGACTTCCTTGCCGATGACATATAGAAATAGGGAGAATACCTAGAGGAGAGGGTGAAGTATGCATTAATTCAATATCCATTCATTAATTTCAACAACTCTGTCTCAGGCAGCTGCTATATGCCAGCTATTAAATTTAAATCACAATCTGAAGTCTCATCCTCAAATTTCTAGAAGCCTCAGACTCAGTGTCCTCTTCAAAAATGATAGCAATACAGGTGTGACCCAATGAAGTGCTATGCAATTCAATCTATTAGGAATGAGCATCTAGACAATTGAACTGATGACACATTCAACATTAATTCATTGCTCAGTTTGTACAATGACCACTTGCTAATGTGCTAAACACTCTTATTAGTGGCTTTCCAAACACTTCCCTTTCATTCTGCATTAACAATAATAATTCTGAAGTATTATTATCCTTAGTTTACAAAGAACGAAACTGAGGCAGGGGGGTAAAATAAATTGCTTCAGACTCCATGCTGGAAGGGATAGAATAAGGCCTGGAATTCTCATCTGGCTGTTCCAGGATTCTTTCCATTGTCTTCACTTGAAATGAAGTATTTCCCTTGTGGGGGCTGGGGGTGGGGTGACACACAGCCAACAAACATGAGAAATATGTGATTGTAGGCAGGACAGCAAGCCAATTAGTTTCCTCATAAAATATGGGGATAACAATAATACCTAAATGCCAAATTTGAAGGCTCACTTTGATAATCAAGCAAATATGTAATAAATCTGTTTGTACGACAGCATGCAATGTATAAAGTGACTAAAAGAAGGAATGTGTGTAGCAGTCACCATAAATTTCCACTGTTCCAACAACCAGATACCAAGCGGACTTCTCAATTTATGTTTCTTCCTTAACCCTTGAAATAGTAAGACCCTGTACACTAACCAAAATTAGGAAACTTGTACTATGGAAAGCTGTGTGGAGGTTCACTAAAACACTAGAAATGGGGCCCTCACTGGCGGTGCAGCGGGTTGGAGCACTGCAAGACAAGCTAACCTGTGGCCACTTCATGTGAGTTCGATCCCCACCCCAGAAGTGATCCTCATGGAGCAGCAGACCTCTCCTGTCTCCCCTGCAGCTCCCCTCAACAATGTACTTTGTTGATCTACCTGTTCTGCTCCCCAATCTGTCTCTGGTGAATCCTCTCACCACCCATGCGCCTCTGGCCTGTACCCCATTTCTGTATGAATAAATATTTTTAAAAAGAAAAAAAAAACACTAGAAATGAATCTGCCATATTACCTATCCAAAGAGCACAAAAACACTTATTTAAAAGGAAACCCTTCCTGTGTCTGTAGCAGCATTATTTAAAATAGCCAAGATAATGGAAACAACCTAATTGCCCCCAAGCAAATAAGCAGATCAAGATGTGGTGTACACACACACCATGGAATACTACACAGCAATCAAAAAGGTAATTTCATGTTATTTGTAACAACATGGATGGAGCTGGAAGGGTTTATGCTATGTGAAATAAGTCACAAGTAAAAAGAGAAATATTGGATGATTTCACTTAGATGTGGAATATAGAAAATCAAAGAATCAGACAAAAACAAACCTTGAAAATTGACCACAGATCTGAGACATCTAGGAGGGGAAGGAGAGGAGAGGGTGGAAAATGAGGGGAGGTGATGAAGACAGGGATGTCTGTAGAGGGAAGAGCACAAGGGACTATGGTGATGAATTACGTATGGGTGCTTTGGTGGTGGGAGAACTAGAGTGACCACACCTAGGGTGGGGGAGAAATCATGCATCGTCCAAAATTTAACAATGTAAGAAAAATAAACTTCACTGGAAAATAGACTAACTTTAGGGCCCTCCCTGGTGGCGCAGAGGGTTAAAGCACAGCACTAAGAAGTTAAAGCCACTGCAGCATGAGTTGGATTCCCGCCTGCCCCGGAGGTGACCCACATGGCGCGGCAGACCTCTCCTGACCCTCCCGCTGCTCCCCTCAGCAGTGTACTTCGTCAGTCTGCCTGTTCTACTCCCCACTCTGTCTCTGGTGAAGCCTCTCACCACCCTGCACCTCTGACTTGTACCCCAGTTCTGTATATATAAATAAATAAATCTTTAAAAAAAATAGACTAACTTTAAATAAGACCAAAGAAAAACCTTGACCAAATTCAGCTGGGCTCTAGACTAAAAAATCCAGTAAGAGAGGATAGATGGCAAAACACAGAGACAATAAAATGGGTTAGAAGCAGCCATTGCTGAATGCTCGTGTGGAAGTTACATGGGCTATGATAAGATATTATTCACCTTAGAATGAAAGTCATAGGCTTACAGAATATGTGCTCTAACTAACATCTAAGTGCAATTTACAGAGGCCAGGGACCTTGAAGCTTATCAACGTGCCCATGAGAATGCTTAATATGTAGTAAATAACTCAATAAATATTTGAATGAATATCTGACAAGCTTTAATATTTCCTCATTCAATTAAAAAAATGTGAAGATTGGGGACTTAATAATATGTTGTTCCCTCTGCCTGAAATGCTCTGTCTGTGATAATAGCCACAAAGACCCCTCATTTCAATGATTTATTCTTTCCTGGTACTTAATGCTACCTGAAATTATCTCATTTATTCCTTTGTTTTCTTATTACCTGTGTCTATGGACCCAAAGATATTCTTCTTGAGAACAGCAATGTACCTTATTCATTCCTATGTCCTCAGTTCCTTCACTGAGAAGGTGCCAGCACATAGAAGATGCTCGTTAATACCTGTGTAATAAATGTAATAAAAATGCACAGCAATGAAACACAAGGCATTCTAAGACTTGCACAGTGGGTTCCAGCATAAGAGCTAGAAAGTCAACAGAGGGAGCAATGACTTGAGCTAAGACAGAACAGTAAAGTATCAGATGGCCATGCATTTGAGTGGGCCTTGAATAAATGAAGGGAAGCCGGAAAGGGAGAATAAATACAAGCAAACGGTGAATGTAGGAGTGAATACGCCTCATCCCTGGAACAGCTGAGGTTGAGAGCTCAGTCTAGTGGAAGTTGGTGCAAGTACAGAATTTGGAAATGTACAAAGGTAAGTAGTGGGCAGATCATAAAGTTGAGTAGCAGGTTAAGAAACTTGGCATGTAATGAGACTTCCTTGCGAAAGCAATGAAAATGATTTTCTAAAAAAGAAAGTGAAATTAGGATTAGAAGGGAAACACTATGGTTCTATCTTATTTATGATTACTATCACAGTCGTGGGAGATTCTAAGGGAGAGCATTTCAGGTGAAAGGAAAAGCAAATGTTAAAGCCGCAAGCTTCCTTTTCTTGGGTGGAATATGGCGCTCATTCACTGCAAACTGTTTATAAGGAAAAATACATGGAGAAGGCTGGCCGGGTACCAATGAAAGTGCCAGTGTACATGCTGACACTTACACAGATGAGTGTTTATAATGACTGTTACTTTACTATAGTAGACAAGGAAATATGCCAACAGAGTTCCCCTCCAAACAGGGTTTTCCTGCCCTACAAAGGAGTGAGGGTGTGTGCGTGTGTGTGCACATGCGCGCGTGCGCTCAGTAAACAGACTCAGCTGTCACTTTCCTCAGGGTCTACGTCAGCTACAAGCAGATACCTACCTGTCACCCCTTCCAGATGCAGCTGTATTCTGTGAGTGGCTAAGATAGTTATAAAGGCCTGACTACTTGGGGTATCAAGAGCTCTGGAAACCTTTCTCCTTAGTTCAGGTAAGCAATACTTTCTCCTTAGTTCAGGGCTGACCAAAGCTTTGTCTACCCTGCCTTGTAATTTGGCCATATCTAATTTGACTTCGTCCCCTTCTTAATTCAGCTCCCCCTTTTTGTCCCAGGTGTTGGTCCCTAATAAATGTCTTGTACCCCTAACTTCTGTTTCCAAATGCTGTTCTATATAGCAAACTCCTTTACTATCAAAGCAATCAAAGGGATTAGTATCTTCATTGCACAAATGAGAAAACTGATTAAGTAGGTTACTCATATTTGCACACCTAGCAAAAGCCACACCTAGGAAAATCAGTTTTTGGTAGGAAAATTCTTCCCCACATGCACCATTCCCTTCCCTAGCTACCTTCATGAAGATTTGATTACCAAATATCAAGACTCCTGACCCAGAATCACCCCTGTAAGATACATACACAAGCCCAGAGAATGAATGCCACTGTTACTTCCCCAAAGTTACAGGTCAAATGTGCTCACCTAAAGTAATTCTTCCATTTTGATTTATGCTGACTGTATCTCTCTAGTAAACAAGCTCCACTGCAATGGCTAACTCCATCCTTCCGATCTTGAACTACGCCATTTAAAAACCATGGTCTGGAGGTGCCGTGTTAAGCACTTGGGTAAAATGACTGCCTGCGAATGTAGAACCTTCTCCTGGTAGAAACTGCCACTGAGCAGCCACTGCCAGTGTACCGAAGGGACACTGTAGTCCCTCCCCGTGGGCGCTGGGAGCTTCTCTCAATCAAGAATTCTGTACTTAATCATACGGGTGTCGCCAGAACATATCCAAAAAAGATCTATAAAGTCAAGCGATGTGAAAGGTGCCAGAAGTAATGATAGAATCATCTTGGATATATATACTTAGATATATGGACAATGTTTGAGGCTGGTGAAAGGCAGTATATCTGTTAAAGATTTAGGGGTCAACATTCATAGCAGGAATTGAAAATTTTCGGGGTTGACATTCATAGCAGGAATGGTATGTACAGCAGAGCAAGGTGGAGTGGCATGCAAGTCCTTGGTAGTGAATTTCCTTGACCAGTGGGTTTGTCGTTGTTGTTATTGTTTATGAAATGAAACGATTTTAAGCACTGCTCGTAGAGACAACAGCACCGTGTGGGAGAAGTAGTAAATTGGGGCATGGGTTTACTACATTCTTGTTTTATTAGCGACGAGGGCCAATTTCTTTTTCCGGTCAAAATGACTGTACTTCATTTATTTGCTAGAGGAGGTCAATGGAACATAGCATTAGTTTCATAACACTTGACTTTCAGAAAACTTTGCTGAGCATGCTTTTTCTGATGCACGTGGGCTTCCAGGTTTTAGGGAAGGGAAAGCAGAGGAACAGTGCTTTCTCAGCTGAAAGGTGGTTGAATCGCTTGCCCACCACACAGCAGTGCCTGATGCATGCCACCTCTGCCCAGCGCCCAGGTGACTTCTCCAGTCCCCTGGAATAAATTCTATCATGTCATTAGTGTTCCGGTGGCGCCTTAAGCCTTCCAGAGCTCTACGAAAACATCCGGTATTGTCCATGAGAAGTAATATAAAAAGAACAAAAAATTTTGACCTTTTTTCTTTTTTTTAAATATTTTATTATATATATATAATATACATCATTCTTCAGTTTTATTACTTTATTTTATTTTATACACACACACACACACACACACACATACACACACATCATTCTTCAGTTTGTGCCCTTTTCCATCTCGGTTGTATTCCCCCTGGTCTTCCCACCACCAATTCACCCGTGTGCCGTCACCACAGTCCAGTGTGCTCTTCCTGCCCCACGTTTGAGCCTGTTCCCCTCTGTCCACTCCCATAGAATGTCTCTGGTTTATAATTTTTTGCTGATTTTCGTTTTTACTTTATTACAATTGCTTTTTTTTTTTTGCTGATCCCTTACACTCCTGCTATGAGTGAAACCATCTGGTATTTCTCTTTTTCTTTCTGGCTTATTTCACTAACATGATCCTTTCCAGCTCCACCCATGTTGCCATCAATGGCATGAATTTATCTTTTTAGATTGCTGAGTAATATTCCATTGTGTGTGTGTGTGTGTTTGTAACACACATATATTATATATGTCACCCCTCCCAACACACACACACACACATACCACATCTTCTTGATCCAGTCATTTATTTTTGGGCATTTGGGTTGATCCCACAACTTCCCTATTTTTAATAGTGAAAGGACAAATTTTAAGAAAATAACTGTAAATAGTCCCCAAATGAGTCCCTTTGGGGAAGAAATCTACTCTCATTCATAATTGTGCCCATGCCCTGGAATCACAGAATGCCTGGTACACAACAGACACTTGTTTCTTTTTTGTTAATTGAGGCAGCAGTGTTTTACAGCACTGTGTGTAATGCAGGAGGCATCGATTCACACCTTCTCGGCTGTATGTCACCATTCCACAGCCACCAGGAAAGCACCCACATCCCTTTGCTAGACCATGGGTCCCCTTCCATTTTATTCTCATCCTGACCCTCCTCCTCTCCTAGTCTTATTGACTGAGTTTCCAGTGACTGAAATGAAAAAGGTGTATCAACCAAGTTGGAAGGAATTAATAGAGGCAAACCATGTAAAGATATTTAATCAAGCAAGCTACACCTCACTATGCCTCGGGCACCCAGCTGTTGATCTCATGTTGTTCTCTTAATTTGCGAACTAAAGCCACCTCCTTTTCCCCATTAATAAAAAAGTTCACTTCCAAGTTCTACGCTAACCCTCTCCCCATTACAGGGTTTAATAAAAAAGTTCACTTCCAAGTTCTACACTAACCCTCTCCCCATTACAGGGTTTATATCAAAGGGCTTTCAGTATAAGATCTTTTAGAAAGCAGAAATCTGTATTTTTCTGTCAACAACTGACTCATTTTAAATGATCAAAAAATTCTTGTTAGTGTAGCCCCATAGTCTAACATCATTTGAGCAATTTTTTTCTAAAGCTACAAATGGCTTTAGAAATTTCTGTCATACAACAAACTGTTGTGACGAACTCTTTTTTTTTTTTTAGAAAATTCAATTTATCAAAATTGGTTACCAACAATATATCCCAGCGCTGTCTTCCCAGTCTTTTCTAGCTTTAATCAAACGGGCTCTGCATTTACTGAAATGTTTACAAGCCATAAATTTTGCCTGAAAACATATAGACTGACAACATGAATTTACACATCTGGATGCAATAGGAATAATAAAATGGATTATCTGGCCTAATATCCTATGAAAAATTTAAGAATGTTGGTCTCCTGATATAGAAGAGGCTCAGCACTACAATTGGCTGCTATATGTACTTCCTTCCCAATGCACTTGCATGAATAATGAAAATCAAACTGTCTACACCAAAAAAAATGTTAAATGTTTTCTGAAAACAAAAACGAATTCAGACTATAAGAACAAAGCAGTGATTACATGAGGGAAAGGGGAAGGAGAGACAGACAAATCAGATAAAAGGGACCAGCTGTGGCAAAGAACAAAAATTAGACTTCTGGTGGTAAACATAATGCAATATATACAGATGTTGATTTATAATGTTGTGCTCCTGTAACCTATATGATGCTATAAACCAGTCACTTCAATTAAAAAAAAAAAGTAGCATATACAAACTAAATCCCACTGGTACTGACTTTCTTACATGTTTTTACTGTGATAAAATAATACATATTAATTAAACAATGTACATGAGACTTAAGTTGAAGAGTAATTCTCCCTGCCCCACCACACATGAGATCAGTACCAACACACTCCAGTTCCACTCTCCAGGGGTAACAGCTGCAAATAATTTCCTAAGTATACATCCAGAAATGTTCTCTGCATATACAAGCTAATGTGTGATACTTGAATTTCACACACATAAATAGTGCTATACATGCTTATTCACAACTTTCTTTTTTCAACTTAATGTGCTCAATGTGTTTTGGATGTCTTTCCCAATAAGAACATTTAGAGTATCGCATTTATTTTAACAGCTGCATAATATTTCATACACCAAATGTACCATAATTAACTAGTCCTCTATTTATGGATAGTTTGCTGTTTTTGGTTTTAGTTTTTACATTATTATCATTGCCACATTTCTTAGGGCACATATAAGAATTACTGGATGAAAGTTAGCATGTGAAAATATAAAATGGAACAGTTGCTTTCAAAAACAGTTTGGTAGTTCTTCCAAAGAGGTAAATATAGAATCATATATAACCCAGTATTCTACTCTTAGTTTTATATCCAAGGAAATGAAAACATATCATTATGAAACACCTTGTACACAAATGTTCATAGCAGTATTATTGATAATAGCCAAAACTTGAAGTGACTCAATTGTCCCTCAGCATAAATACACAAAATGTGGTAAGTCCATGCAATGTAATATTATTCAGTCGTCAAAAGGAATGGAGTACTGATTCATGCTACAACATAGATGAGACTTGGAAGCATTATACTAAAAAAAAAAAAAAACCTCATAGAAGCTCATGTTGTGTGACTGCATTCATGTGAAATGTTCACATTAGGCAAATCCACAGGGATGGAAGTAGATTGGAACTTACCATTTGGTTAGGGGAGGGGAAAGTTGGGAGTGACTGCTAATAGGCATGACTTCTTTTTAGGGTGATAATACACAAAAAGAAACCATTGAGTTGTATATTTTCCATGATGAATTTTATAGTATGTGAATTATATCTCAACAAGCAGCCTACAAAAGTAACAATAAAGTCTTTCAAAGATGGGTCAGTTTGGAATATATGTGCTCCACTGGAATACTTTCATATTATGATATTCGCCACATATCCCAGGAAAAAATGTTGCCTTTATATATAATTTCTCCCACCAGACAGCTAAAATGTTTTCCCTCATTTCCTAAAGGAAATGACTATGCTTAAATTTGAATAGAAAAAATTAAATCAAAGATTAACTTTCAGAGACAAGCTTAAATGTCTTTTTTTAATACTGTTTCTGTGTTGCTGTTGTTATTCCTAATCATAAAAGTAGCACATAGTCACTGTGTGAAGTTTGGAAAAGACATAAAAGCCTAAAAAGAAGAAAGTAAAGATTATCTGTCATCTCACCACCCAGAGATAATCATTTTTAACATTTAAGTGTACTTTATTCTAGTCTTTTAATATACTTCTGTTTATGAAATTGGGATGAAAGTAAGCTTCATCTTACTTTCTCATTTAAATATTATGTTATCATGAGCATTTTCTCATTTCAAAAACAGGATTTTTTTTATTGGCTGCATCATTTTCTAGTCAATGCCTATACCATAATTTATTTAACCACCTTCCAATTTTGGATATTTTGTTGCTTCCAATTTTTGTTGTTACAATTTTTTTTGTGGTTAAATCTTCTTTACACATTCTTAATTATTTCCTTAGGCTTAACAGCAAAAACCTTGGACTGAAAGATATGTATGTATTGAAACTTTTGGCATGTATTCTGAAATTGCCCTTAACCTGTCCGATGCTGACTATGATAACTTTTTAAAAATACTTAAATTCATTGTCAATGCATTAGCATGTGAGCTCATTGTTCTCCAAATTATGGGTATTGGGCATTTTCTTTTCCTTTCTTTTTGACTTTATGTGTATGTATAAACTGTCCATCTCTGACATTCTGTCTGTTGTGATTTTTCTTATGAACCTGCAAGACCTCTCTCTATATTAATATCAAGGAGTTCTCGATCACATATACTTACCCTTTAAAGGGCATTTCCATATCTGCAGTACTATTGTGCTTCTCTGGGATATTTATGTCTTCATCAGTGCAAAGTTTTCAAGAGTCCAAAAAAGAAAAAGGTCAAAAATATTCCTTTTCCTTTCTTTCCACCACAAACTAGAAGATATAAGGAACCCACAAGTGATCTTAAAAATAAATGGACCACGTTATTAGAGAAATAATTCAGTCTCCCCTATGGATTCATTAATGGCCCCTATAAACACCTTTTCTCTCAAGTCTCTCTGGGCACCTAATGTCTGTTCTAAATCAATAGCCCTAGAGGCTAAGGGCCTGCCCAAACCATCTCTTTACACCAACAACTCAAACTGCAGCTTTCTTCATAGTCCTGGACACTTTAACACTCGCTGGTTCTTAAAGAGCAAACTCTAGAGATTCTAATAGCTAAGTCTAATTGCAATGAAGGGAGAATTTTCACTAAAAAGTTAATAAAAGAAAACAATTACTAAGCCAAATGGGATTCCATTCTCTTGACAGCCTGCTAATGTGGATTAGCCAGAGTTTCCAAAGCCTGACTCCTGAACCATATCTATGAGAAAGGGGGAGAATCTCTGTTTTTACTGTCCAACAGGGAAGGGCCCTGGGAGCCTCATAGTATATGCCCACTCTGAACCACAGAACAGGCCTGGAGTCGGGAAGGACTCAGTTTACTGACAACTTTGCTATGGTCTGAGGAATCCTGAGGTTCAAACCATCCTTTTGTGCCCCGTGATTACCATCAGAAATCCCGCCACGGGCTTAGATTAAATGTCCAGTGCCGGCAATTGCACGAAAGCAGTTTTACCAGTCAGACACCTCAATGAGAACAAGAGGTGTTTGGCTCCCCCCACAGGCACAGGTATGAATTAGTCATGGGGGAGAAGAGCACAGGGTGACTTGACAAAGGGGCACAAAGGTGCTACCACCACAAAGCAAACTGGATCATTTCATAAATCTTCCTCAAGTCTTAAATGACAAGGGAAACTTCAAATCTAACCCCAGGATGCTTCACCAGGCACAACTGAAGAACAGTTTTTTTTTTCTAGTAGACAACAGTTTTGCCATTTCTACTGCCTGACTTGACTAGATAAGATGCATCTTTATCCCTTGAGTCAAAGAAATGATAAAATATCTAGATTTCTCTAATATCCTCATGACAGAGCCTGTTCACATTGTTTTATCCATGGGCTAAGGATGGCACTAAATGCTTTCATGTATTCTTAACTCAAGGATATTCACAACTACACTAGCAAAGTAGCTTCTACTATTGTCTTCATTTTACAGATCAGGAAACCAAGGCATAAAGAAGAAGCAGAGCTGAGAAATGAACCCAAATTTGAGAGACTCCGAAGCTATATTCTAATCCATGTTTAGATGTCATTTATCTGCTGCCAAAACCAAAACAGCATTCATGCTCCAAACTCACTGTTATTATTCCATTCCAGCATTGGTATAATAACTCAGGTGTTCTTTTCAGAGTAAGTTAAGTATGGGGAGAAGCTTTTGGAGAAGCTTATAATGCTTTGGAGCAAAAGCTGTCTGATCCAACGGACTCGGAATCATGTCTCCACTCTAGCCCACACTAGCTTTGTGAATGTCAGCAAGTTACTTAACAACTATCAGTTTCTTTATTTGTAAAATATATTTGATAATAGTAATCCCATTTCATAGATCTGGTGTGAAGATGGCGTGAGTTAATACATGTGAAGAGCTCATTACAGAACTTGGAACCTAGCAAGCACTCAATGAATATTATATTATTATATGGCCAGAGAAAGAGGTTTTAGAGATATACTAGATGCTAGCCTCAGTCTGCTGTTCTTCTGAGTGGCAATAAAGGCACTAACAAGTGCAAGATCGCCAAAAGGGAAGTCTTCTCCTGAGCAAAGGTGAGCTGTAGTCACCTCAAAAGTTGACAGCTGTCATAGATCTGGGACAGAATATGCTGCAAATTCTGATACCTGAATAGTCACCCTTTGAAATTCAAAATTCAAAGCTATTTGACACTCATTACCTTCAATTTGTTTCTCTTACCAGAATTTTATTTTCCAGGCTTAGAAAACTCCAGATCCAAGTCTTAGTTTCCTTATTGTCATAGGATTAAAAGGAGATGACAAAACATAGGCTTATATCCTAGGTTAAAAAGATTTCATTGTAACCTCAGAGGATTGTATGTTGTAATATAATGACCAAGGAAAACAAGCCCAAGTAGATCTGAATTTAAGTATGGTTCTAAAACTTACAGGCTTTGTGACCTTGGGCAAGTAATTTACCTTCGCTGCACCTCATTTTTTGGTAAAGTCAGGGTTGTAGTGGTTGCTACAAGTAAAGAGGAAGCATTGGCCCTGAAAGTGCTTTAGATCAGCACTAAGGATACACAAATTGTGACCATGCTCATGTAGTCAAACATACGCAAAGGAGATACTAAAATTCAAAATTGCTGCAAAACTGATTAAAAACTCTAGTAGGAAAATACCACCACAAAATTATACATCATATATACTCACATATATGATGATTCACATATATAGTCATTATACATATATACATATATATATATTCACTCATTATTAGTATTATTTTAAATGCAAAGTCTAAAGAAATACAGGCATAATTTGAAGCAAAAGAAGGAGCACATAGAGACCAGGGGAGAAATTCTACAGAAAATTTGTGGGCAGGTTTTAGGACTGTAGATGGCACTAGTTCTTCAGAATGCCTCGTTTCTCTGTAAAATGTATGGCCTCCTTTTTTTCTTAGCTTGAGGTGGGGGAAGGATAATGGATTGCCTACACTGAAAGATTTTCTAAGATCTCGAAGAAAAGAAAAGGGTGTATAGGGACATTCTAAGCTGAAAAGGAGAAATGCTACAGACTTCCTCATTCTGGATCTTCCCATCTGATTTCAAGCAGTCAGGGCTGCATTTCTACCAAGTGGCCACGAGGGGCACTCTCTGTACCCCCAATTTTCTGGAGGTTTGCGAAACTAGAGCAATTTTTCTTCTTAGCCTGGCAGAGATAGAGTAACATTTTTGAAAAGTGACCTCACAGAGAAGCTCATGAAAACCAATACAGAAATGGACAAAAACACAAGAGCAGAGAGACCAGTGAGCTCAGACAGCACTAATTTCTTGTCTCCACTTTTATAAACTCGGCAGTTATTTACTACATTTTAAGCAAACATATTCATTAATTAAGCAATTACACTTTCAGGTCTATATCCAGATAGACTTTTGCTCCAGAGCAGAAAGAAGCGTTCATGAGGATGATCTGTGCAGGATTGTTAGTAACAAATAGGGAAGGAGGGTGAGTGAGAGAGAAAGCATATTGACATTAACACTGTGCTTTAGTCAAGCAATACAATATAGAACAGTAGGCAACCATTTAAAAGGAAATAGGTCTGTCTGTAGTAACACAGAGAAGGAGTGGTAATGCATATTGTTGAGTGAAAAAGGAGCAAGCTATAAAAAAAAATGCACACAGTGGGATACTATTTACAAGATAAAAACAGAAGACCAACAATATACTTCTATTTGTACATATATAGTCAAATACATAGAAGAACTTCTACATGATTCACATCAATTGGCAGTCAAAGGTAAATAGAAGAGAATTTTTGCTTTGTCTTTACCGTGCGCATTTTCAATGAGCATGTATTTTATATGCCTATATTTTTTCTTTTTAAGTTAAAATCGATTTTATGGTGGTGAATGGAAATTAGAGTTTTGGCAGTGACCATAATATATTATACTCTATACAGATGTTAAAATATAAAGCTGTACACCTGAAACTTACACAATGTTACCTCAAGTTAAAAAATGAAAATACAGAGCTGTAACCTCCAGCCACAGACCAGAAACCCAGAGTGGTTGCCGACAGGCCCTGTACCCACCGTGGTCATCCTGATTCCGGTGTGGGCAGGCTCAGATTGCCTGGCTGGGCTGGGCTGGGCTGTCCTACTGCAGACTGGCACAGACTTACTAAGCTCTCCCTTAGTCTTGGGTTGGAATTCCCCTTTCTGCGGCTCTTAAAAGTATTATTTATTGATTCATCCTAATTTGAAACCTCCCAATTATTTTTGAATGCCACTATTAGCAAGTGGCTGAGAATGAAGCTGTAAGTAAAAACCAACACAGGCCTGTCATGATCTGAAGCTTAGTTGTTAATCTACAGTGAAAGGAGTTTAGGCACAGGACTGGAACATAGGGTGATAATGCCACCTATCTCACAAGGTTTTGACAGCGATTCAGTGAGTTAGGCAAGTAACTCGAGGAGCAAAGCACCTACTTGGAGAATGTTAGCTTGTTTCTTTACAAATAGCCTGTCTTCATCCACTTTTTATCCCCTACACTAGCCTTTCCAAACTAATAATAGATGTGATTATAGCAAACATATATAATGCTTTACCAGGCATCTTTCTAAGTGTTTTACAAAAATTAGCTCATTCAGTCCTATCAACAACCTTATGAATAAATACGATGTAGATTCTATTGTTATAGGGCAGGGAGAGAGGCACCCCTGAGTCCCCAAACCTGCCTGCTCTAAATAGGTTCTGCCATCTGGACATCAAAACAAGACATATGACCTTTAATGGAAAGGAATTTCATGCAATTAGTATGCAATACAGAAAAGACAAAGGATATATTTTCTAAATCAAACACCCAAAGTTACCCATCTCCTCGTGGGTAAAAGTCAACCCAAAAGGGATGGGCCCAAAGCAAGGCCTGAAAGACTGCCACAAGCCTGAAACACCTTCCGGCAAGGACCCATGAAAAAGGATCAGAAGTGGTCAGACAAGTCTGGAAGGAAAGAACAAAATCAAAATCAAGAGAAATGCTGCCATAGTCAACCTCCCTATGGGTCTCTCACCCATGTCTCTTTTAACCAGTCCAGGACCAAGAAGCAAGTGTAGTTTCTTCACAAGTCTCTGTTCCATGTGCCTCCCTCAGGTCACCTTCTGACTCTCCATCCTGCTTCCTTCCTCTTCAGCCTCCTCTCCAGATTCTTCTCTGCTCAGCTCCACCCTCCTTCTGGGTGGGGCAGGGAACCTGGAACCTCCCCTTTTCCTGGGGGCCACCCTGTTACACTACTACTAGTCCCATTTCTATATGAGGAAATTAAGACACAAATTAAACAACTTGCCCAATGTCACATAGTGACCCAGATGGGATTTGAAACTGGACACGCCAGCACCAGAGTCTGTTCTGAACAGCTGTTCTTTGTCTCTAACAAGCATCTCTATGGCTATGGACCCCTCACCTCCCTCAATGATCGATTTCTCTTTCTTCATTGATATTGAAAATATATTTTGAAAACTCACAATATGCCAGTCACTGTTCTAGGCATTAAGAGCAAAGGTTCTGGAGTGAGAACTTGGGTTAGAGTCACAGTTCCACTATTTCTTGGTTTATAATTGTGATACTGTGATCTGTGATGGAAATTATAAAGATCTTCATCTTCTTTCCTGTATAGTTCCTAAAGCCCTTGCAATTTCCAAAAGTGATAATAGAATTTAAGGTGTCTTTGTTATGTTAATGAGCTGGCTTTGGGACCACACCCTCTGAGGCAGGAAGAGGGACTGGAGGTTGAATTAATTACTAATCAACCATACCTTTTCAGTGAAGTCTTTATATAAACCCTGAAAGGTCAGGGTTCAGAGAGCTTCCTGACTGGTGAACACATGGAAATTTGGGGAAATGAAACTCAGAGAAGGCATGGAAGTTTCATACTGTTTCTGCATAACTCTCCCTTTGCATCTGTCTGTTCTGACTATGCCTAAATTATATCCTTTTATAATAAGCCATTAATAATCTAATAAGCAACACATTTAAGTTCTGAACATCTCTAGCAAGTTAATCGAACCCAAGGTGAGGCTCATTGGAACGTGAGATCTATAGCTGGTTTGTCCTAACCAACATGTTGGACCTGCAGTTGGCATCTGAAGTGGGGGTGGGTGGAGGTTAGCCTTGTAATACTGAGCCCTTAACCTGTGTAATCTGAAGCGATCTCTAGGTAGACAGTGTCAGAATTAACTTGAACTGTAGGTCACCCATCTGCTGAGAGAACTGCTTGGTAGTGTGAAAAACTCACACATACTGGAACTAGGTTAAGAATATTTAGTGATCAAGAGCCTTGGTTTGCTCCAGTATAAATTGGAAATAATCACAGCCTCACAGTCTGACAGGCTTAGCTTCCAAAATTCTCTGCAAATCCTAGCTCTTGTATCTGTACCAGAACTGATGAGTAAAGTTTCTATTGATTTTTGAGCTCCTCTTTTCAGACTCCCCCCCCCCAATATGTTCTTCCTGCAACTGTAAGAGGTCGAATTCTTTTTTTTTTTTAAGATTTATTCATTTGTGTCTACAGAACTGGGGTACAGGCCAGAGGCTCATGGGCAGCGAGAGGCTTCACCAGAGACAGAGTGGGGAGCAGAACAGGCAGATTGAGGAAGTACACTGCTGAGGGGAGCAGCGGGCGTGTCAGGAGAGGTCACCTCTGGGGCGGGCGGGGATCGAACTCACAGGGAAGTGGCTTTAGCTTCTCAGTGCTGTGCTTTAACCCGCTGGCCACCAGGGAGGGCCATAAGAGGTCTAATTCTTATAATAATAAGAAGTTATTATAACACAATCTTGCTCACCTGATTGAACCCTCACTGATACAAGATCCTAACCAAACTTCTGAATTGACTTTTTTTAAAAAAGTAAGTGGTATCAAGTTATTTAAAATCATCTTACCTTACCTTACCCTCACTTTTTGTACTTCCTACCTCTACTATCTGTACTTTCTCGTCTCCCAGGAAGGAATGTGAAAAGCTCCCAAATTCGTTCCCTTATCTTGACTCTTTAAAGTAAAAGTTTATTACTCAGGTAGTAGATGAATACATTCTCATCATAGAATATCAGCCATACATAAAGTAAAAGCCTCTCTTCAGCACCACTGTAGGGTCTATATCAATCCCCAGAGATAAACCTAATGCTAACAGTTTTGTATACCTCTTTCTAGAATTTTCCTATGTGTATGCAAGCATACACACAGACTAGAATTAGCAGTATTTTTACTGTTTTAAAAAAAAATCCATCACACTTTATACATCTTCATGCTACCAACTCTTTTCATCTAGAAACATGCCTTGGAGATCTCTTTGTCAGTACAGAAAGGTCCATCTCACTGTGGTTCCACTTGTAGCGTAGTATTTCATAGCAAAGAGGTACCATCATTTATTTAATCTTTGCACTACAGATGGACTATTAGGCTGTTTACAGTCCTTCAAAATTATAAATATCCCTGTATAAGTCTCCTTGGGCAGATGTGCAAGTATTTTTTTTTTTTTGTGCAAGTATTTTTATAAGTGAATTCACTGTATCAAAGTGTACTTGCATTTTAAAATTTGATAGTGCCAAATTTCCCAACAGTATGACCATATGAATTTTTTTTTTAAAGATTTATTTATTTATTCATACAGAACTGGGGTACAGGCCAGAGATGCAGAGGGTGAGAGGATTCACCAGAGACAGAGTGGGGTGCAGAACAGGCAGATCGACGAAGTACACTGCTGAGGGGAGCAGCGGGCGGGTCAGGAGAGGTATGCCACGCCATGTGGTCTCCTCCGGGGGCAGGCGGGAATCGAACTCATGCAGAAGTGGCTTAAGCTTCTTTGTGCAGTGCTTTAACCCGCTGCGCCACCAGGGAGGGCCGACCATATGAATTTTTATTCCCACCAACAGAGTCTGTGAGTATCACCTTCCCCAGTCCTAACCAACTCTACATATTGTCAATCTTAATTAAAAATTTTGGCCACGTAATGTGCAAAAATATCTTTTTTGTTTCATTCTCCTGCTTATTAATGAGAAAGAGCATCTTTTCATGCACTTACTGAGCATTAGTGTTCCTTCAATTAACTTTTAATAGCCTCGCTCATTTTTCTACTGAATTGTCTGTCACTTTATTGACCAGTAGAGCAGTTGGGATACTAAGGATGTTTCATTTGTCTTTTACATATGTTGCAAATATGTGTTTTTCTCCCTTCATTTTGTTTCATAGGTTGCAATCTAAAACAATTACCAGGCCCAGAAAGGTGATATAATTTTATGATGTTTATTAGGTGTAAGAAACTAAAGGCTAAGAAAATAATGTACACTAGGGTTTACTATTTTGAAATATATTTAAATCACTATACAGGATAAGTATCTTGCATGTGTGAATCGCCAGTTTGAGACTTAGCTTTCAGTGAATTGTTGGTGGTGGTGTTCCCAGATATCTACATTTTTAAAGATTTTTATTACCTTTATGTTGTTGAACTCATTAACATTTTCCATTGTATCTTCTATGTTTATTTAGTACCTTATTTGTGAGGTTTTATCTTCTTGCATGTAAGCCTAAGACTTAGACATTTTCATGTTCATTTCTTTAATCCATCTGGAATTTATTTTATGGCATAGAACTAACTGGTTTAAATTATTTTTATTTCAAAATATATCTTACAGGAAGCAGTCAATGGTGACAGAGTAAAGATACCAGGCTTACCTCATCCATGTATACTCACCAACAAATCGTGGCAGAACAAAGTCAGTAACTACATAAGCGAAAATGGAGTTTTCTAGCATACACTAAGAACAACATTCAGAGGAGGGGGCACCAGAAAACATTGGGGCAAACCGAGCAGGCAGCCTAGGCAAGGTGGGCCGGGGTGTGTGATAATATCTCATCAGGTTTTGATTTGCACTTTTCTGATGATAAGTGATGAACATTTTTTTTTTCATGTATATATTGGCAAGGTGTGTTTTCTTTGAAGACATGTCTATTTAGTATTTCTATTTAATTTTTTTGTTTTTTTTTATAGAGGTGTATGAGTTCTTTGTCAACCTGTGATATTAGCTCCTTGTCCAGTATATGGTTTGCAAATATTTTCTCTCATTTAGTGCATGAATTTTGGTTTTTGTTACAGATTCTTTCACTGTGCAAGTTTTTAGGTCAATGTAGTCCTAATTGTTTATATTCTTTGTTTTTCTTGCTGCTAGAGATGTATATCCACAGAGACATCACTGACACGTATGTCGTGGACTGTTTTATCTAAGTTTCAATGTTTTCTTTTACGTATTTTGTCTTATATCCAAATCTTTACCTGATTTTAAATGATTTTTTAAAGATTTTTTTATTTATTCATATGGAACTGGGGTACAGGCCAGAGATGTGGAGGGTGAGAGGATTCACCAGAGACAGAGTGGGGAGCAGAACAGGCAGATCGACGAAGTACACTGCTGAGGGGAGCAGCGGGCGGGTCAGGAGAGGTCTGCCACGCCATGTGGTCACCTCTGGGGCAGGCGGGGATTGAACTCATGCGGAAGTGGCTTTAGCTTCTCAGTGCTATGCTTTAACCCGCTGCGCCGCCAGGGAGGGCCCATGATTTGAAATTATTTTTGAGCATGGTGTGAGAAAGTGATCTAGTTTCATTCTTTAGCAAGTGGCTGACCAGTTTTCTCAGCACCATTTGATGAAGAACTTTCCTTTCACCAGTGTATACTCTTGGCTCCTCTATCATAGATGCACTATCTATACTGGTGTGGTTTTATTGCTGGGGTCACTAGTCTATTCCACTGATCTATATAACTGTTTTGTTATAATACCATGCTGTTTTAATTATTATCTCTTTGTATTACAGTTCAAAATCTGGAAGTATGGTATCACAATTATTACTCTTTATTGTCAGGATTTCTTTGGTTTGGGGGGGTCTTTTGTGGCCCCATTTGAATTTCAGTAATATTTGTATATTTCTTTGAAGAATGCCTTTGGCATTTTGATAGGGATTGCATTGAATAGTTATGTTACTTTGGGTAGGATGGTCATTTTGGCAAGTTAACTCTGCAAGTCCATGACCAGAGAATATCTTTCCATTTCTTTATGCCTTCTTTTATTTAACACTGATCTATGGTTTTGTTTGTATAGTTCCTTAGCCACCATCATTCAGTTTATATTTTACATATTTACATTTTTGGTGAAGTTGTAAGTGGGATTATTTTTTCTAATTTTTTCCTTTCCTATATCATTGATTCTATGAAAGATGACAATTGATTTTTGTGTGTTGATTTTATAAGCCACCACTTTGCTAAATTGACATGCTATTTCAATTAGTTTTTGGTGAAGTTTTTAGCATTCTTTATGTACATTACCATATCATCTTTGAATAATGATAGCTTTATTTCTTCATTTCCTATTTACATTCCTTTCATAACTTTTTCTTGCATAACTGCTCAGGTAGGAAATCCAACAGTATGTTGAATAGTAATGGTAAAAAATGACATATTTGTCTTGTATTAGATCTTAGTAGATCCACATTTTCACCGTTAAAGTTAGCTGTGGGTTAGCCACATATGGTCTTTATTATGTTGAGATATGTCCATTTTTATCCCCAGTTTTTGAGGATTTTCAACATAAATGGATGTTGTATCTTATCTAATGTTTCTAGGCATTTATAGATATAGTCATATGGTTTTTTATGTTTCTTTTTAATGATGTGGTGAATAATGTTGATTGATCTTTGGATGTGGAACCACCCTTCTGCCCCTGGTCTAAATTCCACTTCATTATTGTATATAATCCTTTTAATGCATTGTAGGGTTCCTGCACCTGCAAAGGCCAATAATGGAGGAAAGGTATATGGCTCCCCCAAAATGGATCATTGTGATTTTTATAACCATGGTTTGGCTGGGTTCCTCACTTTCAGACTCTGATCTCCAGGGGCATGGTGTTGCTATTCAGACCACCCCAAGATGGACTGAGCTACCTGTACATCTGCAGCAGCCTCCAGGGGGTGGGGCATTGGCACTCATATGTTCAGGCATTAGTCTTGGATCCTCATGTTTTGACAATGGCTCCAAGGATGAGGGGTTACAGTCAGGGGCTGATTGTACTCACCAAGCATGAACAATGACCTCTGGGCATGGTTGGGCTCCTGCTACTGATAGATGGCAATGGGTGTTAGAGTCTAAGGACCAGTGTGTCATTTAGCAACCAGAGGCTTAGTACCCTTGGTTGATGGCCAGTTTGGACTTGGTCTAACCCTGGCTCTTGCCACTGTTGGCTGTCCACCAGTCCCTTGTGGCCAGTGGTTTGCTGGTGGGTGTGGCCAGGCTGGATTGGGCCTCTAATGCGGCTGCTGGCCATGTTAGTGTTCCCCTCTTATGGCTGCTGCTCCTAGTGCACTCCACAGTCCTCTGTGTTAGCCTGAAAATTTTCTAGCTTCATCCCACAGCACTGGAGCCAAGAATACACAGAGGAGGTGAGTCCACATCTTCTCTCTGCTGCCACCTTGCCTTTTCTCCCTGTCAGGATTCTTGTAGTAATCCTTTGAATTTTATTCAGGATTGAATTTAGTTTATACATTAATTTAGAGTATATTTGAAATTTTAAAATTCTGAGTTTCTGAATCCAATGGCCATTCTTCCCCATTTATTTTTATGCTGCTAGGCCATTCAGTGATTTTTTAATAGGTATCGCCATATCAAATTAGTACAGGTTTTATTCAGTTTATTCTGAGATATTTTATAATCTTGTTGTTCTGTGAATTGGGCATTTTATTTTTACAATTATTTCAATATTTTGTTATATTTATTGGGGGGTTAAAATTTGATATGAAAGCAAAATTGGTTTAGAACATTATATAGGTATTGGTTTAGAACATTACATTAGTACAGAATTATAAATCAACATCTGTATATCCTACATTATATTCACTACCAAAAGTCCAGTTTCTATCCTTCAACATACAAATGATCTCTTTTACCCAACTTATCTATCCTTCTTTACCCTTCTACTTTGCTCTTTTTAAAAATTACATATTTTTAAATTGTGATAGCACTAGTTTAAAACACCGTATGTGTTTTAAGACTATAGGCTCACACTCTTCAAATATATGTTAAAAATTCCAGTAATCTCCACCATAACCTATTGAGTTCTCTCCCCAAATCTCTTCGCTTCCATATTAACAAGCATTCCAGGCATATGGTGGCCCCAATATGCTACATTTTCAAGTTTTACTAGTTTGTGTATGACTAAAACACAGAAACAAAGGAGTGTGTTACTTCTGAGCAGAGCTCTTAAGAAAACAGTGTACCTCCACTTTGCTCTATTTCCTTTTCCACGAGTCTGAGCATGGATGTTCAGGCAATACAGCTTTCTGCTGAGCTAGTAGAATGAAAAAGACAAAAGAAATCTGCATTCCTAAATGATTGCACTAAATAGATGCATGACCTGACTTGGAATTAATTCCATTACTTGAAACAAATTTCTCTCTGATTTGAGCCATTACATGTTAGGCAATTTATATGTTACAGCAGTTGGCATTATCTTAGCTAATATAATGCTCATTGCAGCATCATTGGTATTAGGAAAAGAACAAAACAATCTTAACATGAAGGAACTTTCAAACATGGAAAATATGCAGTACTCATAAAGTATGTTTATAGTAACTCACAAGGGCATATAAAAATGTTTGGTACATAATGTTAATAAAACAAAGCAGGATACATAGATATAGATAGAGCATCATCTCAGTTTTGAAAGGAAAAATATAGAGATTGTAAAAAAGACTAGAACGAGATAGGCCAATCTGTTTTTAGTAGTTGCCTTTTGATAGTGAGATTGTGGGTATTTTCTCCTGCGTCAGCCTTTGCTGTACTTTTCAAATTTTCCACACTTCTCATGCATTATACTTATAATGAAAAAGGACATGAAGATGATATGGAGACACAGGAAATTTGGGTATATATAATATTATGAGAATATAAGAATACAAAGTTTATGTTCATTTGGGTAGCAACTATGTAAAAGTTATATATACAAAGAGGCAGTTATGTAGGATGAATAAATCTAGATATATAATCTATAGAAGTATGACTATTAATATTGTATTGAAATGTGGAGGGTCCTCCCTGGTGGTGCAGTGGGTTGGAGCGCTGCACTGCAAAGGTAAGCCAAGCCATGGCTGCTTCAGTGAGTTCAATCCCTGCCCCGGAGCTGATCCACATGGCGAGGCAGACCTCTCCTGACTCACCTGCTGCTCCCCTCACCAGTGTACTTCGTCGATCTGCCTGTTCTGTTCCCCACACTGTCTCTGGTGAGTCCCCTCACGCACCACACCTCTGGCCTATAACCTATTTCTGTATGCATAAATAAGTAAATTCTTTTAAAAATAAAAGTGGAAATTTGCTAAGAGTAGATTTCAGGTGCTCTCATCACAAAAAGTAGTAACTGCAGAAGGAGATGGTACATTAATAGATTGACTATGGTACTCAGTTCACCACCTATATGTACATCAAGTCATCAAGTTGTAACTAGTGCATATAATTTGCATTAAATGTTATGTAATTGAAAGTTTGTATATATTTGGATGCAGACTAGAAAGGAAAATGAAAAAGTAAAAGTAGCTGTTGTGTTAGAAGATTTGTGGATAATTTGTTTTCAACTTTCCTTTCACTGTCATCATAATATTGCTTAATTCCAATAAAAACATAACATGATTTTTAAAAAGATTTATTTATTCATATAGAGCTGAATAAAGGTGTGTGTATGGGGGTGGTGTGAGAGAGGATTCACCAGAGACAGAGTGGGGAGCACAACAAGCAGATCGTGGAATTACATTGCTGAGGGGGAGCAGCGGAAGGGTCAGAAGAGGTCTGCTGTGCCATGTGGGTCAGCTCCCTGGCCAGGACGAGCAGTGCAGCAGTGGCTGCGGATGGCTTCATAGTGCTGTGCTTTTACCTGTTGCGCCACCCGGGAGGGCCCTACATGACATGATTTTAATCTAGTTCCTCATCCTCTAATATTTACATTTCCTGGTGTTTATTAAATTAATCACTACAACTTAAACCTCAGCTGTGTGTGGGATTTTCTGGGTCAGTTACCTCATGGGTTAGCATCTAGAACGTTTTGACTTCATTCCTCAACTCGATTTATCCTTGAATCAATCATTCTATCAGATTAAAGGAAAGGTTACTGGAAGGACAGGAAAACACACTGCTGGTAGTGAGTGTGTATTTAACCTAAAACTCTTCTGGCTATTTACCTCCATCTCCTTTTCTTGTTGTTACTACAGTTCAGCTCACGGTTCAGGGCTGCTTACAAGTTAATAAAAGAGGATTGTCGGGCATCCTCAGCGAGCTGCTGATGGGCTTTTGGCAATGCCATATCCTCCCGCTATGCTAGCTGCTTAAAGCCTATTAGCGAGATGCCCTGTAGACTGAGAATGTTTTACTTGGAAAGGAGTACAGAAGTCCCCCCCGTTTCAGCATATGTTCCTCCACCCAAGCACTCTGCGCAGTGTAAAAATGCTGCAAACACACCCCAGTTTCCCTGCACCCATCTGAATTCTGACCAGCCATCTGCTGCTCCTCTCGTTCTGGTTATTGGTCCATCCTAGCTCAGCTGAAATGAAAATTGACAAAATCTTTTTATGTGAAACAAGCTGGAAATATAATAATGGAAGAGGCCCTGGTGTCTAGTTGAACAAGAAGGAGAAATTTCAAGCGTCTCTCGCGCTACATCTTCATTGTGTGACTGCTTCTCCTGGAGCAAGGTCACTGCCCGGCCACAGCAGTTAATGCTCTCACTGAGGCTGAGCTGAGGCTGAGGGTGCCCAGGTGGAGGCAGTCTCCAGTGGCCTGGGATGTGTTAGCCCTGGGAACTGTAGATCAGTTTTCCTTTGTTATAACCATTTTCCTCCCTCAAAGGGGAAAGTATTTCTGAGTATAGCCCTAGCAATATCTTCACTGTGCACAAGGGAGTTTACTCAAAGTGGATTTGGGGGGAATAATTGATAGATTATCTGAAGTAATCAAATCACTTGGAAAAAGGAACATCTGATCAAAACAGACAGATCTGAAATTGACATTTAAACGAAGAACAACATCCTAGGGTTCCTTAAGCTTGCAGGGACGGTCAAAAGAACAGCTAAGTCAGAAATGCTCACTCACAAGCAAGATACCTGCAGCCTTTCCTGAGGGCACTGTGCTGACGGCTCAAATAGCTGATGAGCATTAGCTGTTTGAAGAAGAATCTTCCCGTAGGCTTGGGGTGAAGTTTCCCCAAATTCCTACTTGAAAAGCACTAGTCATCCTCTTCAAAACTGTAAAGTCAGGCATTTGGCTTTCACATTTCCCGTCTTTTCTTTCTCACACTCACAGTGCCTGACATTCCTACTTCCAGGCAGGCAATATTCTTGTGCTCTAGCCTGCATTTCCACTAAGAAAACCTGGTCTCAAAAAGGATCTAACACCTCTGTGTAATTGTGGCCCTTGTTAAGGAGATTGGGTGAGTCAAAGAAAAGATTATAGAATGAAAGGCTCTGTCACCTTCTAAAATAATTTTAGTCATCTGACAGAAGGTGGAAGAAGTAACATATTTTTAGGAATGTGACCCTTGAAATCCTACCCCTTCAGCTTCTACTTTTCTGTCTAGAGCAACTTTTGGGACTCAGGCTAATTCTGCAGGCACATTGCCCCTGGGGCCCAGGCAAGTTGTTCCAGTAATATTTCATCTCCCACTTCCTTTTGGGTGAGGCTCAGACCCACTGATGAAGTTCTGGAAAAATCATGGCTGATTACCTCTGTGTTCATCAGTCTGAAACTGCTACATTGGCTAATCCATTGGTTATGAGTTGGGTCTAACTTTGGCCAATAAACTGTCCTTATTGTAAAGAATCTAGCTCTAAACTTAAATTCCAGGCAGAGAACCATAAAAATTGATTGCTTGGCATTAAAATGATATTCTCCCTGGAAACTCAAAAGAAGGTAAAGTCATCATTGACAGGGCGGGACTTGGTAGAGGTGAAGAGCAGACCTGGAGACAGGTTTCACGATGATCACAAGTTTCCAGCAAGTCTGAAGTACTTTACATAAAAAGGAATATTCCATCCTCAACTCCCACATAGGAAAGAAATTTCATGGTCACGTTTCTCTCCCGGGACTGCAAGCTCTTCCAAGTACACCACACCCTTGCCTGACGCAGGCCAATAAGAGTTAAACTAAGATTCCTTTAAGGTCCCATGAGAGGCTGATCCTGGCGAGATTTTCCAGTGGAAAGATTCAGATGTTTCTATTTCTGATCTAATGGCAAGGCCCCTCTGGCTTCCTTTCTGTTCTCTTCATGGACTCCTTTGCTTTTTAGTTTGGGCTGAAATAAAATTACAGAGGAACGCTCATTGCTCACTTCCAGATCCACAGGAGGGGTTGTGGCAGTGTCTTCCTTGTTCTTGTTCGCGTGGGCCTTCATCAGCCGCAGGTCATTTTCCCTGTGCCTTATCTCTGTTCCCAACAGGCACTTTGGCGCACGTCTCTTCGCACCATCCCAATTACCCTTTCTCTAGTTGCCATCAAGATCTCTTCCTCCCAGCCTCTTTATCTTCCACCAGTCTACAGATCAATTCTACTATTGCAGAATCACAAGCACTCCCATGATTTCATTTTTTGGACTTTTAATGCCAGCGATGACCCTTCTTCTATCTATGCTCTGGAGTCCAAGATTCTGAAGGATCAAAGATATACAAAGAAAATTAAATAGTCAAAGTACAAAGAAAATTAAATACCCCAAAACTTTGGTGTAGCTGTTCAGCCTGAACTCTTTCTATAGGAAAAGCGTCGAGATATCATTTAATATAAGAGTTAAAACTTTGTCTCTGCTCTTTGCTCAGCTGAACAATGCTGGGGGGCTTAAAGTAGATGAGAAAGGGAAACCAAAGAGTTGCCATGGGAATGTACCCACAGGTTCATATAACCAGTAAGAGGCTGTGGAGCATTCTGAGGAATGGGGAGGTGGGGGCAAGGGGAGTGAAGAGACCCAAACAGACCCAAGCAGGACAACTCCTGAATGGAAGGCACAGAAAAAAAAAAACCTGATGTCCCAGCAGACAGCAGCTAGCAAAGATAGACTCCTCCAGTCATGAGAAAGCCTGCGAAACCAGGTTATAACAAGGAGCCCCAACCCCCTCACAAATGATATCTCCTGTCTCACTCCCTGTGCCCTTGCAGGGTTTTCAATAAACCCACGTTTTCTGTTCTCTACTCTGTCTCTGCTGGATACCTTTACTTACACACCTCTGGCCAGCCCCTCAATATTATTTTACTATATTTTTTACATCATTCTTCATTTTGTCCAGTTTTTCATCTTGGTTGTAGTCCCTGTGGACTTACTACCACCAGGAAGTCACCCATGTGCCATCACCATAGTTCGGTGTGCTCTCCCCACCCCTGTTTTAATCCTATTCCCCTTTCCACCCCAGAGGATGTAGCTGGTTTATAGTTGTTTGTTGATTTTTGTTTTTACTTTATTACAATTACTTTCCTCCCTCCCCTCGATTACTTACACTCCTGCTATGAGTGAATCATCCAGTATTTTTCTTTTTCTTTCTGGCTTATTTCACTAAGCATGATCCCTTCCAGCTCCACCCATGTTGCTGCAAATGGCATGAGTTTATATTTTTGATTGTTGAGTAATATTCCGTTGTGTATATGTACCACATCTTTTTGATCCAGTCATCGATTTTTGGGCTTTTTGGTTGATTCCACATCTTCCTTATTGTAAATAGGGCTGGAATAAACATAGGGATGTGGGTGTCCTTGGATATGTTTTTGTGTCCCTTAGATAGATACCTAGGAGTGGAACTGCTGGATCATATGGAAGCTCCAATTTTAGCAGTTTGAGGAACCTCCACACAGCTCTCAATAGTGGTTGGAGCAGTTTGCATTCCTACCAGCAGTGTGGCAGAGTTCATTTTTCTCCACATCCTCACCAACATTTGTTGTTGCTAGTTATTTTTTTTTTTTAACGTACGCCATTCTCACTGGTGTAAGATGGCATCTCAATGTGATCTTGATTTGCATTCCCCTTATTATAAGTGATGTTGAAAATTTTTTCATATGCCTGTTGGCTGTCTGCATTTCCTTTTTGAAGAAGTGTCTTTTCTGCTCTTATGCCCATTTTTTGATGGGGTTGCTCACTTTGTTTTTGTTGAGTTTCGTCTGCTCTTTGGAGATATTTGTAATCAGTCCTTTATTGTTAGTATTGTGAAGCACTCCATTATTAAACCACAACAAAAAGGATGCATTTTTGTAAGGAGAGGCTGGAGACCTTAATGGCCTGGCCTCTAAGAGCTCCAAATCCCTGTGTAATGGCATACGAGTTGCTCGGTGTACTGGGGGAGTCAGTTCCATGAATGTGTTCATAAAGCAGTGTTAATGTTTAACTGGGATCTCCAGTGACACCAGTGTTGACATGTTTTGAGAAAGTTAGTACAAAGTAGTGATAACCATTTGTCAATCCCTGCTGTGCTCCTGCCATTTGCTCTCCAGAGCTTGAGGGGAAAATCACAGGCTTATGACATCCTCTCCAGGGCACTGCTTTTTCTCATCAGAGAGGAAGGGGAAGCTGCCTCTTCAAGGGCTTGGTCTCATGGAGTCTGAGTTGTGGCATCGCTTGCTCTCCTGAAACAGCATGTTCAAGAAGACTCCATCTTGAAGTGAGTTTCGTTTGGATGGATTCAGATGTTTTCAGACACATGGGCAGAAATGAATCACACCCTAGCTAAGTGTGCTGTATCCTAAATTAGGAGTCTACATAGACCTAAGCTTGCTGAGGGGCTAATTAGAGGCTCCAGGCACGTGGCCTCTCCTTACTCCACATCACCTAGCAGGAATCATGCTCCTTGCTGCGGCAGCATTAGCTTTCAGATACTGTCCCTCGATTACCCAAGCATAGGAACAGTAAGGAGCGAGTGCTGTACAGCAGAATTGCCTAGTGACATGGCTCTTGAGCTTGTCGTTTAGAAACAACCGAGAAATGTGTCCCTTTTCCGACATTGAATCAACCAGCTGAGCAAGTGTAAAGAGAGAGCTTCTTTGATGACATAGGAAAATATCTCCAAATAAGTTTTAAAATCAAGGAAGCTGAACCATCACACCACGCTACACACACAGACACACACACACACACACACACAGCATACTTCATCTATAAAGCATATATATATATATATATATATATGTATATATGTCCTGATATAAAATGTCACTCAGAATATATCCCATAGGAGATAAAGTGAGCATTGAACATACTTAGTGGCATGTGAAACTCAGGGCCAAGGAGATCAATCACAGCAATAGAGGTCACCAATGTGGCAAAAAAGAGTAGTGCTATTATAAGATAGGGAGAGGGGCACATTTGTACCCCCAAATCTGCCTACTCTAAATAAGTTCTGCCATCCGCTACATCAAGACAAAATATGTAATACTTTTAATGGAAAAGAAATTTAATACAATTAGTGTGCAATACAGCAAAGACAAACAATGTAGGTTCTAAATCAAACACCCAAACTTACCCATCCCCTCGTGGGTAAAAGTCCACCTAAAAGGGATTGGCCCAAAGCAAGGCCCAAAACCCCACCACAAGCCTAAAGCACCTTCTGGCTGACCTATAGAAAAGGGTCAGAAATGACCAGACAAGTCTGGGAGGAAAAGAGAAAAATCAAAATCAAGATAAACACTGCCATAGTCAACCTCACCACCGGTCTCTCACCCACATCTGTTTCGCCCAGTCCAGGGCCAAGAAACAAGCGCCGCTTCTTCACCTGTCTCTGCTCCATGTGCCTGCTTAGGTCTCCCTCTGGCTCGCCTTCTGCTTCCTTCCTCTTCAGTCTCCTCTCCAGATTCTTCTCCTCCCTGCTCAGCTGCACCCTCCTTTGGGTGGGCAGGGTACTGGAAACTCCCCTTTTCCTGGGGACCTCCCTGTTACAGTGCCTGAAGAAATTTATTTAGAAAATGGTAAATACCAGTAAGGAGGGAACTGCTTTTGTCAGGGCATCAGTGACTGCCATATTGATGAGGCCAATGGAAACCTTTTGTTCCTTTTCTCACTTAACTGATCAAAAATTTTCAATATGAGGGTTGAAGCACAGCACTATGAAGCTATCCTCATCCACAGCAGCATGAGTTGAAACCCTGGCCAGGGAGATGAAACACATGGCGAGGCAGACCTCTCCTGGCTCACCCGCTGCTCCCCTCAGCAGTGTATTTCAGTCAATCTGCCTGTTCTGCTCCCCACTCTGTCTCTGGTGAATCCTCTCACCCCCGCACCTCTGGCCTGTACTCCCGTTCTTGTATACATAAATAAACAAATCTTAAAAAATGCAATTCCTGCTTATTGATAACCTTTACTCCCCTGGTTTCCTCTGTAACACACTCTTCTAGCTACTGCTCATTGGTCTCATTCTCTGGGTCCTCCTACTTTTGAAATGTGAGCAAGTCCTGGGGCTGTCTGGTCTCTTCCCTTGAGGGACAATAATAACATAGATTAAGAGAATGGATTGAGAAACAAAAATTTCTGGTTTTTGAATCCTATCCGCTACTTAGTGGAAATTTGGCAATTTGTCTAATTTGTCAGTACCTCAATTCTTCATCTATAGAGCAGGCATAATAATAGCACCTACCTTACAATGTGCTCATAAAGTTGAAGTGAATATGCACGCATGTCACTTAGAACACTACCTCGCATATAATAAATTGACATGTTTGTTATCATGTATATTATGTTGATGACTCTCATCACCATTAATTATTATTATTTTCTCTATACTCCTTGGGTATTCTCATATAGTTTCAATCTTTTACTTGTATTACATTTTTTATTATGGTAATGTTGGTTTACAACACTGCATATGATTCAGAGGTACAGGTTCACACCTTTAAATGTATGCGGCTGAATCACACCCCGCACCAAATCACTACATAGGTTACTGCGCCTACTCTCTTGCTTTGCACCCCACCTTCCCTGTTCCCTCTGGGAGCCTCAATTCTACAGTCAGATTTCTGGGATTTCTTTGGTTTAGTTTTCCCTGTTTCCTTTGTTTCTCTGTAGTCCCCATATGAGTAAAATCATCCAGTATTTTGTCTTTCCTCTGACATGTCTCACTTAACAATCTCCTCCAGCTCCCATCCATACTGCTGCAAATGGCAAGAGTCCATCTTTTTTAAAGCTGAGTAGTATTCCATTGCACATATACATATGCGTGTGTGTGTGTGTATCTCACAACTTAATCCACTCATCTGGTGTTGGGTACTTTGTTTCCACAACTAGACTGTTATAAGCAATTTTGCCATGAACATTGCAGTCCAAATGAGTGTTTTACATTCTGTGGTAGACACTTAGGAATGAATTGCTGGATTATATTGTAGATCTATTTTTCATATTTTGGGAAGTCTCCAGACAATTTTCAAAGAATGAACTAGTTTACATACCCACCAAGAGTGTACAAAGGTTTCCTTTCCTTTTCTTCACAACTTTACCAGCAGTTGTCATTTCTGGAATTTTTGGTATGGGCGTGTCTCATAGGTGTGAGGCAGTACTTCCTTGTGATTTAGATCTGCATTTCCCTGATGGTAAATGACGAGCATTTTGTCATGTGTCTCTTGGTCGTTGGTATGTCTTCTTAGAGAAATGTCTACTTAGCACTTCTGCCTATATTTTGATTGGACTAATTGTTTTCTTCTTGTTGAGTTTTATGAGTTCTTTTTAGATCTTGGATATTAACACCCTGTCAGATACATGATGTTCAAATAATTTCTCCAATTTAGTAAGAAGTCTTTTTATTTTAATGATGGTTTCTTTTGTTGTACCAAAGCTTTTTTATTTTATTT
>NW_004567120.1:11441963-11469923 GCF_000260355.1 Condylura cristata
AGAGTGGGGAGCAGAACAGGCAGATCGACGAAGTACACTGCTGAGGGGAGCAGCGGGAGGGTCAGGAGAGGTCTGCCACGCCCTGTGGGTCACCTCTGGGGCTGGGGATCGAAGTGGCACTGAAGCTGCCACAGCTCGCTTGCAGTGCTGCACTTTAACCCGTTGCACCACCAGGGAGCGCCCTCAAAGCTTTTTAGTTTGAAGTTTATTTTTGCCCCCCCCCCCCTTGCTTTTGGAGTTGAGTTCCCAAAGTCATTACTGAAGTGTTATGCTTGTTATCCTTATGTGTTTTATGGTTTCAGGTCTTACATCCAAGTCTTGAATCTATTTTGAGTTAATTTTTGTCAATGGTGTGAAATAGTGGTCTAGTTTTATACTTTTACCTATGACTGTCTAGTTTTCCCAACAACATTTATTTAAAAAGACTTTCTCCATTGTGTATACTTTACTGTCCACATATGTGTGAGTTTATATCTGGGGTGTGGGTTTGTATCTTGGGCTTTAATTCTATTCCATTATTCTGTGTATCTATTTTTATTTTAATACCATTCTGTTTTTGTGTCTGTAGCTTTATTGTCTATGTTTAAGTCTGGAAGCATGATACATTCATCTCCTTTTTGTCGAGTGCTTTGGTTGTTCAGGGTCTTTGGTCATTCCATATACATTTCAATAATGCATTGCTAATTTCTTAACAGAACTCTAAACTTTGATAGAAATTACTTTGAATCTGTTATAGCTTTGTAAAATATGACCATTTGACAAGATTAATTTTTACTATCCATGAACAGGGAATATCGCCATATCTTTGTGTTCTCTTCTATTTTTTTTTTCTCTCACAACATCTTACAGTTTTTGTTGTAAAGGACCCTTACAGCCTTTTTTTTTTTTTTTGTAGGTATTTAGTTCTTTTTGATGTGATTATAAATGGGCAGTTTTCTTGGTTTCTTCCTCATCTAGGTCATTGCTTGCATGTAAGACTACAACTATTTTTATATATTGATTTATTGCACTGTACTGATTTATTGTTTCTAATAGTTTTTTAGTGGGATCCCTAGGGTTTTCTATGTATATTTCATATCATCTGCAAATAGTGAGAGTTGTACTTCTTCTTTCCCAATTTGGATTCCTCTTACACTTTCTCTTGCCTAACTGCTCTAGCTCAGAATTTCAAAACTATGTTGAATAGTAGTGGTTAAGTGGACATCTTTTTATTATATCTGATTTTATAGGAAAAGTCTTTGATTTTTTATAACATTAATTGTGGGTACCATATTTGGCCTTTGTTATATTGAGATATGCTCCTTCTAGTCACAATTTTTGATACTTTTTACTATAATGTATGTTGCCATTTTCATCATCTTAAATGCCAAAATGACCTCCTAAATTCATATTCTGCAACTCTGACTTCTCCTTTATCATCCAAACTCATAAATTTATTTGACATCTGTGATATCTACTAGGCAAATTTAACATGCATCATAGTCAGCTTGGGTTGCTATAAGAAAATATCATAGACTGAGTGACTGAGTGATTTAAAAAATAAACATTCATTTCTCACAGCTTTAGAAAAATCCACAGGCTGGAAGTCTAAGATCAAGGCGCCAGTGGATTTGGTTCCTGGCAAAGACCTTTTTCCTAATTTGTCTTCTTGCAGATAGAGAGAGAGAGAAGAGAGCACCACACACTCTGCTCTCTTCCTCTTGGTCCAACTCTCTTAAGCTCACTTAAGAGCTTACCTCAACTCTCTTAAGCTACCTCTCAAAGACACTACCTCCAAACGCCATCACATTGGAGGTTAGGGCTTCAATATGTGAATTGGGGGGAGACAATACCAACATTTATTCATAACAACATCTTAAATGTGACTTTTGCTTCTCCTCCCAAACCTCCTTCCTCCCTAAGCATCCCATTTCAATAAAACACCACTATCCACCCAGTTGTTCAGATTCAAAACTTGGAATCATATTTGATTCCTTCATTTTCGTTATGCCCAATATCCAATCTATTAGCCCGTTAGTGATGTTTCTATCTCTAAAAGATATTTCAAATGTTACCCGTTTTCTCCACTTTAACTGCTACCACTGGATCTTCCCATCTAGACTACTTCATTTGGCTGCTAAATGGTGTCCCCTCTTCCATTCTAGCCCCTTTAAAATTTCATAAGACACACAGTCAAAGTGACCTGTTTCAAACTATACACACTATGCCACTCCTTCACTTGCAGCCTACTTAAAACTTCCTGCTGCATTTAGATATGACATCTTAGCCAGGGCTGTACTATTCTTAACAATCTGGTCATTACCTATCTCTCCAATTCTCAACACTGTTTCCTTATTCACTAGGTGCCAGTGATCTTGGACTACTTTCTCCTCTTGGAGCTTTTTTTTTTCTCTTTTCAAAATCAAAGTCTTTGTATTAATTGTTCCCTCATCCTGAAATGGTCATGGTCCAGCATTTCATGTGGCTAGATTCTTTCATCCTTCCAGTCTCAATGTCCATATAACACCTTAGAGACCTTTCCCGAAATCTTTTCTCAATAAAGTAGTCCTCCAGTGACTATTTATTTTATAAATGTATATGTTTATTTTTAAACATTTTATTCCCCTCCCAACTAGAATGTAACTTCACAAGGTAGGAGTTCTGCTATGATCATGGTATATATCCAACAAATATTACAGTGCCTGGCACATATCTAGTGCTCGGTCATTATTCGTTGAATGGATGGAAGGATGGATCAATGAATGAATGAATCCACATATTGTGTACCTGTACTGTTTGAAATGCTTTGAAAAACATTTTCTTATGCAATTCTCAAGATAAGACTTGGGCATATCTTCAATTTTTCAGTGCACAATAGAAGAAATAGAGCTCCCCCAAATTATATAGCTTTACCATGACCACAAAGTCAGAGAAAGTCACTATACAAATACAAGTCTTCTTATTCCAAATACCATGGACTTTTTACTTTAACAAAATTTCATTCATTCAACACTTGTTGAACATCTATATTCCAGCAAACATCATGCCAGTTCCCAACAATACCAAAATGAGGAAGACACCACTCTTGATCTGCACAGACCTCTCACTCTGGTTCTGGCTACATCAGGGTATAGTTACATTAGTGGCAATAAATGCTGCATTCTCTATAAAAGGGACAGGCAGTAGAACTAGGCTTTGGGGTCTCAGTTTGAATTCCAGCTCGGCCACTTCCTGTTACTTGAGCAACTGTTATTTGAGCAAGTTGTTTAATCTCTGCTTGAACCAATGTCTCAGCTGCTTTATCTATAACATAGGAATTACAAATGGAGTGTCTTAGAGAGTAATTGTGAAGATCAAATGAGTAACACATGCAAAGTGCCTAGCATATAAAAAGTACTCGATAAACATGTTATTAGAGGTGCATAAGAATATAGAGGGAGCAAGGATCAGCAAAGCATTGTTCATTGAAAGCTTCCCAGAAGTAAAGATGTCTGAGCTAGGCTTTGCAGAAATAGTAGATATGGAGGTCACCCGGGTTTATAAAGTGAGAATGGCATCCAAGTAGAGAAAAAACACAGTCAAAGATTTTCTTGCCAAACTCTCTCAGGCTCATCAGCTCAATCACAATTTATTCAGAAACCTGACACTGTGAAACCTATTCTTTCTTCAAGCTAAAATGACTTTCACATATATCATGTGATTCCACTGATGCTCCCAGAATCTTATCTATACATAAAGTGAAGCTAAAGAGAGAAGCAGGAACAACAGAGGCTTCCGAGAGTTTGATGGGCCTGGAAGAAAGGCAGGACTGAAGAAACCTGTCCCACCCACACTGCCTCAGAGCTGGGAAGGCGACTGAGAACAGGGGGAGAGCCAGGGAGGAAATCAAGCTTCCAAGGGAGCAGAGTTGAAATAGTTGGGGCTGGTAAAGGAAAGAAGCAGAGCAAAAACAAAGCAAATTAAAACTTCACAATGAAGGCACTCTCCCAGTTAAACCAGCTTTATGCAGTATTCCAGACAAAGCCCTAGCAATCGTTTAAAGAGTTCCTTTAAGTCATATTCGCCATGCAAGCAGCCTCCTGAAAGGAACAAACAGCATTGTGGTTGTAACTGACTTGTAGAAACATTTCTGGAATAGGCCTATGACTGTGCCAGATGAAAGACTGCTGGTGGGCCAAAGATCCTTGCCCTTGGCTTCAGCCCACATCAGTTGAAGGGGAAAAGGCAGGGACCCGCCTACAGCTCAGTCTATAATGCTGCAGACAGGCAAGGCTGATGTTTGGCACTCTGAGCTCACAAAGAGAATTTTTAATGTCTCATGATGCCTCTTGCTTGACAACATCTGCAGGAATTGGCCAACGAAATGTGACATTTTGGTATCTAGAATCAGGGCTTAATTCCTTCCTGGAGTCCTTGTTCTGTTTCCCTGGGATGTGGCAGGGTTTGATGATGGTGATAACTGGTGTTTGGGGCCTATCTTGCTTTTTATGCATTCCTGACTAGAGTCTGTATGCAAACTTTATAGCATTCCCTTGCCTTTTGAAAGCAGCCAGAGAAACTGGGAGCATGGTGGGGAAGAAGGAGGAAGCACACAAGCTTACTGAATACCAAAGACTTGGAAATCCAAACCAGGATCCTGGAAACCATCTGTGCTCGCAGGAAGAAAGTTACACTTGGAATGGGCATGTAAGTTCCCAAAGTGACACAGTGACTGAGCCTGTGAACCAGTTTCAACGAGTGTTTTCTTCAACCACAGGAAACATTGGCCTGGAACTTTTCTCTTTAATACAGTTAAGCGCAGCTTTTAAAAAAGAACCCTACATGAGTCATGTTAGCTTAACATGCTAACTTTGCTGCACTATACTATTACATGTCAGGAGGATCCAGAGAAGACAAAGTAATTTCTCATGCCAACAGGTGATCGACCTGCAAAATTTCTGTGTAGTAAAGACATTTCAAAGGCTGCCTACAGTAAAATTCAAATGTTTTAAAATAACCTCCTTAATGGGATAACAGAACAGGCCTTTTTTCCACTGCCTTCCTAAACCTTCTATCACGAAGATACCAGCGGCCTTTGCACAGCCTTTGCAGGCCTCACCAAGTCGGCCAAATTGCCTTGCTTCCACACCCCTTCTTCTTTCCTTCTTCTCTCCAACATTCCCCAAATCACCGCTTATGCAGCGTCCCCACCTTCCTCCAAATGGCTCTCTCTAAGCAGTACCCCATGCTTCCAGTTTTTCCAAACACCTTACCTTAATCGTTTTTTATTAAGCACTTTCTCCGTGCCAGGTATTCCGCAAGGTACTTTACACATGTTTTATCACTTACTCCCCAAAGTTCCCTCTAGACTTCATGCCCTCACCCTCAGCATCCAGGCAAGATTTTCCAATTCCATGTCCCATGCTGTCAGGGCCTTGCTTGAATTGCCAAGGTAACAGCTAGTTATCTGACAAATTAATCTGTGTTAAAATGTTAAATGACACCCCTCAACTCACACTATGTAGACATTTGTAAACCCCTATATTGGTCTTATTGGAAACCTGTCGCTTGCCCAAGGGTCTAATTCAGTACTCTTCATAATAATAACACCCCTATTTCTACAGCTTGTAAAAGCTCTTACATGTAATTACTGCATATTACCCCTTAGCTGAATTAAGGTGTCAATGAGAACTTGATCCATTGCTATAGAATACAAAGGCATGTTTTAAGGTGCCCTTCAACTGCTCCAAACTGAAATCCTACCCTGCCATTTCTTCTGAGGTCCTGGCCCTATTCTGATACATCCTGTCCCAGTGACACAGGAAGTTAGAATGCCAGCTCATCTGGAGAAGACAGGAGAGGGGGTCTTGTTGGGGGGGGAGGGGAGAAGAGATTGTAAGACAAGGTCCTTACATCAAGAGACATGGCCCACATTGTAATCTGGTGGAAGTGTGCACCTTGGGCTGAACCTCTAGCTAGCTCAGTAACAACTCCCAACCCAGAATAAGGGACTTGGCTTTATTTATTTTATTATTATATATATATTTTACTTTCTTACATCATTGTTCTCCCCTGGGGTGTAGTCCTCATATTTTCCCAACCACCACAGCACCTGTGAACCATCATTATAGTACTGTATTCTTCCCTCCACTAGACCCCCCCCCCTTCCCTCTGCCTTGCTGGATGCCTCAGATCTATGGTCAGCTTGCAAATTTTGTCTTTTTCTTGACCCTTTGTCTGGTTTTCCTAAGCTCCACCTGTAAGTGAAACCATCCAATATTTATCTTTTTCCTTCTGATTTATTTCCTTAGTATAATCCCTTCCAGCCCCATCCATGTTACTAAAAATGGCATAGGTTCATCTTTTTTATTGCTGAGTAGTATTCCATTGTGTATATATTCCACATCTTTTTGATCCATTCATCTGTTTGGGGGCAGTTAGATTGTTTCCATAAGTGGCTATTGTAACGAGTGCTACAATAAATATAGGGGTGCAGGTTTCCTTATGAATCAGTGTTTTGTGTCCTTTGGGTAAATTTCTAGGAGTGGAATGGCTGGACCAGAAGTTAGATCTACAACACTTCTGCAAAGAAGAAATGCAAATGGCCAACAGGCATATAAAAAACTGTCCAACATCACTTATTATCAGGTGAATGCAAATCAAAACCACAATGAGATACCACCTCATGTCTGTGAAAATGGTCCATATTAAAAAACCCTGGAAACAACAAATGCTGGTGAGGATGTGAAGAAAAAGGATCCCCCTTACACTGCTGGAGGGAATGCAAACTGGTCCAGCCACTGTGTAAAGCTGTGTGGAACACCCTTGAAACACTGAAAATGGGACTTGTCTTTAATCTCTAACACAATCCTGTGGTAGGGAGTCAGACCTAACTAAAATCCAACTTCTTGTTTTGCCCAAGAACCTAAAATTCTGTGTGTCATCAGAAAAGGTATTCTTCAAGGTAACGCTATGCCCCTACCCACTACTACCACCAGCCTGACAGTGGGAGCTGCCTGAGCAGGAAAGTGTCTCTTTCAGTAGGTGTAGACATTTTACCAAAAAAAAAAAGAAGAAAAAAGGGCCCTCCCCAATGGTGCAACAGGTTAAAGCACAGCACTAAGAAGCTAAAGCCAGTTCAGCCTGAGTTTGATCCCCGCCCTGGAGGTGACCCACATTGCGTGGCAGACCTCTCCTGACCTGCCCGCTGCTCCCCTCAGCAGTGTACTTCATCAGTCAGCCTACTCTGCTCCCCGCTCTGTCTCTAGTGAATCATCTCACCGCCCCTGGACCTCTGGCCTGTACCCCAGGTCTGTATGCATACATAAATAAATCTTAAAAAAAAAGGTGACAGGAAATATTGTATTGAAGATGGAAATCAGAATGATAAATCTGGAATAAAATATTGAGATCATCTAGATTAGTGTATCTTAAACTTCAGCATGTGTCAGAATCAACTGGAGGACTCATTATAAGACAGGTATCTGGGGCCCTTCCTGGTGGTGCAGTGGGTTAAAGCATAGCACTAAGAAGTTAAAGCTACTTCAGCATAAGTTCAATTCCCGCCTCGGAGGTGACTCACATAGGGTGGCAGACTTCTCCTGACCCGCCTGCTGCTCCCCTCAGCAGTGTACTTTGTCAGTCAACCTGTTCTGCGCTCCACTCTGTCTCTGGTGAATCCTCTCACCCCCTGCACCTCTGGCCTGTACCCCAGTTCTGTGTGCATAAATAAATAAATCTAAAAAAAAAAAAAACAGGTATCTGTGTTCCACCTCAGAGTTTCTGATTATCATTTTTGATAAGTTTCCTGGTGATGCTGATACCTCTGGTTCAGAGACCAACTCTGTGTTCATCTACTCTATACATTTCACAGATAAGGAAATTGGGTCCCAGAGAACGGAAATAAAATTACCATTAGTGGAAATCAATGAACAGTTTAGAAACTTACTTAAGGTCACATCTAGTAAGTGGTGACTTGTAAGAGTCTCCACTCAGAGCTGAGCTGCAGCTAGTGCTGAGAGTATGGCTTTTGGAGTCTATGCTTGAGTCCAGCTCTACAAGTTCCTAGCAATGTGGCCTTGGGTGAGTTATTCTATGAAATGACACCTATGATAACTACCTATTAAATGATTCCTATAATAACTGTACCTATTGCCCAGAGTTATTGTGAGAAAGCAATTTAATAATATATGTGAGAACACCTATGATGAACACTGAGCCCTGTGCCTCACTATAGTAAGTGCTCAAAAAAATGGTATTTGCTGTTACTGCCATGGCTGAATGGTATTTGCTGTTACTGCCATGCCATGGCCATGTTTTGAGGAAGGCTTGGGACACCCTTATTCTTGGCTTCATGTTCCCAAGTGGAGAAACATCAATTAGCTTAACACTGTTTTGCCCTCTCTTTAACTTCAGTCTGTCTCATCCCCTTTCTGGAGGGGGGTGGTTAGGAGGGGGAGGGACTTCTGGTAAATTTAAGATCAGGAACGAGTCATGGGTAGCCAGTAGGAACAGTACATTTAAAGGGAATGAGTTTTGTTCTATTCCCTGCCATGAAATACCCCTGCAGGTGAGACCTACAATTTCCTTGAATTTCTTGGGCCTAGATGGGTATTGGTCTCATTCTGAAGTTCAGATTTGAGAAGCCCACTTGGCAAACATATCTAATCACTTTCTCTAGCACTTCCGTCAGAAACAAGATCTTTTGATCTCTACATGATTTACTTCTTTGTTTCACTAACTCAGTTCTGAATTGAAGGAAGAAAAAGAATGTCATTTATCGGGCCACCTCAAGTCTCTGCATTATTATTGCTCATTCGTGTGAGTTAGTAGAGGACCTTACACGGAACCTGTCTCCAAACTCCTTCTCAGAGCTTATTAGCCATCCAGACTTTATTATATTGAAAATGCATTCAGGGCTGCATTTCATTTACTTCTTATTTTGTACAATTTTATTGAGGTATAACATACACCTAAAAGTCCACAAATCATAAGTGTACAGCTTTTTGAATTTTCACAGAATGAACACACCTGGGTAACCAACACCTGGATCAATAACCAGCATGCCAGAAACCCTTTCCTACCCCTTTCTGCACCACCCTCTTTCCCTTCTCTTTTTCTAATACAAAGATAAGACCTTTCTCCAGCAAGCAAGTTATTTACATGTCTTGTCATCCATGGTCTTGGGTTGAATTAGGAAATTCAGTCAGTCCTCTCAATCCTCATTTGAATAAACAATCTCCTCTCTACAAGCTGTGCAATTTGAGCACCATGTAAATGCTTCCAGCATCATGTAAATATACCCTGTGCATTCACTTGAATTGCTAAGGCAAGATTCAAAGCCATGCAAACATCTCCCTTCATTTTCATTGGCAGCTGCAATTCATTTAAGACTAACTGCCTCAAGCACCAAGGAAAAGTGATTAAGGTTCCTTAAGCCAGAGAGCAGGTGGGCTGAAGACCTCTGTGGTGTGTAGGTATTCCTACACAGAGAGAGACAGAGAAAGAGCAAGAGACTCGGTGATGATTGCTGAATTGAGGACCTTGAGCCATGTACCAACTGGCACTAAAAAGGTGCTATTTTCATGAGCAATATTGATTATTTAAACTTCATCCATCTCAGAATTTTACATTTGGGATCCTGAGTCATTGTTTCTTCTGAGAAAAGCCTTCCATTCAGACCAATTGGGTAGAGAAAGCAGTTGAACACACTAGTGGCTTGCCTTCATCCTTAAAAGAAAAGCCATAACCTTCATTATGACCAGGGATTATCTACAAATAAATCCCTCTCCCTCTTAAGCTTCACCTCCCTCTTCCCCTCTTCCCTCTCCCCCTCTTCTTCCATCCTCTCTCTCTCCCTTGCTTCCTTCCTCTGTCCTTCCCATCCCCAGTTACACTGGCTTTCCTGCTGTCCCTTGCTCTGTCTAAAATGCTATTTTGTTCCAGTCTTTGAAGACCAACTTCTAAATTATTCTAGACTCAATCAACTTCAGCATCAATTTCTCAGAAGACCCATCTATGACCACCTTCCAAACAATTTCTCCCTGTTCTATTACTTTTTTCAAAACTCTTAGGACTACCAGGAAATGCCAAGTTGTTGCTTGTGCACTTGTAGATGGCCTAACTTGCTCCCTAGGAGGTAAATTCCTAGGAGATAAGAGCAGGGATTGCACTATCATGTCCAGAACATTGTCTGGCATGTAGTACATACACAGAAAATATTCCATGATTGAGTACATGAAGTAATTATTTTAAACTGTCTCTCTGCCCTGAAATTACCAGTTTTTAGAATTTATGGATATTTTGGAGGTCAGTACATCATCCACTAGTATTAATAGTGGTTCCTCTTTATTGCTGAGTAGTATTAGATGGTATGCATATACCACTATTTTATTATATATTTTAAAAGATTTTATTTATTTATGCATACAGAACTGGGGGTACAAGCCAGAGGTATAGGAGTGGTGAGAGGATTCACCAGATGCAGAGTTGGGAGCAGAACAAGCAGATTGACTGAAGTACACCACTGAGGGGAGCAGCAGGCGGACCAGGAGAGGTCTTCTGCGCCATGTGGGTCAGCTCCCTGGCCAGGGATCGAACTCTGTGGCAAGCTTCATAGTGTTGCACTTTACCCCATTGTGTCACAAGGGAGGGGCCTACCACTATGGTTTTTTTTTTTGGGGGGGGGAGGTTAAGAATACTGTATATGATTTAGAGGGATAGGTTACAGACTTTCAAGGCAGTTAAACCTAGGTTAAAATGCTGATCGAACCGCTTCCTAATATATATGGGTGAATATGGGTAAGTTTCTTGGTCTCTCTCTGTCCATTTCTTCTTTAAAATGACCATAATTACTACCTCACATGGCTTTTGCTATTGTTGAATACAATTGTGTGTAGAAAACTCACAACACAGTGGGCTAGAAGAAAATAGATAAAGACACACAGCCTCTCTCCTTCCTTCCCATCACCTCCTTGCTAATATATTCCTCTCCATAAGCCTTGATTATTCTTTTTGCTTAGATGTGTGCAAATACCACCTTCCCTCTCTACTCTCACTATGTTCACGGACTGTCCAAACCACACAACTACAGCCCCAACAAGAAATTCTGATGCCTGCATTGCCACGTGGAAGAATCACCACTGAAGCACTTCTTTCTCGCTGACTGCCTATCATCTGTCTCCCTCCACTGCCTCCTGTTGTTGTGAATAAGTCAAGCTGAAGTGCTGAAAGTGCGGACTTTAAGTCATAATAAATCATTCAGTTGTCAAGAGTCTTAATCTGCCAATCTGAGGGCAGAGATTGATTAGGAGGTTTAAAAGCTTCACTTATCGTTTTTGAGCATTTGTGCGCTCTTTTTTTTTTTTTTTCTTTTCTTTCCTAACAGCGATTGGGAGATGCATCAGACTCCTTTTCTGTATGGAAAGCTAAGTGAGTTAACATCAAAGGAATGTCTGCTACAACTGTACTAGGGAAAACTTTAGTCACTGTGGAGTAAACACTAGAAGGTACTGTGGAAGTCATCTAATTCAATACCTTCATTTTACAGAAGAAGAGTCAAGACCCACAAAGGCACCGTGTGTCACTTGTCCAAGCTCACAGCTAGTTAATGGCAGAACCAGAGCAAAGCCCCAAGTCTCCTGTTCTTTAAAAAATATTTTTTCATTTACATATATACACACACACACACACACACACACACACACACATACAATTTACTCATGCATACAAGAGCTGGGGTGTAGGCCAGAGGTGTGTGTGTGTGTGTGGTGGGGGTGGGGGTGAGGTGGGATGGTGAGAGTGGTGGGTGTGGAGTGGTGAGAAGATTTACAGAAACTGAATGGAGAGCAGAACAGGCAGATCAACGGAAATATACTACTGAGAGTACAGTGGGTGAGCCAGGTGAGATCTGCTGTGCCACGTGGGTTACCTCCGGGGCTGGGGATCAAACTCAGCCCACTGTGGTTGCTGATACTATGATAGTGCCAAGACTTAACACCTACACCACCAGGGAGGACCCTAGTTTAGTATTCTTTTCACTAGAGCAAACTGTACCCTCATTGGAACTCAGGATCTCAAAGTAAAGTTTGGGGCAGCTAGTTGAAGGCTTTACAGAAAGATTGAAAACATGTCAAACATACCTAGAAATGGCAATATTTCGAAGACTGTGAAAAACAGGGTCCCAGAAAGAAATAGGCAGGAATACTCACATTGAAAATTTTGGGGGGAATATAGCAAGAGACTATTTACCACAGTTCGGTAAGCCACAAGAAGTGATAATGAAGTACTGAAGGGGATGAGAAAGGGCTTATCTCAGGACAAGAGGAGGGGTTTGCTCTTCAAAAGAGAGAGAGAGGCTTCCATGGAGAGGGCTTCTTGACTAGAACTTTTCCTCAAGCCAATCCATCCATGGCATCTGGCAGGGGAGAAAGTGGGGAATAAATATTCCTTTGCTTTCCACCCTGTGAGTTCCCATTAGTGCTCTCCACTTGTCTAACCCACAGAAGCCAGAGGATAAGGAAGCCCAGGAAAAGTGTGCAAGACAGGTCTGTCTTCCAGAATGCAGAGCAGGATACAAAAAGGTGGAGAATGGATGTGGAAAGGCAAAAGGAAGCTCTCCAGCACAGTTTGAGAAGGAAAATGGAACACTTTCGGAGCGTCAATTGCATTCTAGGTGTTATTCTCAGACGTATTCACATTGAACTTATTCCTCACAACACCTCTTTGCCGTACACACTATTTCCCCATTTTTACAGATGAAAAGCTGAAGCCAAAATTGGTTAGGTTGCTTATTCAAGATCACACAGTTAGAATGATCCTAGATGTGTCTCACCTCAAAGCCTGTGGCTTAACTGTCTCATACTATTGACTTGACAGCAACCAGAAAATTTAGAGCGGCCCTCTCCAGTGTCCCAGAAGGCAGAGAAAAGGAAAAATAACCATGAGATAAATACTATTCATACAACCTCAGATATAGAAAGAAAACTATACCTACTTCTTAATTCCTTCTTAACCACTTTCTCCGAAGTAGCTAGACTTTATCAACTAACCCCATTTGCCCACAAACCCCCCACTGAGTTGCTATAGGACAGCTATTTTGTTAACTGATCATTTAGTATTAACTGATATATTTTAAAGATGAAACTACTTCCAGAAAAATCTGCATTTTTAAAATTTTTATCTTTCAACTGCATCGATTTTTCTTGAGTCAACAGTTTACAACATTGTACATAATTCAGAGGTACAGGTTCACACCTCTTCAGAAGTATAGTTACCACACCATGCCCACCACGAGACACCCACAATCTCCCACCAAAGTCCATTGGCTTCCTTGTTAGTTACCAATCCCATCCTTCCCCCTAAGCTTCAAATCTGCAGTCAGATTCCTAGGGCTTGAAAAATCTGCATAGATAATATCTCTTGTGCCATCTCATTCACCTTTATTCCTCTCCAGGGCAAATCTACAAAAAGGAAAACTTCTGAATGCATAGAAGCAGACAGTAGAATGGTGGCTGCCAATGGGATGTGAAAAATGGGAAGGTATTAGTTAAAAGGTCAAAATTTCTTTTATAAGATAAATAAGTTCTGGGTATCTAATGGGCAGCATGGTGACTACATGTATGTGTATGTATGCATGCATGTATGTATATGTGCACACCTATATACACCTATATAATTACACATTATATTTGAATTTTGCTAAGAGAATAGATCTTAGGCACTTTCACACAAACAAAAAAGTTAACACTGTGAGGTGACAGATGTATTAATTTGCTTCATGTGGTTATTATTCCACAATATGTGCTTATGTCAAATCATTCCACCGTATAACTTAAATGGCTGTCTACAACAGCTGGACAAAATATAAATAAAAAGGAAGACGTAGAAAAAACACAAAGGAATACTTGGTGTTGAGTTGGAAAGGTAAATGAACCTTGCCTTAATCTATACAGGATCAGAGGATGCATTTGTTAGAGAAAGTACAAATTTACACACTGACTCAGTTATGAAAAAAATAGCAACCTCGTGTTTTAGATCTGACTTCATCTTGATCTGAAATCCTGAATCTCTAGTATCTTTCAGGCTAGTAATCAATCCATTCGAAGTTCAAATTTCCTATTAGGATTGCCTCTATCTTCTTAAAATAACTTCTCTTCTTCCCAGAGATAGCATCAGGGTACGAATGGGGGCTTATATAACCTATTGCACTGGAAAAGGGGCCTCTTTGCTGCATATTGTTTTCTGGGTCCACTGTAACCTCTACTGAGATGTCCCTAACCATGTCTGATTCCATGAGTCCGGAACAAGTGTCCACTGTCCACTGTTTCAGGGCCACCTGGTGTTGGGACACTAGTGTTGAGCGCCAGTGTTAATGACCGACAGCCTTACTTGGTTCTGAAATCAGTTCCCTCCTCTTCCTGACCTTGGGTAATCTTCTGATTGACTCTTGCGCCCCCTACCAGGTCTGTGAGAACTTGAGATCTTCACAGCCTTTCAGGACAGGCACAGCCCTCTCTGCCTTTTCACGTGATTTCTACTCAACAGGGATTACTCTGTGTTGATATGGGGTACCCTCCAAGAGTTACAAACAAGAGGGTTGATGCCAGTCCCTTTTCTGACCCACAATGTGTGATCAACATCTTAAGCGTGTGATCGACATCTTCAGCCCAGGCACCTTCCAACTCAAATGTCTCCAAGCTCCTCTGAGCACCAAAATGCCTTCTGGCTTCCTGAATGGCAGAAATGTCCCTTTTGTTAGTATCCTCATCGTCTGCATGTAGGTTGATACCCTGTACTGTTTCACTGCACCGATTTTGCTGTTGCTATGCAAAGAGAATCTTCATCAAAATCTGGCTTTCGAAACTACCTCAGGATGTACTAAAAAAAAATTAGTTTGAAACTCAGGAGCAATAATACGTTTGTTTCAAGTCATAGCTATCCTTTCCTAAAGCAATAAGTTCAGTTGATTCAATGAGTAGAAGGTGTACAAGATAATAAGGAAACAGAATACCAGGAGCAAACAGCAACAATTGCTTGAAAATCCTTAAAATGCACAAGGCACTTTCATTCTTCTACTTAGACAAAGAAATATTTTGAGACCATCTATCATGTCAAAGTCACCTACTGTTCTCTGTGCCTGACTTAGTGCATAACAGCAAACAACCCATATCAATTTCTAGTTCCCAGCTTAACTATAAGCCAAAACTATTTCTAAACTGTAGCAATCATTTCTGGCTGCTTTCACTACAATGACAGATCATCAGGGCCAATCCTTTCTCCACTGGATCTGAAAATAGAATATTGTGGCTAATTGTTTTCATTTTTTTTGTCTAGGTAACTAGGGGTTAATGTGGACCCTGTTATTTTTCAAAATTTATGGCTGGAAAGCCTATGAGTCTAATTTCCTGCCTTAGTGAACACAGTATAGTAAGTTACATTAGTGAACAAAATTTAATATTTGAAGATTGAAGATACTGCTAGATCCTAAAGTCATCTTTCCAGCCATTGATGGCATCAGCCCAAACTAGTAATGTAGATGTAAAGGCTTAGGAAGTTTGTCTTCAACCCCTAGTTAGCCCACAATATACTAAAAATATGTGTATGAGTCTGTTACATAGTTATGTATATGTTAAATATAATATATATAACTAGAACATGGTTATCATTCGATAGATGACTTCATGCACACATACAATTCACTAACAGGTTTTTAAAATAAGGATCCTGGTTAAAGAAAGTTGGATGAATCACTTGGATACTTATTTGAAGCTTACTGGAATGAGATTTTGAACTATATTAAATCAAGTTTTGTTTCAAATGGTGTCACAAACTTCTTAGGCACTGCAGCCAGCCTTGTTCTTGCTGAAAGATTTTAAAATTTGTTCACCAGTATAATTTTGCTTTATTGAGCCTAGAATGCATGGGTTTTTATATTTCCAAATATACCTCAAATAAGTGCTTACAAGCTTTTCACCACCACCACCACAACAAAAGACTTATTAGGACATTGCACTTCTCTAAATTTTCCTGGTGTTATTGACCTGCCCCGATATTGTTTAGAATCAGTACAATTCTTGCTCTAAATTGAGCAAATCTGTCACAAGGAAGGCGGATTCCTTAGTCAGTTCACTGAGAGTGTGCTGTCCTTTCTCTTTAAGAGAGTAATTACATTTTCTATTTAGTGAAAAGCTTGTGGTTAAAAAGCATCTCAGGTTCTAGCAAGGGGAAAACATGAGATAGAAGAGCCACTTATATAAATGCATGAGATTTCCTCATATCTCTTTTATTTTAATTGCTAAACAAATTTCGCAGACTTGAAAAGGGCTAGTTTGACAGGCTCCTAGCAAAAGCATTTGCTTATTAACAGTTGCAGCCTTACCCTAATGAGACCCAGCATGGAGAGGGCGGGGCTGAACTGCAGCTGTGGGGTTGAGGGCGGGGCTGAACTGCAGCTGTGGGGTTTCCTAGGCACTGGAGTGAGAGGCAAGGGATGAAAAGTTGCCCAGTGGTGCAGGCAGTTACCTTTGTCAAAGCACACCTGTTTTTCTCCCCTTTTCCTCCCCCAATGCTAAGAGAAGTTGTCTGTCAGTCCAGAGAGGCTTGGATTTTAGAGCTTAAGTATTCACACCAAAGCACAACCACCAGTCTCCCCTCTAGGATTTCTTGAGGGAAAATGACAATGATTGGTATATGTGTGCAGAGAGTGGCCTACTCCCATATGATCACGAAGGAAGGGTTTGAGAATGTACTGCAGAATGTCAGAACAGTAGCAGGCACATTTCTTGCAGTAGCAAGAGCAGAGAAGGCTGGGTGATGTATGGATGGGTTCCAGGCAGCAGAAGCCAAGAGGCCCAGTACAGGGCTTGTCTGCTAATCACATTCAAACCTACACTTCGCCAGAAAGCCATGTCCTAAACTCTTCAAATAATGCTTGCTTCAGGGGTCAATTTTTCCAAGAGCTTTCCGTGAAAAGATTTTAAATGGAAATATAAGCTTCATATGAGCAGTAAGGGGAAAAAAATGTAAATCTCTTCTCCACCTTGCACTCACTTTTCCTGCTGTGTTTTGGGCAAAAAAAGAAAAAAATCATCAAAAAGGACTCCAGAGCCCACACTCTGACCTCCTCAAATCCTGCTCCCTCTAATCAGGCCACAGTTGACTGACAGTCAGGAAATAAACTCTTCTTTGAAGGTACAGCTGGAGCAGGTTTACAGCAAATGACTAATATGATCTAATCTTCCAGCAATTTCTACAGTTTTCAATTCTGGAAGATTCATATATGTCTGTTTAACTTTTCTGATTCTACCCTGTGACTGTTCATTGAATTATTCTTCAAGATTCAATCTTCTCAAATATTGCAACCTTTTTTCATTATCAAACCCCAGTGTAACATCAAGATGCACAATGTACACCAGCTCCACAGTATCCATCTGGGAGACACTGAGAAGCCAAAGGAAAAGCTTACCGATCACTCATACTAGTAGGCGGAGGAGATAACCATTTAGCAAATTAGCAAATTCTCGTTGAGTTGCTAAGAGGTGTGTGGGCCACTGTAGTACTATGGGTGGTTCTGTCCGCCATCAATTTCTGAGATGCCATTGAGGTTCACGTGGCCAAAAATCTAAGTTCTCCTCAGGCTCACTGAAGCCTGCAACCCCTCTACTAAGGGACAAAGAGTTCAATTGCATAACTGGGCATAAAGCTTGAGGGACATTCCCTGTGAGAAAGTGGAAGTGGATTTAAATACAGACTGAGTCATAAATGACTGACACTGGAGTGACTCCTGGAGCAGATCTTAATAGGGAGGAAGAGAAGAGGCAGAGCTGGAAGCATGGAGGAGGGCTGAGGGGAGCAGATAACACAAGAAAGATGAGAAACAGCCCTTGGCTCCAAAGCCAGTGCCAGTTTTGGAATAAACCTTCTCACCAAAGGCCACCCAGACCGCAAGTTAAGCAAACGACTAAGGGGTCTGAAAAGAAAGATGCCAATTATAGCTGGTACCAGTTAGAATCTAAGCGTTTTACATGTTCTTTTTAATCTGTAATAAATTACATACCCAAAGGGTTCTGATTGAAATAAAAAAAAACACTGCTTTGAGTGTAAAGCAGAATAAAATTTAAATCTTAAAATTGCAAAGGGTATTAACATATAAATTAGTTAGTCCTAAAATATTTTCAGACTCACCTGTAGGTAGTGTTCATTTTCTCTGGCCTATTTCAATCACCTTTCGTATCTGGCACTCCATTTTCAACTTCGGCTGTCAGATGAGGATTTGAATTTGTTATGTTTACAATTTCTGATACATGGTGTACTGAAATGTAACTCAGTCCTCATCCATCCTGATTTCTATTTTAATTTGCAGTGGGTTATGCAAGGCTTTGTGCTTTCAGAGCATAAAGGTTCTGCTACAGAGGGTGCGACTCTGTGAGAGAGCGCGCGTGCGTGTGTGTGTGAGAGAGAGAGTGTGTGTGTGTGAGAGAGAGAGTGTGTGTGTGTGAGCGAGAGAGAGTGTGTGTGTGTGTGTGAGAGAGAGAGTGTGTGTGTGTGAGCGAGTGAGAGTGTGTGTGGTGTGTGTGAGTGTGTATGCACACATATGTAGTAGTATAAGGTTTCTGGATTCTCACAGAGTACATCTTTCAAATGGAGACACAAACGAAAGCGTAGTTACAAAGCAGGAGGCCACATGCTTCACTGATGAAGCAGGGTCTCTGAAGCTCAGCACCCCGCAAAGAAGAGTCTAGCCACAGGGTTGACACACCGCTACATTCAAGATTCTGCTCCCCTTTAATTAGGAGGTGTCAGGATGGTAGCATTCAGCCATTTTCTTAGAGTTATTATGCTCTTTTATTCCTTCTCTGTGGCTTTTAGGACCTTAGGGTAGTTGGTAAAAAAGAATGCTTGTGTATAGCTGACAACATGAAGGGCCTTTATGAGCTCCATGGGAAAGAGATACTTCATATTTAGAGAAGGAAAAAATAGAGGCGGGGTTTCTTCCTCTCTGTCATTTTTCTGACAGACAGTAATGTCTCTCCTGCTGGTAGCTCTCAGGACAAGATTTGTGTGAGTTGCCATGAAATTCATTATCATACATTTATACTCTAAAAATGCAATTGAAGCCACTCTTCATGTGTGCCACATTTACAATAATTATCCCAATAAAACCTTATCCACATAAATGACTAACAAGAACTCCAAGTGGGAAAAGAAATGCTTTTTTCATTATTGGATCATATCTCAGAGCTGAGGACAATCGCTGCATGTAAGCCAGATGCAGTGGAACCCAGTCTTCCAACGGGCAGCACACCTTTCCATTTGAGAATCCTTACCCTTTGCCAAAAGACCTTTCCAAGCAAGCTCTACTGAACAAATCTGCTCACAACCCACCCAGCTCACCTCAGCTTTCGTTGTCTTTCACTGAGCTAAAGACACAACAGAAATATCAAGCCAGAGACTTGCTGTGTTAGGCCGGGCTCTTCCACCATTCAGAGACATGACCCTTGTGGGACTCAACTTGCTTGTGTATACAGTGGGGCAAATGCCACTTGAACAAATAATACTTGAACTTCCCGTTCCACAGAAGTTCAAATGGTAATAAATACTAAAACAATATGAAGTGTATAAAATATAATATAAATGCAAGGTGAAATTATTCTTGCAAAACTCCACAGGAGGAAAACAGTCCAGCATGTGGAAATCAGGCCAAATTTTCTGCTCTGAAAGATATGCACAAGACCTTTTGTACCATTAGACTATGAACATGGGGGGTTTTTGATCAATTATCAATTCCATTCTTCCTCTGACTTTTCATTTGTCTTTATTTTTCTGAATAAGCATAGGTGACAGATTTCTCATTAGTTGAATTCTGTCACAAAAACTGATTAATTTGCTACTCCTGGTGGGTGTAGGTCCTTCAAAAGACCACAAGTGACTATTAAATATAAAGATGTTCAGCATCACCAACTATAAATGAAATACATATTCCAACAACAGCAAAATACCATTCATCAACCTGAAAAAAAATGCAAAAGATTGAAAGACCCAGTGTGGAGATGGTTCTAGGAAACAGGCTTTCTTTAAACATCAGGAGTGGGAGTTTCGATTGGCATAGCCTTTCAAAAACGAAATTTGACAAGATCTATAACCTTTTAAACTCTGTAGACATTTTGACCCACGATTTCCATTTCTAGAAATGTATGCCCAAGAACCTTGTGCTGTACAAACATATCTGTTACAGCATAATTCATATAGAAAAAAACTGGAATATATACAATTTCTGATAATAGGGAATCCTAACAGATCTAGTGGCATAATGCTATAAGAAAAATTTACACACACACACACACACACACACACACACACACATATACACATGCACATGGGAGATTATCCATTTATACTGATAAGTAAAAAATATATAGAAAAGCATACAAAATATCCAATTTTTATGAACCAAAATAGTTTATATATGTATATGATACATAGACACCACATATATATGTATAAATATGTATACATTAAAGTCTAAATTTATACCACTCTGGTAACAACAGTAGTGGCTGGAAAGTGGCTTTAAACAGAAAACTGATTGGTGGTTACCAGAGACAGTCAGTAGAGGGTGGGGTTGGGGGAGGAGAGAAATGATGTCAAAAGGTGCAAACTTCCAGTTATAACATAAATGAGATTTAGGGATGTAATGTACACCCGGTGACTAAAGTTAACAATATTCTGTTGCATATTTGGAAGTTGCCAAGGTGAGGTACAAAATACTCTCATCACAAGAAAAAACATGTGTGGCAATGGGTGTTAACTAAACTCACTGTGGTTATTGAAAAAGAGGGAATGATGGACCTCCACTTTTGAAACATTTGATTTTTTTCATAGTAACTGTTTCATAATTTCAATACATGCACATCTAGAAGCAGAAAAATAGAAGAAATAGACAAGAGAGAACAGGAAAGAAGCAAGAAAGGGAAGAAAGAGAAATGGAAAAGAAGGAAAAGGACTCACTGAAGTCCTCACTCAATCAACTAGAACTGCATAGTCAGGAATCAGAGGTCCCTGTTTTATTTAACCTCTTCTGGACTTGAGCTTATGGGGAACACATTCTAGGACAATGAGCAGGAAACTTCTAGTAAAGAGGCCAATTTCTCCTTACAGAAAATTGCTGTGTGTTAATGTTGCTTGTGATCAGGGCAGCCCCATTAGGTAGAAAAGAAAGATTGACAATTGCTTTAACCCTTCAAGGAAAAGTCGATTTAAATGCAAAAACAAAATTCCTTTTTTTTTCTTGTGTTCCTGACTTTAATACACATACACACATCTCAGTAGAAAATCTCTTTCCTCAGTTACACATGAAAGTGGACCCCCAGGTGTTAGAGGTTGCTGAACAGCTCTTGCTGTTTCTAGAAGCTAAAATTAGGCAGATGTGGGCCTTGCAAAGCCACACTGAGAATCTGAGCAGGTGTGAGAAAGGCAAAGAACATTAAGAAGAAAAAAGGCAAGTGTTTCGTGTAGGGTGAAATAAGAAGTCTCTCATCACAACTGGACTGAGTTAATATTTTATTGACTATGTCTATGTTTCTGATAAATATTGCTTGGGGGTAAATCTCTGATTTTACCCTAAAGATTGGCATCTTTCTTGATGAGACTATAATCATGTACTCAGTCAGTACCTTGGTTTTTCTCCCTGCAGCACAGCTGAAATATGGTCAGGTGTCATTGTATAATTAACCAGAGGCTAATGAATATAATCAACAATTTGCCATCACTTTCATTTTTTACCATGGAGACCATTCCTGCCCATCTTGACCCTCACAATAATGGGCATTGATATTGAACGTCTATTGTTAAGTCTTCTCAAAACACAATGAAAATAAAGAAATGAATAAAAATAAAAGCACTCAGAAAAAGCCCACTTTTGTTGTTATAGCCATATTTTCTCATATAACATTTATTTTCAGTGTATCAGTAACTAGAGCTGATTGTACCTTGTGTGAGCTATTAGCCTGAGAAATACAGACTTGCTATTATTAAAGAGCAAACAGGCATGGCATTTGAACTCTTAGCTGGTCCCATTCATTTAATAGATAAGTTTCTATTTGGAGAATAAAAGCTTACTTTTTTCAAAAACACACTACGTTGCACTCTGAGTCCAACCAGGTAGAAGGATATTTCTCTAAGAAAGGTTAAAAAAAAAGTTTTACTGGGAAGCTACATGCAAAAAAATGAAACTAGATCACTGCCTCACTCCAGTCACAAAAATCAACTCGAAGTGGATTAAAGACCTAGACATAAGAACGGAAAGCATAAAATACCTAGAAGCAAAGATGGGTCAAACACTACACAACATACACTACAGCGACATTTTTAAAGACAGAGCACCCAACGCCACAATAGTGAAGGCAAAGATAAATAGATGGGATTACATCAAGTTAAAGAGCTTCTGTACAGCAAAAGAGACATTACAAAAAACAAACAGGCAGCCCACTAATTGGGAAAACATTTTCTCACACAAAAGTAGTGATAAAGGACTGATCACAAAAATATACAGAGAACTGATGAAACTCATCAAAAATAAAGTAAACAACCCCATCAAAAACTGGGCAGAAGAGCTAAAAAGACACTTCTCCAAAGAGGAAATGCAGATGGCCAACAAGCATATGAAAAAATGTTCAACATCACTCGTAATAAGGGAGATGCAAATTAAAACCACAATGAGATACCACCTCACCCCAGTGAGAATGGCACATCTTCAAACAACTAACAACAACAAATGTTGGCGAGGATGTGGAGAAAAAGGAACTCTCCTGCACTGCTGGTGGGAATGCAAACTAGTACAACCACTATGGAAAACTGTTTGGAGGTTTCTCAAACTGCTTAACATGGAGCTTCCCTATGACCCAGCAATCCCATTCCTAGGTATCTACCCAAAAGACACAAAAACACTGATTGAAAAAGATACCTGCACCCCCATGTTTATTGCTGCTTTATTTACAATTGGAAAAACATGGAAGCAGCCCAAATGCCCAAAAGTAGATGACTGGATAAAAAAGATGGGGTACATATATACAATGGAATATTACTCAGCAACCAAAAAAGAGAAACACATGTCTTTTGCAGCAATTTGGATGGAGCTGGAAAAGATCATGCTGAGTGAGATAAGCCAGAAAGAGAAAGAAAAATACCGGATGGTTTCACTCATAGCAGGAGTATAATGGACCAGGAGAGAAAATAACAAAAATAATGAACAATCATATACCAGAGACATTTTGCAGGGGTGGAGTGGGGGATGGGATAAAAAACGGGGGGGGGGAGGGAAGTACACGGGATTATGGTGATGGCACACGGGTGACATGGTGATGGGAAACCCACGGGGATTACAATTGAGATGGGGGAAAAAATGTACAAAATGATATAAAAATAAACTGTTATATATATAAAAAAAAAAGCTTTAAAAGGTAGCACAGATGGGATACCTCAGTCCAAGGTACCTCAACACCAGTGGGAACAAATGGTCATGGGGATCTTTAAATCAGTGTGCTTTCATCGGCTATACTGAGTGTGAAACCATGACTTGTGCCCACTTGTTTAGGAGAGTGAAATCTGCCAAGTTCAAGGAGTCAAGTTCAGAGGTAGGGGCTTTATTGCCACGCAATAATATTTGGTCTCCAGACTAAGAGCATAAGCATCACTTGGGAGATTTATAGAAATGCAGACTCATAGACCCTATCCCAACAGCACAGAACCAGAATCTACATGGTAACAGGCTCCCAGGTGAGTTGTGGCCTGCAAATATGTATTCTGTGCATGATAAATGTTGCTCTGAGTGTTAGGTGGGAGTTGTGTTTGCTGCATTTCAAGCCTCTGTACCTCTGGTAGCTAAATCCCAATGTTCACCCTTGTTCTCAGTTCTGACAGCCAAACTCTAACAGCGCTCCGTGGTATTTGCTGGTGTCTAATTGACAAAACTTTATTCTGTCCCTGCTATATTTTCAGTCAAGTGTTATGGTCTTAAAAGAGAGGAATAAAAAACAAGCCTCTATAGGGAAAATTGGGGGATGCGCAATCCCCCTGCTTTGGCTTATATGGTTGGCCTGATAATAAACTGGTGCAAGAGATTAGGAAGAGAAAAGAAAATTTAACTTTTCATGGGCACACTGGCTTCAGTGGCCCATCAGATACACAATCATGTGAGTGACCATAACAGCCAGTTTATATTTAATTTTTAGATAATATGGCAACAATCTGAAAAACAGGTAGGACAAAGAGATTGTTGAATATTTTGGTTTGGGCAACTAATTCAGTAAATTAAGCAGAGCTCATTTACACAGCTTTTAGTTTCCATCTCTGGCAATAAATGTGCATCTCTACTTGTGTAGGGAGCGTGCCTTCTACACAGAGATTTACATCTTGCTTTTGGAACGGCAAGGAGGATGGTCAGGAAAAATTCTTGCATTTAGAAGAAAGAGGTTTAGGGCATCATTCACTGACTATTTCTTTAATTCAAAATAACCAATATGCAACTTTGGAACGTCTTGGTGCATTCTGGTCTGGGGCCTGGCACCCATTTATTTTGAAGAGCAGAACCTCTGATTGGGTGAAGAGGAAAGAAGCATATAGGTGCTCCCCATCATTCCCATCTTCTCTCCCACTCCTTCCCTAATATTTTTCATATTCTAGCCATTCCGGGGTGATCCCTGTTCTCCAAACGTGCCCTGTGCTTTTCAGTCTTTGTTCTCCTTGTTCCCTCTGCCTGCAACTTTTGCTGTCCACCCCCATCTTCGACTGTTGAAATCCTACACACCCATCAAGAGCCAATTCCTGCCTACCCTAAATTACTCTGTCTACCATTCCCTGAGAGTAAATTCCCATATGTGCACCTTCACCAATATGCGGTAACACTTGGCTTCAGACTAGCTGAAAAGATTGATGAATCTTTCTGAAGCAGAAAAGAAACTTCAAGGGAAATTTCACCTTTTTCTCAGCTAAACACAATAACCCCCTTAATCCTTATACTTAGCATTGTCTTTGACTTCCTCTTCCCCTTCGAAATGTTTCCGATTCATTTCCAAAATACCATTTCAGTAGCGCATTGCCAAACTGTCTCTCCTAGTTTGCGATTAAAGACTTAGTACATCTCCACCGTGAGATATCACTTCTCTACTGTGAAAATGGCTCATATCAAAAAGAATGGAAACAAGTGTTGGCGAGAATGTGGAGAATGGAAGTCTCACCCACTGGTGATGGGAATGCAAGTTGGGGTGCCCTCTGTGGAAACTGGTGTGGAGAGGTACTAAGAAAACAAAAATGGAAATACCCTAAGTCCCAGCAAGACCATTGCTAGGCATTTACTCAAAGAATAAAAACTCTAATATGAAGAGACTTACTATGCACTCAAATGTCCACAGTTGCCAAGTCATAGAACCAACTGTGAGATAGAAATAGCCAATAAATAAGTAAACATATACTGGCAGAATACAGCAAAAACAAATCTTAGACTTGATGAAAAATTTACTCATTACCAGAAAGAAGAGGTGGAGGGAGGAGAGAATAGGGAAAGGAAAGGCATAGGGCGTTGGCAAAGGAGGTTTGGTGGAGGGTAAGTGAAACATGTACACATGTGGAGGGGTAAAATTGTACCCCCAAAGTTATATAGACAGGTAAATTATTGACAGATTTAATTAAATAGATGAAGAAGACAGCACATGCAAAATACGTTAAAATAGTGCTTAAACAACTTTTAAAATGTTATTTATTATAATAACAAGTGTCAACAAATCTGCATACGCCAATGCTAACAATGTTAGAATACTTGAATTTAAAATTTTTGGAAATGTTAAATATTTCCCTCAGGGATCAAAATATCAGTCCCCAAGAACAAGTCTACACTAGTAATTTTGCTTACCATCTTACATGGCTTACACACACACACACACACACACACACACACAGAGGCCCTAAATTTGTGTATGAGCAAGTTCTCCCAAGGCACACACTAGGTGTCATCTTCAATGGATACTCTAGATGGCAGCATTGGGCATATTATTCTTTCACTCTTTTCTTAATTCATCATTTTCTACATCATCACTTAAATCATACTTGTGGTGGGGAGACAGGCCAAATGTTAATTTTATTTTAATAGAAATCCACAACGAGGTGAAAATTTGTGACTATTAAGTTTCTAAGATTCTATGGCTCCTCAACCCAGTTTATCTTTTTCTATTACCCTGTTCTTTTTCTATTTTATTGCTTCTCAAGACATCTCTCTTTTCCCCATTGCCCAAAGTCTGAGAACCGCAGTCCCACCATTGACTTGATTACCTCCCCTCCCACTCACTTGCCAGCACTTTGCAATTTGACTTTGCCCCTCCCCACACAACACTTCTGAGATCATTATTTCTTTAAACTCTCCAATGGTTGTCAGACAGACCATAAATTGGGTTGGTCAGTATAGAAAATGGAGGTTCCTCGAAAAGTTAAAAAACTACTATATGATTAAGTAATTGCACTTCTGAGTCTTTATCTAAAGAATATGAAAATACCAATTCCAAAAATACATCCATCCCTATATTTATTGCAACACTATTCACAATGGGCAACATTTGCAAACAATCTAAGTGCCCAACAATGGATGACAGAATTAAAGTGTAGTATATGTGTGTGTGTGTGTGTGTGTGTGTGTGTATACAGTGGAATACTACTCAGCCATAAAAGGATGAAATCTTGCAGCTTGAAACTCATGGGTGGACCTTAAGGAGATTATGTGAAGATAAGATAGGAGAAAAACAAGTCAGGAGACCACTGATGTATAATTTTACCGCTTTGTGGAATATAAAGAAACAAAGCAAAGACAAAAACAAACTCTTCGTCTCTGACAACAGAATGATGGTTACCAGAACAGAAGGGAGGATGAACATGTACAGGGGGCAAATGGTTAGTGGTGGGTGGTAACTGGGCCTCTGGTGGTGGGTGTGGTATGACATAAACAGTGGCAGGGTTGAAAAACTGTACAATACCTAAAACCTATACAGTGGTGTGGACTTATTTAACTTAACAAATAGATCTATAGTGGTCTCCTGCTCCCTGTACCCAACTGCCACTTCTTAGGGCTCATTTTAATTCCTTTCTTCAAAACATTTACAAAGTGATTAACCGCTCCTTTATTTTCTTGCAATTTTTCCAACTTCTTCACTTGGAAAAGTTTTACACTTATGAAAATTTGCAAGAATACTACAGTGAGGAGCCACTTATCTTTACCAGCTAAGATTTATTTCCCCAAATTTCATCCTTCCTTTGCTCTTCCTCTTTTCTCTCCTCTCTACCTTGACCCTCTTTTTCCAGCATGCTCACCACTTCAGCATACTTTCCCGTCCATTGTAGATACCATTACTCTTGAACCCTGAGTTGTTAAGCATGCACAACCTAAGAATGTTTACTCTCTTACAACATTTTTCTTCCAAATTCGTTGTTCTGCTTTGAAAGAAAAAGACACAAAAAGCGTTTTTGCTTAATTATGAAAGTAATATATGCTCATTATAGAAAACAGGAAAACTGCAAAGAAAATTAAAAGTATCTAGACCTACCATCTGGAGAGTTTATTCTACATTTTTTTTAGTACTTTCCAATGCATAACATAATTTATATAATTGAGCTGGTAGAATAGATACAATATTCTTTTTTTTTAAAGATTTATTTATTTGTGAATATGCGGCTCAGGGGCGGCGAGAGGCTTCACCAGAGACAGAGTGGGGAGCAGAACAGGCAGACTGATAGAGTACACTACTGAGGGGAGCAGCGGGCGGGTCAGGAGAGGTCTGTCGTGCCATGTGGATCTACTCCGGGACAGGCGGGGATCAAACTCATGCTGAAGTGGCTTTAGCTTCTTAGTGCTGTGCTTTAACCCGCTGTGCCACCAGGGAGGGCCCTCTATCCTATTTTTTGATGTTGAAAATAAGCATTAATTATTATTCATAAAATATCCTTATTGACTAACTATTATTCTAT
>NW_004567120.1:11470788-11489218 GCF_000260355.1 Condylura cristata
GAAGTGGCTTTAGCTTCTCAGTGCTGTGCTTTAACCCGCTGGGCCACCAGGGAGGGCCCAGCAAAAACTATTTTTAATAAGAAATTATAATCTAATAAAGTCATTTACTGAAAAGATGTTATTTTTAACAGCTTTAGTGAGATCCAGCTTATGTAACATAAAATGTGCACATTTAAAGTGTACAAATCCATGATTTTTGATATATTACAGAGCTGTGCAACCATCACCATTATCTAATTTTAAAATACTTTCATCATAAGTGATGCATTCAATTACAACTATCATTGCATTGATAGACTGCATTTTGTTTATCAATCCTTCAGTGGAAGGACATTTGCCTTCTTTACACTTCTTGGCCATTATTAATAATGCTGCTACGAATAGTCATGTGCAAGTTTTCATGTCAGCATATGTGGTTTCTAATTCTTTTTGGACAGATAACTAAAAGTGGATTTGCTAGATACTATGGTTAAACTATGCTTGAATTTTTGAGAAATTATCATACTGTTTTCGTTGGGGGAACAGGATGTCCTGAACAAACTCCACAAACAAATAAAGGTTTTTTAAGTCCTACTTCAAGTCCAGATCAGATAGCTAAGATATCAAGGACTACAAATCCCATAATGCTATCACCACCTAAGGGAAGATTGCTGGGAACTGAGGGTGGGGTTAAGCAGCCAGGCTTGGTTATCACCAGGCCTTGGGAGGGGGAGGGGTTTGTTGGTCTTTCACTGGCTTAGAGTGCTATTGGTGTTCCAACTTAACAGAATTGGTAGTATACATTTATCAATTTATCTGTTTTTCTCCCTGAGTTATACATTTCTTCTCCCCCCCTTTTTAAAAAAATGTTTCATTTTTTCCTCCCTTGCTCTTTGTTCACTAGTAATTCAACACTTTTTTAAAAAAAGATTTACTTATTTATGCATACAGAACTGGGGTACAGGCCAGAGGTGCAGGGGCAGTGAGAGGCTTCACCAGAGACAGAGCGGGGAGCAGAACAGGCAGATCAACCAAGTGAACTGCTGAGGGGAGCAGCGGGCCGGTCAGGAGATGTCTGCCGCGCCATGTGGGTCACCTGAGAGGGGCGAATTGTACTTGCACTGAAGGGGCTGCTGCTCCCTTGCAGTGCTGAGTCCTAACCTGATGCGCCGCCAGGGAGGGCCTCTTTCCCCCTTTTGTAAACAAACCCTTTATTAACCTTTCTGTGTGTGCCTGAGTTGAATTTCATTCTAAGTCCCCATATGTGTGCAGGTGAGGACCCACCCTCGGGCCAACTCTTCCATATTGGGGTTACTCTGTAACAGTTACTGTGCTTACAAACCAGCAATGTGTGAGTGATCCAGGCCCTCCACATCGTCACCAACACTTGTTATCAGTCTCTGCTGTTATAACCTTTCTGCTATGTATGAAATAGTATCACTTTGTGGTTTAGATTCCATTTTCTTAAAATGGCATCGATATAGAATACTTTGGGTGTGCTTTTTAGCCATATGAATATCTTCTTTGGAAAAGTATCTGTTCAAATTCTTTGCCTATGTTTTAAAAAAAGTGTTGTTTTTTTTTTTAGCACTGAGCTTTAAGTGTTATTTATATGCTCCTTATACACATGACTGCAAATATTTTCATCTTGTCTGTGATTGGCCTTTTCTTTTATGGCTGGTGGCTTTAGTGTCATAGTTAAGAAAACAGTACCTAAACTAAGTTCACAAAGATTTATTCCTATATGTTCTTATCTTTTAGCTTTTACATTTATGTCCAGGATCCATTATGAGTTAATTTTTCTGTGTGGTGAAATGTAGGAGTCCAAATTCATTCTTTTCTATATGGATAGTCGATTGTTTCAGCTCAATTTGTTGAAAAAACTATTCTTTTCACAGTGAATTGCCTGGCTCCTCTGTCAAAAAAATCAATTGATCAGAAATATTAGTGTGTATTCATGGATTCTCAGTTTTAGTTCGTTGATCTTTATCTCAGCACAGCACTGGCTATTTTTAACCTTATGCACTTCTGAAGAGAGAAATAATCTGAAAATAAGTACACCAAATTACAATAAATATTAGTTATAATGTTGATATATAATGTTAATTACTAATATAACAAGCTATAAAAATGTTTATTGAAAATAAAATATTATGTATTTAAATTTTTTGAACATTTTTATCTGCTTTCATATACATAGTAATGAACATCCCTTCACAAAGCTACTTGTTTTTTAAATTACTTTCTTAACAAAGATTCTGATCAATGGACTGACTAAGTCAAAAGTAAGAATATAATTACAATTGTAGACTGACAGATGTAAGATTAGATACAGGTATACATACACTCATGCCCATGTACACACATACAGGCATAGATACATGCATAGATGACCAAGGAGGGGTGAAAGGAGAGAATGAGGAAGGGCAGGAAGAGAGGAAGAAAAGACATATACATACTGAAATCATTTCACATAAAATTACTAATTTACATTCCTAACAGAATAGGTTGTCTTGAATTGAATCAGTCTTCTACGTTGACAAACGATTTCTCGTTTGTCAAATGAAGTTAACTAAGTTAGTCCTCTTTTATTTACAAGGATGCTATGAGCATCAAGTGAAAACCTGATCCACTGGAGCATTAATACATTTAAAAAGTACTGCAGGGCCCTCCCTGGTGGTGCAGCGGGTTAAAGCACAGCACTGAGAAGCTAAAGCCACTTCCGCATGAGTTCGATCCCCGCCTGCCCCGGAGGTGACCCACATGGCGGGGCAGACCTCTCCTGACCCGCCCGCTGCTCCCCTCAGCAGTGTACTTCATCGATCTGCCTGTTCTACTCCCTACTCTGTCTCTGGTGAATCTTCTCACCACCCCTGCATCTCTGGCCTGTACCCCAGTTCTGTATGCATAAATAAATCTTTAAAAAAAAAAGTACTACAAACACAGAGAATGTTATTATTTCCATTCATTTTGTGCAGTTAATCAATGTGTCAGTTAGTCAAATGATTAATCAATTAATCATTTATTGAGCATTTCTTATTTATTGAGCAGTTCCTAAACAGAACTATGAGAGTCATAAAAAGGAAAGAAGAAATTAAAAAAATAATTTAAAAAACTGAAGAAAGTCCATTTGGGGCATGAAAAGTTAGGCTTACGGTCGAATATTTAGAATACAGAGAGTTGGACCTACAGTCGCAGCAATTCCTTACTAGCTTTCTATACAAATGAAAGGTCTACTTGTTTAGTTTGACCTCACCCACCAAAGGACCAAGTAGGTTTTTATTTGTTGTGACTTATTGCTATTACGAGTTATAAAAGGTGCTTCTTCATAAAGTACGACTGGCACCATATTGGGAGACAATTATCCAGGGGGCTCTCACACTTCTGCAGGTCTTACAAGCAGAAACCCTGACCATATTTTCAAGGATTTTATTTACACAGTTAATAGCCATGAAAGACAGAGATAGTGCTGTCTTCTGCAGTAAAGGGCAGATTTATTTTCCAGAGTGTATGTTTCCCTCCACTTTGCTCCCACAGGTAAGACCCCCTAACCCAATGACCCTCCTTAGCAAGGGGACAAGGCGCAGGTCCTGCTTTCCCCTGGATAGGGGAATGCGGTTCCCTAACATTCTGCAGAATTATTCAAACAAGCAAGTCATATTCCCCCACAGTAACTACAGTGCACCCCACCCTCTTGATATTATAAAACCTGCCTCTCACAGCCCCTCCTTGTCACTTCTGATGCTTTGCAGCCCTCTGTCCTCCTCCCCTGGGCTGCCTGTACATGAGACAGAGAAGCTGCTGTGCATATTATCTGTCCACAGTTGCATGCCATGTATTTGGCCATCCCATAATCTTAAGATGAATCTCTCCCTTACCAACGAAGTGTGAGGAAGTGATTAAAACTTCCAGTATAATAAAGATGTTCCCCTCTAGAGAAAAGTTTCAACAGGCTAATGGGATGATCATCATAAAAGACTTGCGTTATCTAAGTGCAAGATTCCTCTACTGTGATAGAACTCCTCTACACACACAGCTTCTACACATTCCCCTCTACATTGCCCTGCGGAAGGCTGGGGAAGGGGGTGGAGGGGAGGGGAGGCATGCCAAGGAGATCTGATATGACCAGGACTCTCATGTGGCTTACTGTGCCATGAGGAAGAAGCTGTATGTCTCTGTCTCATAGAGGTTCATGTCTTCCGCCAATGTGCTTGGAACTGGCAGGCAAATAAAGTTCTCATATACCCCTCATGATTTTTGACACACTGTAAAGCCTGATTGCTGTGTTTTCTTGAGTGTATTTTATTAACCAACATAAGCCCATTTTGGAATGTTTCTGAGTGGGACATGATTTGGTTAAGTTCAAGTTATAGCCTTTGGTCAATCTAGTTAATGGATGTATCAAAGACCTACATTGCTGACTTCCACTGTTATAAAATGTCACTATTACCACTGGGAAACTAAATAATAAATCACTGACTGTGGTCCATGGTAAAGAGTCCTAATTAAATAAAGATGGAATTTATTGGGATGTACAGAGCAGTTATTATCCAAGTATTCATTATCAGAGTCTAGACGTAAATTCCTGTAGGGAGCAAAAAATTGCCAAAACACACAAAAATGCATTAATGAACTAACTACAGCAAAATTAGGCCTAATTTAAAGAACTCTCCTAAATAATGTTAGTGTCACATCTTTATATTATATCCCTATATACTATAGCAGTGATATTTCTGTTCTATAAATATCCAACAATGCATAGTGCAAATTTGCAAAATGAAACTGAAAATTTTGCAAAAGATGTGGATCTATGAGATATATAATTGGTGTTGCCAAACTGCCCAAATAACTCACAGTCTTTGGCAAATGATGACCTAGCAAAGTTAAATCAGTTACCACTTGAAAGGAGAAAATCGACAAGGATGATAATAGCATTGACATTTCAAGAGAATTATTTGAATAATAAAAGCTTAAGCAAGGTCCCTGAGGAAAAAATGATGCAGCTCTCAAACCATTTTTGCAGAAATGGTCCTCTAATCAAAGTTGAAAGTGAAGCAAAAGGTGTAATATTCATGCTAACATGTAAGTCTGTCAGAAAATAACACCCCAAACTGTAACGATCCATTCTTTTTAAAAAAGATATTTATTGGCCCTCCCTGGTGGCGCAACCGGTTGAAGCACAGCAGTGAGAAGCTTAAGCCACTTCCGCCTGAGTTCGATTCCCGCCTGCCCTGGAGGTGACCACATGGCGTGGCAGACCTCTCCTGGCCCGCCCGCTCCTCCCCTCAGCAGTGTACTTCATCAGTCTGCCTGTTCTGTTCCCCACTCTGTCTCTGGTGAAGTCTCTCGCCACCCCTGAGCCTCTGGCCTGTACCCCAGTTCTGTATTCACAAATAAATCTTTTTTTTAAAAAAGGTATTTATTTATGCATACAGAACTGGGGAACAGGCCAGAGATGCGGAGGAGCGGGGTAGGGTGAGAGGATTTCACCAGACAGAGTGGGGAGCAGAAAAGGCAGATCGAGGAAGTACACTGCTGAGGGGAGCAGCGGGCGGGTCAGAAGAGGTCTGCCGTGCCATGAGGTTCACCTCTGGGCCAGGATCGAACTAGCCCTGAAGCAGCTGCAGCTAGCGTACAGTGCTACACTCTAAACCATTGCGCCACCAGGGAGGGCCAATGATTCATTCTTTAAGAATTAGAAAACAGTTGATTTAGAACCTGAATTGAGATAATGTAACATAAACTTCTTTTGATTTTTTTTTCACTTTTGAACTAAAATGCCATTCACATCTTTTATTTTTCTGCTATTTACCATGAATGTTCCCATTCCACATACATTCTATTTAAGTACCTGTTCACATCATAATTGTAGAGCAAGTCCCAGCTATTCAGACAAACTTAAAATTCTGCAGGTATAGTTAAAAGTAATTAAGGACAGATTTTTCCCTATTTTTTTTTATTGAGGTGACATTGGTTCACAAATTTGTATATGATTTAGAGGTTAGACGCACAACCTTCAGATGTATGTTACCACACCACACCCACCACCAAGGCACCCATAGCTCTCCACCATAGTCTTTCCCCTTCCCACTTTAGTCTACCCGACCCCTATCCCCTTCATCCATTTTGATTTTTGAGTATGGTGTGAGACACTAATCTAGCTTCATTTTCCACACAGCTGTCTAGTTTTCCTAGCATCATTTATTGAAGAGGCTTTCCTTGTTCCAGTGTGTGTTCTTGGCTCCTTTGTCATAGATTTACTGTCCAAATAGTTGTGGGTTTATCTCTGGGCTCTCAATTCTATTTCATTGGTCTGTGTGTCTGTTTTTATTTCATTACCAGGCTGTTTTAATTATTATGGCTTTATATTATGACTTGAAGTCTAGCTGTGTGATACTTCCATTCTCTTTCTTACTTGTAGGATAGATTTTGTTATTTCGGGGGCTTTTGTGATTCCACATGAATTTCAGTATTGTTTACTATAATTCTTTGGAAAATGCCATTGATATTTTTATTGGGATTGCACTGAACCTACATTATTGCTTTGGGTATGATGGTCATTTTGACAAACGTTTATTTTTCCAATCCGTGAGCAGGGAAGACTTTTCCAATTCTTTGTGTCTTCTATTACTTTCAACACTGAACTTTTGTCTTTTTCTTCTTTCTTTTGACATTGCTGTTCATTTTTGTACAGTATTTGATTTCTTCCCTCAGGTGTATTCCTCATAAATATCCCACCACAACACCATCTGTGAACCATCACCATGGTAACTTGTGTTCTTCCCACCCCTGTTTTGATCCTTTTACTCCCCCTCAAGGCCCTCCTTTAGCCAGCAGATCTAGTCACCTACAACAATGCATCTTTGTATAGACCATCTATCTTCTTTGTTAGTTTAATTTTTGTGGTGTAATTGTAAATAGAATCACTTTCTTAATTTCCTACTCTTCTAGCTCACCATAGGAAGATAATTGATTTTTTGTGTTAACTTTATGCCCTGCCAGTTTGCTTAATTGATTAATTGTTCCTATTAGTTTTTCTGTGGAATCTTGATCATTCTTTATGTATATTATCATGCTGTCTGCAAATAATGATAGCTTTATTTCTTTTCTAATTTTGGTTCCCTCTATATCTTTCTCATCTAATTGCTCTAGCTAGGATTTCCAGTACTGTGTTGATAGCAATGGTGAGGGTAGATATCCTTGTTTTTAACAGATATTAGTAGAAAAGATTTCAGTTTTTCACCATTGAGACTGATATTAACTGTGCAATTGTACATTACTTTCATTATTCTAATATTGATCCATTGATACCCAGGTTTTTGAGGATTTTCATCATAAATTTATATTGGATATTATCAAAAGCTTTCTCAGCATCTATTCTTTTTGTTGATATAGTGAATTGTATTGATTGAATTTTGGATGTTGAACCATCCTTGTGTTCATGGTATGACTGTCAGGTAATCATGGTGTATGTTCCTTTTAATGCATTTTTGGATTCAGTTTTCTAGGATTTTAGTAAGAATTTATGTGTCTCTATTCATTAGGGAGGTTAGTCTGTAATTTTCTGGTTTGTGTTGTCTTTGGTTTTGGTATTGGAGCAATGTTGGCCTCATAAAAATATTTTGGAAGGATTTCTCCCTCTTCAATTTGAAATTTGAAAAAAATGGAAGAATTTGAGCAAAATACACATTAATTTATCTTTAAAGATTTGGTAGAATTCAGTTGTGAAGTCATCTGGTCTTGAACTTTTGGTTTTCTGGGAGAGTTTTGATTATGTTTCAATTTCCATGTGATTGGTTTTGTCAGGGTTTCTATTTCTTCCCTATTGTGTCTTAGATATTTGTGTAATTCTAAGAGTTTGTCTATCTTGTTTAGGTTATTAAATTTGTTAGTGTATGAGTGCTCATAGTAGTCTCTAATTGTCCCCAGCATTTCTGAAGTGTCTTTAGTGATTTCTCCTCTTTCTTTTTTACCCAATGATTTGTGATCTCCCTTATTTTCTCTCCTTTGTTTATTATTTCAAAGAACCAGTTTTGGTTTCATTGATCTTTTGGATTGTCTTTTTAGTATCTATTTCATTTACTTCTGCTTTGATTTTTATTAATTCTGTTCTACTTTTTTTTTGATTTGTTCATCTTTTTCTAATTCATCAAGTTGAGAGAGAGGGTTATTAATTTGAACTTTTTCTTGTTTCTTGATGTGAGCCTATATTGCTATGTATTTCCCTCTGAGTATAGCTTTTGCTGTATACACAAATTTTGAATAATTGTGTGCTTATTCTCATTTTTAATTTCTTCTTTGATCTCATCACAACCCTGGAGTCTTTCAGTATTTTGTCTTTCACTCTGCATTTTTTTTAAAGATTTATTTATTTATTTGTACAGAACTGGGTTACAGGCCAGAGATGTGGAGGGTGAGAGAATTCACCAGAGACAGAGCGGGGAGCAGAACAGGCAGATCGACGAAGTACACTGCTGAGGGGAGCAGCGGGCGGGTCAGGAGAGGTCTGCCACGCCATGTGGTCGCCTCCGGGGCAAGTGGGAATTGAACTCATGCAGAAGTGGCTTTAGCTTCTTAGTGCAGTGCTTTAACCCGCTGCGCCACCAGGGAGGGCCTCACTCTGCATTTATTAAAGGATATCCCTACTTTCTTTCAATAGTTGATTTCTAGTTTGATACTTTTATGGTCTGAAAAGATGCTAGGCATGATTTCAATCCTTGTGAATTTGTAGATATTTGTCCCCAAATATGGCCTATTCTGAAGACTATTCCATGAATACTTGAGTTAATGTGTATTCTGATCTTTGGGTTCTTAATACCCTGTGAATATGTTTGAGGCCATAGTATCTATTTAAGGCTATTGTATCCATTTATTTTCTGTCCAGTTATCTGTCCGTTGGTGACAGTTGGGTGTCAAAATATCCCTCCACAGATGTATTTTTTTCCAGTGCTTGTTTTCAGAGTTGACAGTAGTTGCCTAATGTGTTTTGATGTTCCTTCACTTGGTGCATATACATTGACGAGTGTTACGTATCTTCTTGATGTATTGTTCCCTTAATCATTATATAGTGCCCCCCTCCCTATATCTTCTTATATTTCTTAACTGGAAATCTATTTTGTTTGATATAAGTATGATTGTCTTTGCCTTCTTTTGAGTCCTATTTGTTTAGAGGATTGTTCTCCAACCCTTAACTTTGAACCTGTGTTTGTCTCTGGAGTTTAGGTGTGTTTCCTGAAAACAGAAAAAGGTTGGATTCTGTTTTCTGATCTAAGCTGAAACTCTGTACTATTTAGTTGGTGAAGTCAGTCAATTTACATTTAAAGTTATTACTGATGTGTGATAGGCTGTTGCTGCCATTTTACCCTTAATTATTGTGGGTCAATCTATTTCCTTATTCAGCTCTTTGTGTATATTCCCCCCTTCAGTTTATATGTATAAGCTCCTTTCAATATTTCTTGGAGGGGTGATTTAGTGTTTGCACATTTCTTGAGTTTCTGTCTGAAAAGGCCCAGGACTTTGAGAGTGAAAGAAGGCATGTATAGGTGAGCATGGGATTCCTTTTATTTGTTTTTGCTGTGAACATAAAACTTCTGTTACACTAGTCTATTAAAAAAAAGACATAAAGATAAAGCTGTAAAAAAAAGAGAAAGGAAAAGGGGCCGTCCCTGGTGGCACAGTGGTTAAAACACAGCACTAAAAAGCTAAAGCCACTTCAGCATGAGTTTGATCCCCACCCCGGAGGTGACCCACATGACGCAGCAGACCTCTCCTGACTGGGTCACTGCTCCCCTCAGCAGTGTTCTTCATCATTTGGCCTGTTCTGCTCCCCCACTCTGCCTCTGGTGAGTCCTCTCACTGCCCCTGCACCTCTAGCCTGTACCCCAGTACTGTATGCATAAATATTAAAAAAAAAACAGAAAGGAAATAATAACAAAACTTGAGGTTGAGCCATCAAATTAGAGTTCAGAAAGAGAATCTGTGTGTGTGTGTGTGTGTGTGTGTGTATTTATATAGGGAATGAAATTATCAAATAAACAGTGTAAGAAATTCTTCTAGAATTAAAATATACAAGCTCCCAGAGTACTTGGTAAGCCCACCAAGAGCCCAGGAAAATATATATATAAAAAAAAGACTAACCACTCTAAAGTGACTGGCTTATCATCTGGGGGAGCTGGATAGAGTAAGTTTATGTTGTAAAATATATTGTTCTTTTCCAGTAGTTCTAATTTAACGTTTGGGAATTGACACAGCCACTTCAGTGGAGCTATCATTAGAATCAGTTGGCTGAGCCAAGGTGGTAATGAGGCCCCAGTCATAAGCCTAACCCTTGGGTGGGCCATACAATTTATTTCATTCCTTGGACAGACTCGCAGCACTGAACTAGAGGCAAGACTAGAAAGTGCAGATGGGTAATACAAAATCACCTTCAGTATGAGAAGAAACATGGCAAGTACTTCTCCTTGTGAAAGTTCTGAAACTTCATATAAAGAAGGTGGCCTCCTCATTTTGGACAGCCAACATTTACAAATTATTTTATATACTAGATATTATCCACAGGTGAGGCTGGATCTGAGCCTTGCAGTATTCTCTGGGGAAGGAAATAGGTGGACACTGTGTTTTTTGGTGGTTTCCTGGTTTTTCTTATTCACATAAAAATTCAAGCAGGAGCCCAAAAGTAATTTTTCAGGCTAGTATTTCCAGGCACACAAATTTTATATGCCAGTCAGATTTATTGTAATAGGAATAGAATGAATTAAGTCAGCTGCTTCTAGATGATGTTTATGATTGATTTTCCAGAGTACCTTGGAGACTGCCCGTTTATCTCCTACTGTTCTCAGCTTAAAAAAAAAAAAAAAAAGCTCTTTGGCCAGGCACATGCTATTTTCCACCTATCCTCCTTGGCACCACTACTGCACAACGCCACATGTTCTTTTCACCCAAATTGCTTGAGTTTACCACGTCTCTTTGATTTTTTTCCTCCTTAAAATCGCTGTTCTTTTGTCAAATTCCCTTTGAACGATCTCCTTCTTTTCCATCTCTCCCTTTCATGCTCATTTTTTAATGACTCTTTTGGTAATGTTCAAGAGCCTTATTCTGAAAGATCAATAAAAAGAAAAACATCTTCTCTTATTCCAGATTTTTCTCCTATTTAAAAATATGATATTCTCTTCATCTTGGGGATTTCCTTAAATTTTTATAGGTGAATATTAATCAAGTCACAGTATGAGGTAGTGAGTAGTCCTTTCACTTGTCTGTGCTTCAATCTTGCCCTTTGTAGTAGACAGTCACTAAGTTGCCCAGAGATGATACCCCTTGAATACCTTTTGCTTTCCTTTTCTTCTTCAACCACTGCTTTCTTATTGGTTTCTGCCCAAGCACTCTGAGTAAAGTACTCCCTTTAAAATGAAGAAACTGAGGGACAATCCTTGTCATGATTTGAAGAGGGTCACATGCTGGTCTGTGGCATTCAGAAATAGCCTGGTCAACCCCATATACCAGACAATCTTCCTACTCAATTGTAAATCATTTAAACTCAGATTTAAGTATAATACCTTGCCTTGGTCTCAGTGCCACAACGGTCATTTTATTGTTTCTGGCAGCGAAGTAGGGAAAAATGAAAACTAATATAGTGGTTGAGAGTTAAATCTCTTTAACAGACTAAGCTTAAAATAAACTCACCATTTTCCTTCAATTCTTCCTTTTGCACTGCAGACTTGGTCCTACTTCAAGAACATATGAAAAATTATTAGGTTACCTTCTCCAGGGATAACTATTCCCTCTTATAGTAGGAAGAGTCCTGCAAAAGGAATCAGGAGACTCAGACACTGGTCCTAGCTGGGTCACTAACTAGCTGTGCTACTATGGACAAGTTGTTTCACAACTCAGGACTTCAATTTTCCTAACTGTGAAAATAAAACTGTTGCACAGAAAATCTCTAAGGTCATTTTAGTCCCAACTCTCCTGGATGTTCTGATCAGTAAGGGAAGACATGCTGTACGTATGAACACAAAGAGAAGTAAGAGCAGAGACAGGTGGTTGGTCAGAATAGAAGACAATAGAGAAGGGCAAGAATAGAAAGACATAAATCTGAAAAGGATAGCTGTTATTAGCAACCTAGGAATGTATTTTGATATTGTTGCATACAGACTTCAATGAAATGGCCAATTTCCACCCCTTAGGTGTCCTTTCTTTTATTGGCTGATGAGGTTACCCATCAAGGGAATAAAAGATGGAGTTGAAATCAAAGAGTCTTGACCCTAAGGGATGAAGAATATAAAAACCTAAATCTTACCAATGAAAGATCTTTGCATCATTCAGTGGCCTACAAAAAAATGGGCATCATTGTTTGGACAAACACTGATGATATTATTGGTAACATGAAAAAGTGCATGACACTTGGCATACATTCTATGTGTCTGTTTATGCATGTATATAATAGAGCCAAATATCCTCATGTTGTTCTAATTTGTGTCTCTTTTGGGTAGGTCTGTTCTTTTTATATTGAAATAAATGACTCTTAACTAATTTTAGAAAGTGATTGTCCCAATGTCATTCTTCTCCAATTTAGATATGCATGAGAGAAGTTGTTAAAATGCAGATTCCTAGAAAGCACCCCTGAGATAACAATTAAATCTGTAATCAGACTTAACTGATCTGTATATTTAAAACTATCACTTGTGATTCTAATGCAAGTCCAAACATACCTTGAGAAACACTGGGGTAGAGAAAATATAATAAGGCTTTTCTACCTGGAACCTACTTATATATGACAAGTTAGAACAGGTATTCCAAGCAGAAAATACCCTGATAGTGAGTTTTCCACATCAAAAAGGGCATATTGTTCAATGAATGGTGCTGGGATTACTGGACCAACATAAGCAAAAGAATGAATCTAGACCTCACACCATGCACAAAAATCAACTTGAAATGAATGGATTAAAGTTCTGGACATAAGACTGCTGGTGGGAATACAAACTAGTGCAACCACTATGGAAAGCCATGTAGAGGTTCCTCAGATGACTAAAAACAGAGCTACCATATGACTCAGCAATTCTACTCCTAGGGTGTCTATGTAAAGGACACAAAAACATTGATTCAAAAGAATACCTGTACCCCTATATTTACTGCAGCACTACTTGTAATAGGTAAAACCTGGAAACAACCCAAATGCCCCAAAATAGACAACTGGGTCAAGAAGATGTGGTATATATACACAATGTAACACTATTCAGCAACCGAAAAAGATAAGCTAATGTCATTTGCAGCAACATGGATGGAGCCAAAAGGAATTATGCTCAGTAAAATAAGTCAGAAGGAAAAAGAAAAATAGATGATTCACTTACTGAAGGAATATATGGGAACCAAGTAAGGCATTTGGGGAAAAAATAACAATGCGAAACACGACAAATACAAACAGACAGTTATAAACCGGAGACATCCTGTGGAGGAGGGGGAGAGGGGACAGAGGGAGGGAGGGAGGGAAGGATCCTAGGAGTCTGTGGTGATGATGCACAGGTAAACTGATGGTGGAAATTCCATGGGGACCACACCTGAGAAAAGAAAGCAAGCCTTTTTAAAAAATGAAGAGTGGGGCCCTCCCTGGTGGTGCATCGGATTGAAGCACAGCACTGAGAAGCTAAAGCCACTTCCGCCTGAGTTCGATCCCCGCCTGCCCCGGAGGTGACCACATGGTGGGGCAGACCTCTCCTGACCCGCCCACTGCTCCCCTCAGCAGTGCACTTCGTTGATCTGCCTGTTCTGCTCCCCACTCTGTGTCTGGTGAAGCCTCTCGCCGCCCCTGCACCTCTGGCCTGTACCCCAGTTCTGTATGCATAAATAAATAAATCTTTAAAAAAAATGAAGAGTGGTATAAAATATATATAAATAAATAAATGGGCATAAACAATGCATAGAAAATTCAGTCATAATAAAAAAATGTATTTGTTGATGGAATCTAGGTAGTCTGCTAATTATTCTGTTTCTAGCAACTTCAGCACCATTTTTACTGTTTTGTTTTGTTTTTTTCAGGGACATTTTAATAATAGTCTAATCTACCTTGGACATTATTTTACTAAACTTTTCAGCATCATTTGAAACACTTTATATTCCCCAAACTAATAAACATTCCCACTTTCTTGAGACTTTCTTCCGTAACACCATAATCTCAAGACTTAACCTCTAAGTTTTGGACAGAGACCACTCAGTTTCTTTTGGGATCTCTTCTTCCTAATCCTATTCATTATGGGCTTTTGATCTCTGTTCTAGGAACTCTTCTTATTCTAAACATTCTTTTTGGGTAAGGGCATCTTTTCAAGGAACTTCAATTAACATGTCTATCTTAATATTTTTACTAAATCTGAATCTACAGGGCAGATCTCTACTGACCTGAGTAATCAATCACCTACTTTATTTCTCCACTGGAATGATGCACAAACACCTTGAACTTAGTATGTCCAAAACAAAATTTGCAAACCCAATAGATTGATTATAGTTTTTAGGCAGGAAAAGTAAGTTAAATAAATAAATATAGGGCATTCACATTAGAAAGGAATAATTTAAAACTTCTGTTTGTAGGGTACTTCCTGGTGGTGCAAGTGGTTAGTTAAGCACAGCACAATGAAACTGTCAGCAGCCACTGGATTGAGTTCGATCCCCAGCCAGGGAGGTGACCCACATGGAGAGGCAGATCTCTTCGGTCCCACCCTCTGTTCCCCTCAGCAGGCTATTTTAGTCAATCTACCTATTTTGCTCCCCACTCTGTCTCTAATCCTCTCCCCAACCCCCATACCTTTGGTCTCTACCCCAGATTTTGCACACATAAATAAATAGATCTTTAAAAGAAGAAAAACAAAAACGAGTGATAAAGTATTGATCACAAAGATATACAAAGAACTGATGAAACACAATAAAGATAAACAACCCCACAAAAAATGGGCAGGAGAGCTAAAAAGACACTTCTCCAAAGAGGAAATGCAGATGGCCAACAAACATGAAAAAATGTTCAACATCACTCATAATAAGGGAAATGCAAATTAAAACCACAATGAGATACCACCTCACCCCAGTGAGAATGGCACATCTTCAAACAACTAGCAACAACAAATGTTGGCGAGGATATGGAGAAAAAGGAACTCTCCTGCACTGCTGGTGGGAATGCAAACTAGTACAACCACTATGGAAAACTGTTTTTCTCCAAAAGTTTCCTCAAACTGCTTAACATGGAGCTTCCATATGGCCTAGCAATCCCACTCCTAGGTATCTAGCAAAAGACACAAAAACACTGATTCAGAAAGACACCTGCACCCCCATGTTTATTGCTGCCTTATTTACAATTGGAAAGGACATAGAAACAGCCCAAATGCCCAAAAGTAGATGACTGGATTAAAAAGATATGGTATGTATACACAATGGAATATTAACTTGGCAACCAAAAAAAAAAAAAAAAAGAAACACATGTCTTTTGCAGCAACATGGATGGAGCTGGAGAGAAGATCATGCTTAGTGAAATAAGCCAGCAAGAAAAGGAAAAATACTGGATAGTTTCGCTCATAGTGGGAGTATAATGGACCAGGCGAGAAAATAATAATAATAATGAACAGCTATAGACCAGAGACATTTTATGGGGGGGGGGGAGTGGGGAATGGGAGCAAAAGCAGTGGGGGGAGGGAAATTCACTGTACTATGGTGATGACATAGGGTGATTTGTTGATGGGAAGCCCACGGGGATTACAGCTGAGATGAAAAATGTACAAAATGATGTAAAAATAAACTATTATAAAAAAGAAAAAGAAAATCATCTGTTTGCGTTTCATGTAAACACAAGGACTGGGATTGGAGTGATGCAGCTATATACCAAGGAATTCCAATAGTTACCCAGAGCCATGAGAAGGAAAATGTAAAGAACTGTGAGAGATTGAATTTCTGTTCTTTAAAGCCACCATGTTTGTGGTTATTTATGGCAGCCCTTGAAAACTAATATCCCCTACTAAAAATCTACAACACAGACATGCTTGTATAAGTGGGCAAAGCTATAATATTTATAATGGGCTAGTGGGCTCATTGCAACATTCCTTATACTCTCAAAAAAAAAAAAAACAGAGGTGACCTAAGGGCCCATTAATAGGTAACTATTTTTTAATATAAATTACAGTATATTCCATTTCAAGTGTAATGATATTCAGCTATTAAGAGTAAGTTTTCGTACTGACAAGGGAGAAGGTCTATGCTACATTTCTAAGTGGTAAGATTAAGCAGCAGACAAACATGAGTGTATACAATTTTAAAACTACAGTTCTATATACATATGCACATGGGTATATTATCACCTGAATGAAAATATGGAAGAATATGAAATAATGATCATTAAAATATCAACAGTGTTTAACAGTTGAATACCTGGAGCAGGGGTGGGGGGGAACTTTGATTTTTTTTACTTCCTACGTTTAATTGATGATTTGTCCATGAGGCCATACTTCTTTTGTAATGGAAAAAAATATATAAGCATTTCTTCCACACCAAAATTCTTTCAGTTGCTCAAACATTCCATTCTCATTCACATTTTAAGTTTTTGTCCACGATTTCCTGCTGCCTGGAAAACTGCCTCAGCTAACACCTTAGTCTGGCTTTTCATCTTTTAAGGATTTCTTCATCACTTGCTCCTGGAAGCCTGTCCTGAGTACCCTTCTCCTCCTTCAGACTGGGAAAGCTGGGTTAGGTGCTCCACTTTGTTGCCAAGCACCCTGTACATCCTAAGTACTTACACGTACAGGCTGTGCATGTTTGTTTTACGTTCCCTCCACTAAACTGTCTTTTACACTGTCAAATTCCCAGTCAATAGTCAGTATTTATTGAATTCACTGGTTTATGCACAGAGCATTAGTGAAAATCCAATTCCTTTTAATCCAAAGAAAAAATAGAGATATATGAAGACATTAAAGGAGGAACCAAAGGTAATTCAAAGATTATGGTTTTATTATTTTTAAAAATATTTCCATTATTTTTTGAGATAACATTGTTTTGCAACACTGTTTATGATTTACAGGTATAAATTCACACCTCTTCAGATATATGTTACAATACCACACCTACCACCAATGCACTCAATCCTCCACCACAGTTCATCAGGCCTCTCCCGCTTTCACTCCCCATCTCCACCCCCACTTTCTGGTAGCCTCTGAATATATAGTTGAAGAGCTGGGTGGAGAAGCAGAAGATAAAAAACAAGGCATCTTGAGAGAAAGACATGTGGGTACTTTGATTTGTCTGAATTTCATCTCACCTATGCAATCAAAATCCCACCCCAACAGGGGTTATCCAGAACATCCATACCCTAAACACATACATCTTTTTCTTTTTTAAGATTTATTTATTTATTTATTTATGCATACAGAGCTGGGGTACAGGCCAGAGATGCAGAGGCAGGGGTGGTAAGAGGATTCACCAGAGACAGTGTGGTGAACAGATCAGGCAGATTGATGAAGTACACTGCAGAGGGGAGCAGCGGGTGACACAGGAAAAGGCTGCTGCACCATGTGGGTCACCTCCTGGGCCAGGGATGGAACTCATATTGAAGCGGCTGTGGCTAGCTTGCAGTGCTGGGCTATAACCCACTGTGCTACCATGCAGAGTGCAGGTTCCCCAAACACATACTTCTACAGCTGTGTGACTTTGTTCAAATTATTCATGCAGCCCAGAATGCTCTTTCTTTTGTCCTTGCAGGAGCTCTTGATGGAGGTCACCACAGCCTTCTCTGTCAAACACACTCTTGTTTTTCCAGGCCCCTCCGTGTTTTCCTCTCCACTTTATTTTTTTCTTTAAGATTTACTTATTTATGCATACAAAAATTTTAATGTAGGTGCAGGGGGGCTGGTGAGAGGATTCACCAGATAGAGTGGGAAGAACCAGTGGATGGACTGAACTGCACTGATGAGAGCAACAGTAGGTGAGACAGGAGAGGTTGGCTACAACATCCTCTGCCAGGGATTGAACTGGTGCACTGGCTGTCAAGAGTTTGATAGTGCTATCTTTAACCCCTGAACCACCAGGGAGGCCCTGCCACTCTATTTTAAACTCACTTGTCAGCACCATCTCCTCCATCCCTTGACTTTTTAATGCTGGAATTCCAACAATACAATAATACCACTCAGAAGACGAATGAAGAGCCCATAGTATAAAAAAAAAAAATAAAAACAAAAACAAACCAGTGTAACGCATAATGCCAAACACTGTGGAGCAATGTCAGCAAACTCCCGAGGGAACTAGTGTGACCCAAGAAGTGTGCATCTTGTTGTCTTGCCTTTCAACAGATATTTGCAAACAAAAGTTCAAGAACTGTGACACTTACAAATCCTTCTTTCTAAAAACCAGCAGATTGTAAAGTCTAGACAGCTAAGAGATATATCAAAATAAAGAACTCAGGAATAAAGAAGCTATGGTCAAAGGATCAGTGATA
>NW_004567120.1:11490053-11525195 GCF_000260355.1 Condylura cristata
ACAGCAACATGGAAGGAGCTGGAAGGGATTATGCTCGGTGAAATAAATCAGAAGGAAAAAGAAAAATATCAGACAGTTTCACTTATAGGAGGAATATATAAAAACCAAAGAAGAAGTCAGGGAAAAAACTTGCAGGCAAACTATAGAACTGAGATACACAGCTGGGGGTGGGAAGAGAGAAAAGTCAAAACAGAGGAGGGAAGAGCAGAAGAGACTGTGATGAAGATGATGGTTCACGGGTGATTTGTGGTGGGAATTTTATAAGGATTACACCTGAGGAGAGAAATCAAACATACAAAGATGAACAATGGGGCCCTCCCTGGTGGCACAGCGGGTTAAAGCACAGAAGTAAGAAGCTAAAGCCACTTCAGCACGAGTTCGATTCCCAGCCCCGGAGGTGACCCACATGGCAAGGCAGACCTCTCCTATCTCGCATGCTGCTCCTCTCAGCAACATACTTTGGTGATCAGCCTGTTCTGTTCCCCACTCTGCCTCTGGTGAATCCTCTCACTGCCCCTGCACCTCTAGCCTGTACCCCAGTTCTGTATGTACAAATAGTCTTTAAAAAAATGAACAATGATATAAAAAATAAAATTTTAAAAATAAAAAAAAGGATCAGTGATAAACACTGAATTCATGTAAACCTGAACCAATACCAAACAACTTAAACAAATGTAAGCATAGAATCGAATGTAGATGTAATAAACTATGAGAAGGTAAAGCTAATAATATAGCTAATAAAAAACAGCAGACAGGAGGGGAAGTGAAGGAGGGTTATTTTGTCGTATTTAATAATGATAGCTCACTTTCTCATGTTTATAATCGTTTGCTATTTCTATGAACCAGGCATTGTCCCAAGTACCTTGCTTATACTAACACTTTTTTTCTTTACAGCCACCCAATGAAGCAGGCACTTTTTAATCCCCATTCTGAAATGACAAAATTGGAGCACATAGAAATTAAATAATTTGTCCACATTACAATAAACGGCATAACGGATTGAACGAAGTAAGCTGCCTCTTAAAGAGCTATGCAGAGAGTCACTCAGCTATCAAAAAAACAAACCCAGAAATGAAATTGTAATGATGACAGCCTCTATATTTTTCAAACATTTTATCTTAACTTTAAAATATCTTTAGGCCCTCCTTGGTGGTGCAATGGTTTAAACCACAGCACTATGAAGCTGGCCACCACCCCTTCAGCTCAAGTTGGATCCCCTGAAGGGGAATCCCAAGGAAGTGACCCAAGTGATGCAACAGACCTCTCCTGTCTTGCCCACCACTCCTCTCAGCAGTGTACATTGTCAGTCTGCCTGTTCTGCTCCCCACTCTGTCTCTGGTGAATCATCTCACCACCCCTGCTCCTCTGGCCTGTACCCCAGTTCTGTACGCATAGGTAAATAAATCTTTTTAAAACAGTCTTTTAGAGGCTGCTGTTTGTTGAGAAGGAGGAAATATGTGTCTGAAGTTTATACCAATGCCTTTACTTTCATTCTGGTGTTTTTTGTTTGAGTCAACCATTTAAAATGTATCCATACCTTTAAAAATAGCATGTATATTATTACTATTAAAATGTTTCTATCTATCCTGTTATTAATCCTATACAATAAAAGTGGTGCCTAGAATAATGTTCATTAATATTATAGCAGTTAACATTTATGAATTGGTAACTATCTGCCAGGTAACAGAATAAACACTTTAAATGGATTGCTTCATTATCAAACTAAACTTATAAATAGATACTATTTTTGCTCTCCTTTCATTCAGATAAGGAAACTGTGCCACAATAATGATTATTTCCTTGCTGGTGCTGATTAGGAGGGTTTTCCTCGTATTTTTCTGTACTTTGCGATATTGCTTACTTATTTTATAGTGGATATACATCATTTTTCAGATAAAAACATGAATCCCATTCTAAAATGTGTTTTTAAATAGATAACCATGAAGACCTTTTGCTGAACAGTTTTTCTTTCTATCCTTTCTCTAGATCATGCCATAAACTCCCATAGCTTTGAATACTGTTCAGAGGCAAGTAGCTCCCTGACCTGCATTTTTTTTTAAAGATTTATTTATTTATTCATACAGAACTGGGGTACAGGCCAGAGATGTGGAGGGTGAGAGGATTCACCAGAGAGAGTGGGGAGCAGAAAAGGCAGATCTACGAAGTACACTGCTGAGGGGAGCAGCGGGCGGGTCAGGAGAGGTCTGCCACGCCATGTGGTCGCCTCCGGGGCAGGCGGAATCGAACTCATGCGGAAGCGGCTTTAGATTCTCAGTGCTGTGCTTTAACCCGCTGCGCCACCAAGGAGGGCCTGACCTGCATTTTTATTCCCCATCCTGAAGTGGCAAAATTGGAGTACATAGAAATTAAATAATCTCCTACAGGTCCACTATAGGACCTGCCTTCTGACGTCCAGGCACATCCCCAACTGCCAATTACACACATCACCTTGTATGTCTTAGACTTATCTCAATGTCAACATCTCCAAAACCTTAGTCACGACCCCGACTGGCGGTGCCGCCTCCGTGTTTCCTAACCCCACTAGACTAAACAAACTAGAAATATATTAACCATCTTTTATTCTCTCCCTTTCTCTCACCCTGTGTACCCAATCTGTCACCAAGTGTGTGCTACCCCAAAATACACACCAAATCTGTCTACTTTTCAGCATCTCCATTTCCAATTCCCTAGTCCAAATGATCACCCTTTTTTTGAAATTACACTTTATTAGTCAACCTTTTAAAATTAGAAATCTTGCCCCCTTACAGTTCATTCTCCTCACAGCCACCAGAGAGATGCTAGGAAACAGAATTGTCTATCTTCCCTGCTTAAAATTCTTAACTGAATTCCTATTGTTCTAAGGATAAACTTCAACCCTCTCACCATAGGGCGTATGGCAGGAACCTGTATAACTAAACCAGGATTTTGTTAGTAGCAGTATTAAGCTAGCTGAAAATAAAGCCTCACTACATTCCATTATGGCAAGTGGAAGTCATCCAGTTCAGTTCCGACCAATAAGATAAGCAGAAATCTATGGAAGAAGGCTTTCCAAGAACACTGTAACTGTCCAAATGGAACGAGACAAGCTCATGTGACACGGTTTTTGCCCTTTGCTCTGTCTCCTTTTTCCATCTGGAAGGTAGAACTGCCTTCTTGGAAGTGTGAAGATGGAATCTGTACTCACAGGATTACAGAAAGAAGGATGGAAACTTAGGTCCTTGCACTTTCCTCTGTCCTGGAATGCTGATGTCAAGACTCCATTGTGTCAGAAAACAAAGCCCTTATTTTGTTTAACCAACACAACCTGTTTCTGCCACATGCAGCCAAAATCATCTCTACAGATGCAATCACTCATGACATGCATGGTCCCTGCCTACCTCTTCAGCTTTATCTCAAGTAACTCTCCTCCTCATTCACTACATTGCAACCACAATGACATTTTTTTTTTTTACTTGTTAAACCCTGTTCTGCACAGGGTGCTTGCCTGTGCTTCTTTCTCAACCCAGAATAATCATTGTTCACATTTCTACTCTTTATTCTGGTCTGAGCTTAAAAAACATCTTAATATGGACTTTCCTGACATCACTGCCTAGTCCAAATTAGGTGTTTATATAGTACCCTGAACTTCTCCTTCTTAACATGCTTCATAATTTACATATATTTTTCCTTGGGGTAGTGTCTGTTTACAATACTAGCTATGATTTAGAGGTATAGGCTCACATTTCTTCAAATTTATGTCATCACACCACCTCCACCACCAAAGCACCAGTAGTCAATCCTCTACCACAGTCCATTGGGCACCCAAACCCCTCTTTGCTCTCTACCTCCCTGTCTAACTTCTATTCTGCAGTCATACTTCTGGTTGTTTTGATTTCGTTTAGTCTGTTCCTTTGTTTTCTTTCTTTATATTCCATATATAAATGAAATTACTCAGTATTTGTCTTTCTCCTTCTGACTTGTTTCACTTAGCATAATTCTTTCCAGTTCCATCCATGTGGTTGCTAATGGTAAGATTTCATCTTTTTTTCAGCTTAGTAATATTTCATTTTGTGTGTTTATACTACATCTCTTTATCCACTTATTTATCATTGAACACTTAGCTTGTTCCATAGGTTAGTTATTGCAGAGAGTGCTGCAATGAACTTTGGAATGTGTATATCCCTTCTAAATAGTGTTTTGTTGTTCTTCAGGAAGATACCTAGCAATAGAATTGCTATATTATGTGGTAGATCCAGCATATCTTAGGTTTCAATATTTTAAGAAACCTCCATCCTATTTTCCAGTTTCCAGAATAGACCAGACTTCATTCCCACTAACAATATTTTAGGGTTCTTTTTTTTTTTTTCCATAATCTCCCTTGTCCTCATTTGTTTTTTGTCTTTTTGGTATGGGGCTATTCTTATGGGTTTGAGGTGGTACCCCATTGTGGTTTAGATTTGAATTTCCTTGCAATAGGTGACTCTGACCATTTTTTCATGGGTCCCTTGACCATCTGTATGTCTTCTTTTGAGAAGTGATTATTTAATTCTTTTCTGCATTTTTTAAATGAGGTTGTATGTTTTATTATTCCTGTGTAATTATGAGCTCCCTACAGAACTTAAATAATAGTCCCTTTTCTGATGTATGTTGTACAAATATTTTCTCCCACTTGATAGGGTATTTTTTTCTTTCCAATGACAGTTTCTTTTGCTATGCAAAAGCTTTTGTTTTATATTACCTCATTTGTTTATTTTTGCCTTAGTTTCCCTTTTTACTGGAGTCCCCAAAGTCATCACTGAAATTAATGTAGTGTTTACCTATGTTTTTTTCTATGTATTTTATGACTTCAAGTCTTACAGCTAAGTCTTGAATTCATTTTGAGCTAGTTTTTGTGTATTGTGTGAAATAGTGGCATAGTGGTCTAGTTTTCCTAACACCACTTGTTGAATAGACTTTCCTTTCTCCCTTGTATATTCTGGCTCCTTTGTCATAGATTAACTGTCCATACAATGTGGGTTTATCTCTTGGCTCTCAATATTATACCAGTGAACTGTGTATTTATTCTTATTCCAATAGCATACTGTTTTGATCTCTATAGCTATGTAAAATAGTTTCAATTTTTCTTTATACAGTTTTTTTTCTTTTAGTTTATGCTCATCTTCCCAACTAGACTCTGAGTTCTATAATGCCAAGTACTTTGTCTTGTCTACTACTAAATATCTAGCCCTGATAACAGTGACTATAACATAGAAGAAACTGAATCAACAGAGCTAATAAATGAACAATCTTGTGACATTCCATGACTTTTGTAATGTTTTCCCTCCTCTCTTGAATCATAATTAATGACTCCATCCTCTATACTTCCACATCATATTGCTTTGACTTGTATTTTAACTCAAACTTTTTTTAAATATTTATTTGTGTTTACAGAACTGGGGTACAGGCCAGACATGCAGGGGCAGTGAGAGGATTCACCAGGGACAGAGTGGGGAGCAGAACAGGCAGATCGTCGAAGTACACAGCTGAAGGGAGCAGCAGGCAGGTCAGGAGAGGTCTGCCTCGCCATGTGGATATCACCTTGGGGCAGGCGGGGATTGAGCTCATGTAGAAGTGGCTTTAGCTTCATAGTGCTGTGCTTTAACCCACTGCACCACCAGGGAGGGTCTTAACTCAAACATTTTAACAAATAAGGAATGCTGAAAAACATCTCAATGCCTGTTCAGGAAAAAGGCACACAAAAGTTTATTATAATACAGTGTATTAAATGCAATATTTGAAGTACAAAAAGAATAGAACAAGAAGCAATGTGAATGATTTAATTGTGTGATGAATGAGACCAGGGAAGGTTTTCTAAGAAGTAGTAACATCTGGGCAGCCTTTTAAAGCTCAAATGAGTATTTTCCAGATAGATATGAAGAGGAAATCCACGCAGAGTAACTAGCACCTCCTGCAGTGTGAAAAAGCAGAGGGTACAAACAGAGCATCAATGAAGAGTAAAGCATGAGGAAGGTAGTAGGAGCATTGTGTTGAGTAACATTATCGAGGCGGAAGCCTTTGTCATGCTGAACCTGGGTTTCTCCATAAGACTGTCGTCATGACTATTTAGAAATCTTGTCCAAAGAACTGTAGAACAAATAGAACCATGATTTATATTTCATAATTTACATAATCAATTTCATGCATGATTTTGTTGCCAACCATTAGAAAATTATTTTCCTCTGAGACATTACTAGGTGGGTGAAGCCACATGTACATGGTCCACGGCCCTGCCCATCTGAAACACCCCAACTGGCTCCATCCTCTGTGGAAGAAATGGTCCTGAATCAAGCTTGCAGACGTAGGGCCCTGAAGTGTCTATGATATTACCATAAGTAGCTTTGATTTTATGGACAACACATAGGCATGAAAGGATTTTAAGCAGAGGAGAGATTATCCTCAGATTCGTGTCTTGGAAGCATCGTTTCGAAGGAAACACTGGCATCAAGGAAACCAGTTAGGATTCTATTGCAATGCTAAAAGTAATTGAGAATCTCTACTAAGGCAGTGTCAGCGAGGGATAGAGGGAATAAGATTGGGGAGATGATTCAGAGGCAAAATCAATCAGGCATAGCAACTGATTGGACATGGGAGTAGACAAGAGAGAAAGTAGTAAGGAATAATATGAAAGTTTCTTTTCTAGAAATTGACCATCAGGTAGTTTAGTGAGAGAGGTAAGACAGGAAGGAAAGCACCACTGGAGGGGGGGATAATTAATTCAGTTTAGGCCTTTTGGTATTTGAGATTTTCATGGGCTTTCCAAGTGGAGATGTCCAGTTGGTTAGATAGACACATGGATCTAGAGCCCTGAGAGAGTAGCCTGGGTTGGAGATATGAGATTGAGACTTGTCAGAAAAGATGATAACCTAAACGAGGTCTTGAGCAGTCAACACAGGGAGGAAAGAATGGTAACAACTTAGACCTGATGATACTCACTGACTGATTGGATAAATGGAATGTGGAAAAGAGCTTAAGGCAATCCTAAAGTTACTGATTTTGGAGACAAGGCAGGTGACAATTCCAATGTTGCGGTTTGAATCCCCCCCCCAACCCATCTGTTGAAGTCCTAAACCCCATTATCTCAGAAGGTGACTATTTATGGAGACAGGACCTTTAAAGAGGTAGTTAAGGAAAATTAAGGTCATATGGATTGGCCCTAATGCAATCTAACTGATCTTCTAAGAAGGGGAAATTGGCCCTCCCTGGTGGCGCAGCGGGTTAAAGCGCTGCGCTGGGAGGCTAAGCCACTCCGCATGAGTTCGGTCCCCGCCTGCCCCAGAGGTGACCACATGGCACGGCAGACCTCTCCTGGCCCGTCCGCTGCTCCCCTCAGCAGTGTACTTCGCAGATCTGCCTGTTCTGCTCCCTGCTCTGTCTCTGGTGGAGCCTCTCACCGCCTCTGGCCTGTACCCCAGTTCTGTATGCACAAATAAAATAAATCTAAAAAAAAGGGGGGGAAATTAAGACAAGGTCAGGCACAGAGGGGAAAATTAGTGAATAAGAGGATGACCATCTGCAGGGTAAAGAGATTATGTAGAAAACTGTGGAAGTACATGACATCACCTGAGAACTGTAGCTAGAGTGAGGTCATCAAGGATAGAATCATAAGGAGTATCAATATTAAGGAGCAGGTTCTGAGGAGCAGAACCAGGGCAAGGAGAACAGTCAGAGACAGGATGAAGAGAGAGAACTCATAATTGCTTTTTTCCATTCTGCTTTTAATTATAAATTAGTTGAGTACATATTGATCTCAGTCCTCAAAGGGCTTTCACATAATAAAGAAAACAATCTCTTACTCATTCCTCAATCTCCAGTACCAAGCACAGTGCCTGACATTTAATATTCCTGCAATAAATATTTGTTAAATCGAATGGAATTGAAATTAGGACTCCATTCCCCTCTCGGTATTGTTTGCTTATTTCTGGAGTGTGCAGCATGTGTTGCAACTGATATTTTAAGTTCATAGTGAAAAATCATTTCAATGTGTCCTAGGCTTGGTCCTCTTCCAACCCAACCCCCAGGACAATAGTTTTCATTATAACCTTCTGTCTTTGCCATTCTGGATGGAATTCTGTGCACAGAAGTTATATACATATATGGGTATATCTATGTAACAAATCGCAGCACAGAAGCCCCCTGGGTTCCCTCAGGCTCTGGTATGACATATTTGAGCCATATAAATTCAGCTTCTCCTCTGGCATCTGTTAGCCGACTCACTTGCAACTCCACCTCAGCAGTGGTCTCTCAGTCCTTTCAAAGCAGGGAAAGAGTACTGTGTGCTGAGAGGCCATGGCAAAGAATCCTCCAGAGAACTGTGAGGACTGTCACATTCTAAATGTAAGTTGATTCATTTTTTCTCCTTTTGAGCAGAAGCATGGTTTCACAGATTTCTGGGATTGCAAAGTGTACATTAGAAAGTAAAATCAAAAGTGACTCTGAACTGACTTGCTATGTTAAGGGTTATTGTGTATTATTTTATTCTCTCTGTTCTTTACTTAGGCAGAGGCTTTTAAATCCAAGAAGATATGTAAATCACTTAAGATTTGTGGATTGGTGTTCGGTATCCTGGCCCTAACTCTAATTGTCCTGTTTTGGGGGAGCAAACACTTCTGGCCGGAGACTCCCAAAAAAGTAAGTAGATGCACTTTCTTACCTGACGCTTCTAGTTTGAATTTGATTGCATTTAATTAGTCACTGCCGTGTGTTACTCTGAAAATGAAAATCATTACATCCTGTGTTTATTTGCTAGTGGTGTGAACAACTAAATTGAGATTGAATTTTCTCCCCCTTTTATTTGTCCAATTATTTTCAAAAGGAAAAAATGTAACTTCTGTATTTTGGTTAAAAAAAATGATAAGATGTGGAAATGTCTATTCTTCTGTAGTACTTGACTTTAGGGAGTTAAGACTTCTCCAAGTAGCAACATTTTTGCTGTTAAGAAAAAAATACTCTCCATGTTTCTCTCAATTATCTGGGTAGAAACTGATGGGAATGTAATTATATCACCACATAAGGAGAAACCACCAGAAATGGGAGCAAAGGATTTTCAGGGATTATGTTTCTGACTTAATGTATCTGCTGTGAGGACAGGCAGCAAGTTCTTTTTTCAAAAGGAGCAATTCTCAGACCTCGGTTCACATTTATTTATGACTAAAAAAAAAAAACAAAAAAAACAGCCTAGAGCTTCTCAGCTCCTTACCAGCCAGCCACAGCCATCACTGTCCCACTGAGACAGTAACACTACCAGGTAGAAACAGACACACCGAATCATTAATCACAGGTATCTCAGAAAACTTGTGATATGAGGGTCATTCAGTGAAGCTTGACAGGCTCTGTTGTAGTTGGTTTTAGTGTGCCTAAGTGTTATTGTCATTCCTGGGCTGACACACACTGGGAACCATTCGATGTGACCCAATAGAAATCATAGACCCTTCAAATTAACCATTTCTATTTGAAAGAAAATTAACAGATGCACAAGCGACAAGATGTGAAGGTGGTTTTCTGGCTTTGCCACAAATTTCTCTCTTCATGGGGGTTGCTGTTGCTGCTGTTATTAATGTGTTGTCATGAGCCACTCTTTTCTATTTGATAAGGGAAAGGCACAAATACAGGAGGGAGGATGAGACAAGAAGAAAATGGGTTGGCATGGACCTTTAGGGGTCAAAGGAGCTATAGGAGCAGAGAGGAAAGGATACAGATTGATGAGGAAGAAAGGGAAATAACAGAAAATCAACTGGACAAGTGCCCAAAAGAGAAGAGGAAAATAAGGCATAATCACCCTTGGAATCTTCACTTCTGCTTCCATACCCACTTTGATTTACTCCCAGACAAGTAAATACATTTAACTTCTAAGTTTCAGTAGGAGGGAGAATGAAGAGCAACCCCAGCTAATTTGTTTGACTTTTTATTTATACCTTAACCCAGAAAGTATGTCAATGCCTATAGTGAACTTCTCTCCCTCCCACCCTCTCTCCTCCCTGCTTCTGAACTACTTACTGTTCAGATGTCTTTCTGGAGAAGCTATGTTCAGTCTAACAAGGTGGGTAAAACAATTGAGATCAGGAAGGAAATAGCAAATGAATCATTGCCAAGATGTATTCCTATCCAATTCTATTACCATTTAACTAATTCCCAAAGTGACAGGCTGCCCACAAATTGAATCTTGGCTCCTCTGAACAAGTGCAGATGAGTTACAGCACAATAAACTCCTTTGTTCTCCAGGCCCATAATGTACTTAACTGAGTGCGGTACATAGCTGGCCCTTCTGACCGCCCGTGCATGCTTGCCTACCATGGGGCCATGTGGCCTTGCTTGTTGATTGTACCATTGGTGCTGTAAATGCTACTCGGATGTTTATGTGTTTCTCTAGATTGCAATGCTATTTTCCCGAGTGTGATTACAGAAGGCCAGGTGGGTGCCTCGCGTTTATCGTGCAAGGTATCAACCACACCAGCAGGACCCATGGGCCACTCTGCATCCTTATTCCATCATCTTTCCCTCTGGTTCCAATTCTCTTTTTAATGGATTATTTGGGGGAATTCTGTGATTCCTCAAACCAAAAGTAAAATCCAATCAGTGCATGAAGAGGAAGTGGGGTATGCTACTGAATGATGTTTATCAGAGAATTAAATACTTTACAAAGTAAACCATATTGGGATATAATTTTCAACAAACAGTGCTCAGAAATGAACTAATCTGTTGCAAAGTCATTTGGTAAAAAGAGAGTGGGTGTCTCCTAGACAGGTTTTCAACTTTGGATAAAGGTTGCATGTTCTCCATTCCAAAGGGGAGACGTGGTTTATGTCTTTGCCAGTTAAGTCCCAGCCTCACCAGGACACCAGGCTGGGTCCACTGCAAATGATAAATCCACCGGAGACAGGTGTTTCACGCAGTCTGCTATTAACTTCAGTTCCCAGACAAAGGGCCCAGGAGACCATCTTTGTTTCCAATGGCCAAGACAGCCAATAAGCCTGCCTGGGAGCTGACATATGAATCCTGGGCAGAGAACAGTCAGATTAGTCTAGAAAAATTTAGAGAGGAAAAGGGTCTGGGCATCTTGAACAAATTAAACGCACTCTCCTCTTAAGTTTACGGCCCCGCAAGAAACAGCATTTAGAAGATTCAAACACAGACACTTCTTGGCTTTTCTAGCCCCTTTTAGGACTTCTGGAGACTAGGGAGCACTTGGTGGAGAGAACTTTTGATGCTGTTGTCTTTCTCCATGACAGCCATTTACTTGCTGTCCTGGAATTTCCTCCAAACTTTTAACGTTTGCTCCTCTAGCCTCCACCACACTGCCTTTTAATTTTTTTTTGACATCTGTTTATAATAAAGTGTTTATTTAACATGGCACATCTGGTGTTGACATTTCCATACCAGTACCGCCTCCCCTTCCTTCCATTACCTCCCAGCGTGGTGTGTACAAAAACCTAGGTTCTTAATTCCAAAAGGGGTCCAGGAATCCCTTTCCCTTGCCAGGCTTGAGTCTTGTCATACACCTGAAGCAGGAGTGGGTGTGCCACACACACACTCACGCGCATACACAGGGAGAAAGTGAAACAAAGAGAACTAACTCCGGCACCCACTCAGCTACAGGCCCCCTAACCCACAGCCACACTCAGGAGCCACTAGAGCTGAATGGAAGCCCATCCTTTAAGCTCTCCACTCAGCTTTCCTCATCAGGCAGAAGGGACCTATTCCGTCCGTCCCAGAGATTTGGAGAGAGCATCACGACGAGGCTGCACTTCCAGGCAGTGACTGCTCAGGGATCTCTGAAGCGGACTCCTTGGAGAAGCATTCTGGCTTACAGCTCCCGTATTACACACTTAACTTGAAACAGCTAGAAGGCAACTCCCCAGCTAATTAATCCATCATGGAGAAAAATCAGAAGAAAAAAAAAAAAAAGCCCTGAAACTAGTAGTTCGTAGAGAGCGCACAGACCTGGTAGCCTAGCCCTTCGAATTCTTTGTAGAAAGAGGCAGAATTGTAATCTGTTTAATGAAATGCTGTTCTTCCTGCTGTGTGGGAATGGCCTGGTGACTTTAGGGCTTTTTGGAAAGATCCACACCGGAGTCGCTGGTTCCTGGAGACGCCCCCTCAACTGCGACACATTACCAGTATGCGCTGTGGAGAGGTGGGGGTGGGGGCATCCTTCTGCCACCCTGCCCAGCTCAACCACAGATGCCCATTGAAACAGCCGCGCTCAAGGCATCATTCTAAGCTGACAACCCTAGCTCAGAAAAAAACCATTTTCTTGTGACCTTTGGATCCAGCTTTCTTGATGCCTAGGTCTGTGATGCCTGCGAGGGTGATAAGCTTTCCTTCCCAGACGGCCTGGGCTTTCCCGACACAGCAGTTGGGTGGGTGGGCGTGGGTCTGGAGAAGTATTCATACCCTCAGGGAAAAATTGGAATTGTAGCTGGAATCTCTTTAGCAGGGAACTGAGCTTCACCAGATGGTGCCACGTCGGCATTTTTGAAATGAACACTCGCTTCCTTTTCTTTTCCTACACAACCATTATGGGAGCCAACTCCATCCTCTACAGAAACTCTCACTAGGCCAGCTCTTGCTCTGGGCTGCTCAGGGGCAGCTCCCACCAATTATGGAGCACCGCTGTGGCCATCTTAAACAGTCCCTTCAATCTTCTAAGTTGGCATTTGCTGAGCAACTTGGTGGCACCCCGGCAAGGAGAGACTTTGTCTTCAAAGGGAGCTGAAACTTAATGGCTGAGAGTGGGCCTGGGGCTGCAGGAGAACACTCCCAGGTAATCTGCAGGTAGTGGCCGGCTCGTGGTCAACCAGAGACATGTCCGCCCATGTCTGCGTGGGAATGATGTTGTCAACCCCACAACATTGCACCTGGCAAGGGATGTGAGCTCAAGATGGGAATGAAGCCTCCAGAGGAATTTGGTGACTTGTTCCATGTGACAAAGCTTGCAAGGGGCAGAGTTGAGCCCAAGTCCTGGTCTAGGGATTTTTTTTCCAGGATTCTTCAGCTGTCTTTAAGAATGGGGGAGGAGGAGGTAAAGTGGTGCTGGGTAGGGAAAATTTCCCAGCCAGCTTGAGTTTGTAGATGAAAGAAATGTTTTTCCTTGTTGAAAAAGAGGAATGTCTGTGCTGCTTAAGCCAATTTTTTTTCAGGGCTGAGAACTGGTGATTGAAGATGCAGAAGTCCAGCTTTGCATAAGACACAATCTGTCTGCTCTGTGTTTGGTAAAGAAATATCCAGAGGTCCTTTAATTCCCACAGGCTAGGCTGGTAGTAATATGGTACAATGAATTCCTTTCCCTTTCTTTCTTCCAGCCTAACACCTGCTAGCCAGCTATTCTGAGCATGTATTTCACCTTTGGAGAGTATACCTCATAAACAGACAGTAAAGGATGAAGGTGGAGAGAAGAGCAGCAAGATTTATCACAGGCTTCAAAAAACAAACCTAAGCCAAATGTCCTCAAATCCCTTTCAGGACAGGCTAAAGCTGCTTGCCCCCCAAACAGATCCATCACACGAAGGTCTAAGGTTGCTTGACTCTTTATAAAAAGCTTTCTTTTCTGATCTCAGAGATTGTCACAAATGGAGGCAAGAAAGCAGGGCAAAGTGTGAAAGGGGGATGTTAGGGCTCATTTGCTGCCTGAGTGGAGGATTTAACGTGTCTGAAGAAAGAATTCCTGAGCAGGGAAGAGAAGCGAGTCTGCATGCGGTGCACGTCTTCTCTGCGTTGTCTGTTTATATCTCTCCCTGCCTGGGTGTACCCACACATTCATCTCATTTCCTTTCTGAGTCACATTCCACTCCACTGCTTCCCTGTCCGACTCCAGGGTTCAGGTTCTTGTAGTTAACACCAGTCTTCTGGGTGGGTGGAGTGGGAAGTCATGGAGTGGTGCTGGAACGATCCCCCCACCCTGTTCCCTAAATGTCTCTTATATTCAGTGCCACTGTGCTTAAACCCACCATTAGTAATTTCTTCCTTTGAGTAAGTGCTGTACTTTTTTTTTTTAACAGACAAATGCCCATCGCTAACATCTTAGTATGAAATCATTTGTCAGATTGACTTCTTCTTTGACATAAGGAACCTGAAGCACCACAAAATTCCTTCATGTCTAGACAGGAGATAAAAAGACAGAGGGAGATGGGATGAGCGGGGAGGGATAGGAGGACACAGCGTGAACAGGATATGAAAGGAACAGAAAAGGGAAATTAGAAGCACCAAAGATTAACCGTCCCTATTTGCCAGTTTGGCCGAAGTGTATTCTTCATCAGACTCTGTCCTTGTTCAATTCCTTCTGGAAAAAAACTGTGAGGACAGTGTTAGATGAGTTACTGGAAGCTTGTGCTGAAAGGGGACAAAACCACTTATTCCTTTATCTCCAGAAATACCCTCATCTCCAAACCAGCGAGTTTAGTAGAGAGAAAAGCACTTCTGAGGCCAAAGGTATGAGCTCAGTCTTCATATGGGCCAGTGAAGCTTGCATAGCCATTACCCAGGCAATGTGCTCCACAGGGACCCAAGCGAGACAGTATGTCTGGGCTCGTTCAAACTCATCTCCAGACAGTCCAAACTGGGCCCCTGGCATCATCCTAGACAAAGGACAGCCTCTTCCAAAAGGACACCTTTGATTGCAGAATTCCATCTAAGGGAACATAGAGCTCCCCCCCCTCACCCCTTCCTCTGAGAATTTACGCATAACTGAAGTCATTCTGAGACCACTGCTTTAGGCATTCGACCATTGCTCACAACAGTCAAGGAGCTGGCTAGTGAACAGTCAGCACGAACCATTTCTTCTCACCAAAAACAACCAACCAAACAAAAACCCAAAACGCTTTGAAGGAATGTTGAAAATAATCAAGATCTGCTGAGCTTGGCACTTTCCAATAGTTTTCATCTAGCAAGGTGTCCAAGCGAAGAGCATTGCCAAGAGTGCAGGAAAACTCATTCCACAGAAGCACACTGAAATTCTAAATGTCACCAGTATGGTTCCATAGTCTTCTACCAATGATTGAAAATACAGCCTGTATTTTCTCTTTTGCCCAGGTAGGCAGTGTTCCAACATCCCCTAGTCTCTAACCTCATTTTTCCATGCAACAATCCATCAGTGGTGCAAGTGATGAAACAAACACCGCCTCTCCCCCCAGTGACTAGTCCTGTGGACATTTGTCTCAACAATGGATAGTATTTCTAAAGAAATTCCCTCCCTGGTGGGAGATCTGACAAGACTGGATCTGAAGTAGATGCCTCTTCCTCTACCTAGGTCAGGCGGACTGAGAGCTCAATTTGTTGCCATAGGTAGATGTTACTCAAGCTGGCTGCAGATGGTATTTATAACTAGATGCAAATAAAAGGCCTAAAGGAATTGCTACCTGTTACAAAACAGACCAGACTTCCTGAGTTAACTGTGTGTTTGCTGGAAGATTCTAAAGGCTGTTTTGCTTCCCCTTTTAAAATATGGTCTCTTAAAAGGCCTTGCCAATGCACAGAAATCTCTCTTTAGGAATATGAGGAGATAACATTGATAGGTAAACTTATTCAACAGAGTTGTCTGCCTCTCTTAAGGCACTGTCTGGTTAGAAAGAGTTAATGTCATTGTCTCTTGTTTTCCTATGCAGTAACTACAAAGCCTTTTCATGCTTCAAGTAACATTGTTTCTACAAACCCTTCCAACTTGTTTTTCTACTTGAGTTGGGGAAAATTTGGCCAGGTTAAACTAACATACAGTCATGGGACACCAGCAGACTGAAAAACAGCCCAATGCAGCACAAGCTCTAAAAGACTGCCACTAGGAACTATATCATTAGAAAGCAACACTGGCTGGGTAAATGACTTGCTTTAATTTCCCAAGTTTTTTCATATGGAAAATGACTATGAAGAACCATGCTACTCAAAGGCTTATTAACAGCAGGGATAAGATCAACTTCCATCAGGTCTGGCCTAGTTGGTGATAGGAAGCAAATTCCCTGGACTTATTATTTGCTTCAAGCAATAGACATGTCCTCTGTTATAGGTAACAGGCTTACTGCTATACTGGAACACTCTATGAGACTGCTCCCCTTGAACATTTGAAAAAGAATCACTTCTTAATAATAACAACGAACAACTATATACCAGAGACATTTTATGGGAGTGGAGTGGAGAATGGGATAAAAAATGGGTGGGAGCAGGGCATGGGACTATGGTGATGGCACACGGGTGAGTTGGTGATGTGATGGGAAGTCCACAGGGACTGCAGCTGAGATGGAAAAAGGCACAAAATGATGTAAAAACAAACTGTTATCATTAAAAAAAAAAAAGAAACCATATCTTTCAGAGAGCAGAGTAAATCTGGGGTTTTGTTTCAACCCCTAGAAAGGCCTGATAAGCAACCTTTCCAAGGCACTCTTCTTGGGACATCCCATATTATTTAGTGGTGGGGGGGACCTTACTCAGCTCTTGAATTCTACACATGGGAGAATCTGGAGACCTTGAAAGCAACTGAAACAGGTTTGGAAAACAGAACTCAAGAACACACTGAGATGGGTTAGCCTGTAAATGAGGTTGGAGGGAGATAGCAAATGTTCTGAGGTTTAAAGGGCAGGCAAGAAGCAATGGTGGGTAGGATAAGATGTTGCCTTGGTCTTAACCAAGGAGTACAGTCTTCGGATTCTAACAAGGAGGACTCGAAGACTGGATTCAAGCCAATTTTCAAGCCCCTGAATAGATAAGGCAACAAAGAACAACACCTTATGATTCTACATGTGCTCAAAACTCCTTCTCAGCCTTAGTGAATCTCACAGGGATCAAGGGCATGACCTCTGTGAAGCTGGACAGGGAAGTGGTAGCTTAAAGAAGCATAGGTTTGAAGTGATTCCTCTGTTTAACTCAAGGGAAAAATACTTTACAGACTGGTTTGTAAAATATCATTTGCTGTTTAGTCAGCGCTGCCAAGAAAACTGTTGGAATTCTTAGTAATTAGCTCAGCAACTTGGCTTAAATATAAAATACTGGCTCAGAAGGGATCCCCATCTCAGCTCCAGTGCCAAAAAGCACTTCACTTTAATCTCAAGAATTCCCAAAGGCAAAGTATGGAGATGGCACCTCGCTTTAAAGCCTCTGGAAAGAGAAGGCACCACAGATATGACCCAATTAAAGTGCCTGACAAACAGACACACTAAACATCTTAGAGCTTGTTTTCTTCTGTCATCCCAGACATATGACATGGAGCACACTTTCTACAGCAATGGAGAGAAGAAGAAGATTTACATGGAAATCGATCCCGTGACCAGAACTGAAATATTCAGGAGTGGGAATGGCACTGATGAGACATTGGAAGTACACGACTTTAAAAATGTAAGTTGCCTATTTCCTCCTAAGCCTTCCCACTAAAGGTATTAGAATGTTTGAGTCAGGGCCCCCATTTAATTTACAAGACAAAAACGTTGCTTTGGGGGCCCTCCCTGATAGTGCAACTGGTTAAAGCGCAGGGCTGTGAAGCCATCTGCAGCAACTGCAGCACGAGTTTGATCTCCAACCAGGGAGCTGACCCACATAACGCTGCAGGCCTCTCCAGTCTCGCCCTCGGCTCCCCTCAAAAGTGTATTTCAGTAGATCCACTTGTTCTGCTCCCCACTCTGTCTCCAGTGAATCCTCTCGCCCCCTGCAACTCTGGCCTGTACACCAGTTCTTATATGCAAAATCTTTTTAAAATCTTATAAAAAAATGTCTTTGCGTCAAACTTTGCTTCACCAGGGGCCCTGACACACCCTGTGTCTCAGTTATGGCAATTTCAGGAAATTTTGTTATTTTTCAAACTTTGTCTGTTTTATAGGGGTACACTGGCATCTACTTTGTAGGTCTTCAGAAATGCTTCATCAAAACTCAAATTAAAGTGATCCCTGAATTTTCTGAACCAGAGGAAGAAATAGATGAGGTATGTAAGAATGTAAGAATAAAAACAATGGTGGCACATGTCATAATTGGGGGGAATGCTAATTCTATGCCAGATATTGTATTAGCCACTTTAACTATCATTTAATTCTTGCAATGATCCTACAGGTAGGTATTCCAATTATCCCCATTTTCAGATGAGGAAACTGGGATTCAGAACTGAAAGGTGACTTGTGCAAGGTCACATAGCCAGTAAGTAGCACATTGCAATCTTGAACTCAAGCCTCTAAAATCCATACTTTGACACTGGATACCAATGAACTTTATGTTCATTTGCTTCCACATCAAAGATTCCTAGTAAGAGAGGTGAGCCAGAGCAACCAAATCAATCCTTCCTGAGATAAAGTCCTTTAAACAAGTCCCCAGACCACCTGGACCTTTGCCACTTTGGTCACTGTGACTTTCACCTATTTTAAAGATTTCAGTTCAGTCAGTTGACCATTTTAGCTGGAATAATCTGCATTTTAGTGGAATAATCTGCATTTAACCTCACCGGGAAAGGCAAAAGCTAAGTGGTGAGAACGCCAGTATAATACAAACGCTCTCAGAACACACTGCTCGGCCGGGGCCAGGCAATCGCTGGAGCCCTTACTAGCGGAGATGGGGGATGATTCCTAAGGGACACCCAAGCATAAAGCCTGTAGTTACAGTATGTTGGTCTCCGCAGAGGAAGAAGAGGGAAACTTAGCTAAGGTTTGTAGCCAGAAAGAAACTGTTTAGTTGGTTTTACTTTAGTGTTTAATTGGCAGATCTACAGTGAGATTATGGCAATGGCACCATGGCCTCTCTCTCTACCATAAATACCTCTTTGTCTTTTTTCTCTCTTCCCCCCTCCTTCCTTTCTGCTTCTCTCCCACCCAAATCTTCCTCTTAATTATTTTCCTTTTCCCTTACACAAGCTTCAGAGTAGTCACTGACTTACATAGATATTAATCTTTCATGCTATCGATCTTCTCATGACCAGAGAATTTCTAGAATTTCAGAGAAAAGGAAAAGACTTCCATAAAGGTGATGCTCTGCCCAAGGTCTACAGTAGTGAGTGTAAGGTCGATGTGGCCAAGGAACAGACCAGTTTCCAGTTTCCGGATATTAGGAATGACTATAGGTATTAGCAAGTGAGATACAATGAGAGAATAATAAAAAAGACAAAATGCGTCTATATCTAATATCATATGCTGATTTTTTTTTTTTTACAGAAAATACTGTAAGCATTGAGCAAGGCCAGTTAGCACTGAGGGCCTGAACAGACACAACAGGCCCATCGGTCACATTTTGACCCATATTTATTCTTTTATTAATTTTGTCAAATCCTTTAAATAATGCAATCGGTTATCTTTGATAGAGTGAGATTTCTTTATTTCCATTGAAATCCTATTTTTTCTCAATTCAAGCTATAGATATTTTTCTGAGACAAACTTGTGATCTGGAATGGAAAAAATCAAAAACCCTCTTATTCTCGTCTTCCCTCACCACTGTATCCATGGTCTGTGCATGTAAACATGCAGAGCAGGTATATAAATAGCCCTGATTTTGCTAACAAAGCTAGTCAGCATACTAACCTCATTTTATGTAGTCCCTTTCAATACAAGGTCTTTATAGACTCAAGGGCAAAGGAAGTAAGACTTAAGAGCTGTAAATGAGTGGGTATGAAATTACACAAAATAATATTTCAGATGCTAAACAAAACAATGAAACCATAAAGCTAGAAAGAAGTAAGAAATGTTTTAATAGTTGTAATTTATTAAAAGTTGAAGCTCAAAACACAAGTATGAACGAAGACAATTGCTTCCAGAAGAGATGGCACTGTTTCTGACTATTCAAGAAAAGAGATGTAAGGGAAAACATTCCAGTAGACAAACTCTAAACATCTAGAATAAAAGGAATAAAAATGAGGCTGTAGCCAGTGAAGTCATAAACTGGAGATTTGAGTTTAAAGCAAAAGATGAAGTATTTTGTATGATAACCAACTACCTTTAACAGGCTAAACTTGTAAAACTGAAACATTATATTTGGTTTCTATTTAATTGATCTGATCAGTTTGGATTTTTGCAGCTTGAGATCAAATACTGTTTGCAGCCTTTGTTGTAAAACTAAAACAAGGCAGTCACTCACAAGATCCATTTAAAGAGAGGAAAGAAATGTAAATAACTCAGAGTTCCAGCGGCCCAAATTAAAATATAATGACCCAGTGGGAGGCCCAGAAATGATGGGGAGCCTTCCTGACTTTAAAGGCTGTTTAAGTGAACAGCCTTACTATTAAACTCAAGAGGGGTGGGGGAATCAATCCTTAACTCTCCCAAGGGTGCCTAGTGCATGCAAAGCGCAGAGCTAGCTCATGGGCAGCCTTGGGATTGGAAGTGTCATTCAGATTCATAACAGAGCATTTTTAAGTATCCAATAAAGTCTCACTCCTTTTATTAATTTCTCGGCCTATCCACACCTGATGTATTTTTTTCTTTCAGAATGAAGAAATTACCACAACTTTCTTTGAGCAATCGGTGATTTGGGTCCCAGCAGAAAAGCCTATTGAAAACCGAGACTTTCTTAAAAATTCTAAAATTTTGGAAATTTGTGACAATGTGACCATGTATTGGATCAACCCCACTCTAATAGCAGGTAAGACTTCCTCCTCCACTCCCTCCTCTCCCCCCCTCCCTCTCCCGCCTCCCTTTGAGTCAGTAACAGGTTAATGTTCCCAGCATTCAGAGACTACATTTTTAGGAAAACAAATGATCAGCTTATATCTTCTTAGATGAAACTGTAAATGCTGGCTGCCAGTGAGGAGAGAATTTTTCACAGCCAAGTTATAAATCAGATAAATTAATGCTGACAGGCTTTTAAATATCCCAGCAAAGGTAACACCACCTTAATGTGACTAGTGATAGCAAAAACCCTAATCTGTCTTTCTTTGCACATCTATATTCATTGCAGTCAGGATACCAGACTGTTGCTCAAACCACCCGTGGGCCCAACCCAAAACAGAGGAGCTAGGAGTCAGAGCAATACTTTGCTGTCCCAAGATAAATTCTCCAAATCAAATGGTGTCATTTCCCCAAAAGATAAGACAGTTGCTGCAATACAATTGTCTTTAAGGCTAGAGGAAAGAAGATTCCCAACACTCAACTTCCAGTCATCCACAGAGAAGGCAAAATTCATTGGATGTCTCATTCTTCCCAGCTAATATAGATGTCATTCTCAGCAGCACAGATTATTATATTACCCAAAAGTTGCTGCTCCCACCCAAGGCATTGCTGGCATTCTCTCACCTTAAAAAAGGCAACTAATGCCATGTGGTGTCGAATTGGAAGCCAGAACTGCCTTGGCACCCCTTTTCTAAAGGACAATAGTGGCAATCTGAGCGAAGTCTAAGGTTTTAGTTAATGTATTTTCTCATGGTTAATTTCTCAATTTTTATAATTGTACCCTAATGATGTGAGATGTTAACATTAGGGGAGACTGGGAGAAAGATATCCAGGAACTCTACACTACAGATGTCACTCTTCTCTAAATCCAAGATTATTTCTAAGTAGAAAGTTAAAAATTTAAGACCAGAAAGAAATGGGAAGAGGACGGTGGACAACCAGCACTTAATCAAATCTAACAACTATCTATTGAGCACCTACTGTGGGCAAAGTCATTGTGGAAAACACAGAAGTCCTCTGTCTTCAGGTTTTTTTTTTTTTTTTAAGTCTACTCACAAAGCAAAGCAATAAATGTTTAAAGCCAAATAAGCCAAGAAAGAGTCTGGGGATGGGGTGGGGGTGAGGGGAAATAGTCACCTTTGCACATTTGTTTTAGAAAATCCCCTTAAAATATCAACTGAAGGAGCATGGAGAAGTCGCTCATGCATACCTGAATGATGTCAGTGAGAAGACACAATGAAAATATCTTCCCCCAAGTATTAGCCCCCCAAGTTCCTTTTGCAGAAACCTTTCCAGATCGTTTGTATCTTGGTGTAAATACCACTTGATATGTGTTATCTTAGTTTCGGAGTTACAAGACTTTGAGGAGGATGGTGAAGATCTTCACTTTCCTACCAATGAAAAAAAAGGCATTGAGCAAAATGAGCAGTGGGTGGTCCCTCAAGTGAAAGTGGAGAAGACCCGTCACACCAGACAAGCAAGTGAGGAAGACCTTCCCATAAATGACTACGTGAGTTATGTTCATGTTACTCAATTCAGAGGAAAAACTATGAGCCCTCACCAAACTCAGTACTCCTCAGATCACAGCCATTGGATGAATGGTTGTGACTTGCACACAATATATTTAAGAAAATTGGCATCCCCAGGAGGTTCATTCAAATCAGGCTTGGCTTGATCTTGATTGATGTATCTCTGTGATCAGTCTAGAAGTTTAATTTCTCACCAGTCCCCAAATCATATAGCTGTCCAATCCTCCCTTGTTTGGTGGTTCTTTTCCTAGTGAAATTTCCCCTCCAACATTGGCTTCTTCTTCTTTCAGACTGAAAATGGAATAGAATTTGACCCCATGCTGGATGAGAGAGGTTATTGTTGTATTTACTGCCGTCGAGGCAACCGCTACTGCCGCCGCGTCTGTGAACCTTTACTGGGTTACTACCCATACCCATATTGTTACCAAGGAGGGCGGGTTATCTGTCGTGTCATCATGCCTTGCAACTGGTGGGTGGCCCGCATGCTGGGGAGGGTCTAATAGGAAGTTTGAGCTCAAGTGCTTAAACCTCTGGAAGCCAACATATAATAAATACATGCTATCCAATGAATTTCTGCTTATGAGGCATTTGGCTTCTGTTAGCCAGTAATCTAGAATGACTTGTAGGTAATTCCTCTCTTTGTGTTCTAATAAACTTCTACATCATCATCAATGGCCTGATTGCTGCTGAACACACTGGGTAAGTGATTGCCATGAATATTGCCTGAAACTGAAATAGAACAGATCAGTCTGACATGGACATTACAATGATGGAAAGTTGCATTTTACCAGGTTTGGGTAGTGGGAAAGGGCAAAGCAAAAGGGTTCTCAAATACCACATTTTATAATGCTATATTGAGAAAGTGCAAATGAGGAGCTGATGATAAAATGCCCCCATAAACTGATGCATATAAACATGTCCTTTGTTCCTTGGCTCAGTGTTTAATTATCTGAGGGACATATTGTGAACTTGCTTAAGCCTCTATTAAGCCACTGGACAGGCAGTGAGTTACAGCAGGCCAACACTAAAATATTCCAAGCTTGAGGCTCAGCAAAGGAGAAAGCTAACCTAGCAGAAAGAGCCCCAGGCTCTTCTCCAGTGAACAGGATCATCTTTGGACAAGTTCAACTTTTCATAACCTTCGGGTATGACTTCTGTTTAGATCGGTGTCTGGTCACCTACTTTTCAAGGCAATTGTCAGGCAAGGGGGGCCCCATAAATAGCATTCCTAGAAACAGGAAGTGGCTGAGGTAAGAAGTCAAGTGGGATTTTTTTCCTCTTCAAAACCACAAGGAACTAGGAGTCTGTTACTTTCTTTAAGGAGGGATAAGGCCTAGTTCTCAGGCGCCTGAGACTTTACTCAGAAAAAACAAAAAAGTTGCAAAGGGGAGAGAAAGAAAAGTAGTTGAGGGTAATGTTAACTTTGATGTTCCAACGGGTTTTAGTTTCAGAATTCCTGCTCCACCAGTCAATCAGCCCTTATAACTTCATTTGAAGGGAAACCCCTTTGTTGCTCAATTTCAAAGCTGTGTCATGAAAACATCGGTCTGGCACTGTGATTTGGAAAAGCATTTTCAAATAGCAAAATCTTCACTGAGCTGCTTGTGGACCAAGAGCCCACCCCTCCCCAGCCCACCCCATGCTCCCATTTAACAGTTGAGGAAGTAAATAGAAACAGATTTGCCCAAGGCTGTGTTAAGGTTAACCAGCTCTTCATTGATAATTAGCATACTTGCCAGACTTGAGTTGCCAATTTGCACAGAATGAGAGCACAATGAGACATAATCTAACAAAGCAACATCACTGAAAAAATTTTTGTTTTTTTAGTAATGAGTTAGTACCCATCTGAGAACTTTGAAAGACTTCAGGTATCAAGCACTAATTTGAAGTAGAAAAATGTAAAGATCGGACATTAGTTTGAGGTTTGTGAGCTTTATAATATTCTCTATCATTGTTTTAAAATAAATTATTCATTTTAACAATGGTTTTTAAGATCAGCTAATAATTTTAAATTCCCAAGACACTCAATTTTATGCAGTCTGCATTGTACTATTGTACTGTATATATACTATTTTCTGTGGGGGACACGAATTAAGGCGAGGGTACACTCTTTATTTCCAAACAAAGATAGGACACCTGAAATACAGAACCCAAAATACAGAAACACATGCACAACTAGTTCCAGTTGTACATGACATTCTGTAGATACATATGCACAGCACAGAAGTACGCACAAGAGGTTTAGAAGGTTCCTCCTCACATTTTACGGCTCAATGTTCCTACTCACAGTATTTTAATCCAGGAGACATTTCTTATTCCACTGAGATACCTCGACCTGCACATAATCCCCTATTGAGAAGTGTGATCCTCTAAATCAGGCAGGCCATTAGTTCAAAGGAAAATACAACAACCATTCGAGTCATCTCACACTTTTGAAAAGATCAAGCCAAAAACAGAAAAACCACCAAACCCGAACATAGTGGTCTTTCACTTCATAAATGCCCAGGCTATGATCTCTCCTGTCACAGATTTCTGTACCTCGTTCGAGTCCCATGTAAACTCGTTACGTCAAGCCTGTGCTTCCCCTCAGGCCAACCCCACTGAAGCCAGGGGTGCTGCTCTTCCTTCACCACACTTCCCTAAGCATAGCTGGTGGTCACAAGAAGCAACACCAAAGTCTATAGTCCAAGTCAGAAAGACCTTGTAGTAATTCTAAAGTGTCCCTGTCTACTTCAGCCTCTCCCCAACCACTTCCAGCTTGTCCTAAACCAGCCCTCAATTATGCTTATGGTTCAGGCCACAGGTTACTTCCCGGCATAACTATTTGAGTCTCCTCCCAACCAAGTTCTCAGGCTGTCAACTGAAGCTTAAATAAATGCTTTTACAAGAAATGTATTTATCACTTATAGATTTTGTGAAAGCCATTCCTTTTCCTGAAAGTCTGTAATAGCGACTTACTACATTAAGGATCACTTGCATTCAAATAGTCCTTCTTCAATCCACCCGTAACCACCATCATCTCTTCCCTTTCTCCCAGCATGCCTTTGCTTTTCTCAGGCACAATAGCTTCATGCTCTATTTGTCCAGTCACCCCATCCATCTTCTTTACAGAGTTTTCTCTCACTAATTTGAAGAGATTTTTTTAAATCCTATTTTCCACTTACCTAAACATGAAATCTAAATCCTTTCTCCTTCATTCCATGCCTGTAAAAGTTAATATATCATTCAATGCACAAACAATTTACATATGAGTTTAATTTGCAAGTTTTAAACACAACCTCTCCCATTTTGCTCTGTGCAGAACCTAGCACAGTATTGAAATCATATAACAGAAGCATGTAGGTGGTTTTTAATTATTTTTGAAACAGGAGGCAATGAATGAGAAGAGAGGGAAGAAGGTGGAAGACAGAGAGGAGACTGCAGAAAGAACACAGTGACAAGGCTCTTCAGAATATTATTTACAAAAAGTTGGCTTTGAGTCCTATTGCAATTTGGGACCTAAATTCTTATCTAAGTTAAATCCATCTTTGTTATTCCTTATCTCTTGACACACATATGAAGAATGTCTCTAATCTCAGGATGATCGAAAGCACAATGATTGCCCACAGCTCGGATGAGCTATTTCCAAACAGCAAATGCAGGTCATTTGCATTTTCTTCTCAATTTTCAATGAGTCCATATAGAAAAAAGCAAAATGGATGTCTGCTGTGAAACCGCAAGAAATATCATATTAACTTTCTAATTCTTTGGGGATCTAAATTCCAATCAAGAAAAGTCAGTTGAGGCGAGGCCATCTATTGCTCCCACTCAGCACAAGGACACTGTGCATTAGTGTGCTCAGTGCCTTCCTGCACACCTAAAATGGCTCTTTGGCAGGACTAGGGACAAAGGAAATCTATTTCAAGTCTTTATATATAAGGCTCACTGTCTGGCAGAGTCCAAAACTGTCACTTTGGCTCCTAAAGTCTAACGCTGAAAGCTTACGGAGATAAATATGGACCTTCTCATTCAGGCTGTCAGGAAATGCGTGGATCTATTTTATTTATATCCTTAAAAAATGATTTCATTTTGGCTTTCCTTTTTTGAAGAAGTTCTGGGGCTTAATTCTGCTGACAACATGCTGTTCCCTAACAAGAAAGAAAAGTGGCTCCGTATTAAAAACCAGGTATGAATGTACATAAAAACGTGTCTGTGGCTCATTCCAAAGTACTGTTTTTAAGTCTCCTGTAGAACATTAATTTGCATGGAAGCTACTTACCCCAAGGACTGCACTGATCATCTGTCTGGATCACTAATCAATGCTGGCATTGGTAGCCTAACGTGCACTAGTCACTTGCATACTTCCATCTGCCTACCTTTCCAACATTCACTATTTGACAGTCAGACCTGTTGTCCTTCCTAAAACACTCGGAAGGAGAGGCAAAGTGAACCAAGGGAGACAGGCCAAGTCACAATAGATCCCTCAACCAAAACAAAGACCAGTAACTCCACAGTGCTGAGATGATCTCCAGCAGTGATGTGAATATATAGTTTATATTTATCCTTCTGTGCTATGCTGTCATTTGCCATTTGGAATTTTCCACTGATAGCAGGATTTCTGCCAGTCTTACTTACACAGATGTTGGCTACTAAAAGTTAATTCAGGCTCATACCCATATCAATCGTCAGTGAGCCAAGAACAAGACACCTGGCAAAAGTAGGGGGGTTGGGGCACATGCCTTAGCAGTCATTGAGTTCTGAAGTAGAGAGTTAAAAAAGGAAGCTTTGTGACTAGGATTTTAGTTTGCTTATTTTGCAAAAGGCTCATGTGTTAGGCTGACTCACAGATTCACTGTGGCCACTGAGATCCACTCCTCGGACCGGGGCTGCCTCTTCACAGCAGTGCCGCTCTAGTCATGTGTAATTATCCGGTGTCCGTTTAAAGTGTCAATCCGCCATGTTCACAATAATAGCTTGTGATGTTCTGATTATGCTAATCATATCAAGTTAAAATCCAAATGGTTTGTGGTTGACCTTTTACATTTCCTGTTCCTCCAGACTACTCGCTGAGTGTCTTTCTACCAGGGCATGTCGATCTAAGAGAACTTGTATGCTGGTAGCATCAACAAGGTCTGAATAACCCAGCATTCCAGCCTGCTAGGCACTGGCAAGGCAGATAGACCATAGGTTCATCTCTTGATTGTCTGGTCATTTATAATAGATGTAGCATAAGATCTGTGCCCTCTAAACAAATAACAAAGTAAGAGAGAAAAAAATTTTGAAATGTTTCAGGATAGCAAGACTTCTCTATATGCTCTCAGAGACCAAGAACTTGTCTTTCAAAAGACAATAGTTATAGTTTCCTCAGAGTCAGCCTATCAATCCTGCTGTGAGGTACTCAAAACCCTGATTGCTCAGCGGTATTTGTCTTCCTTAGAAACAACTTCAGCTGCATGTAACAGAAAATCCCCAAATGATGCAATCTCAGAAAGGTAGAAGTAGGTAGAATAGGAGCTCGGGTAAACTGCCTCATATATTGTCTTTTGACTCCACACCCCTCGGTATGTGGTTTCCATTTTCAAGGTCATCTTGCGATCTAAGATGACCTCAGTTTGAGCCACCATGCACACATTTACATTGGCCTCACAAAGAAAGCCTAAGCAGAAAAAAAGCCAGTCTATATATTTTAAAGATTTATTTATTTATGCATACAAAACTGGGGTATAGGCCAGAGGTGCAGGGGCAGTGAGAGGATTCACCAAAGACAGAGTAGGGAGCTGAACAGGTTGATTGATGAAATCCACTGCTGAGGAGAGCAGTGGGCGGGTCAGGGGAGGTCTGCCATGCCATGTGGGTCACCTCAGGGGCAGCGATGGAACTCATGCTGAAGTGGCTTTAGCTTCTTAGTGCTGTGCTTTAACCCGCTGTGCCACCTGGGAGGGCCCGCCAGGCTCTATTTCTTAAGGAGACTTCACATATATGTTTTAAACCTGAACTTGGCCACATGGCCAATGTGGCTTCAAAAGAGACTAGTAACAGTCTTTGTTCTGAGCACAGTATCACACCAAATGAAATCAAGATCTTGTTCCTACAGAAGCATGTGAAAAGTCTTGCTGGGGGAGGGAATCACAGATCTCAGCCACACATAGGAATATGTTGCAGGACCTAGAAGCCCAATTATTAAAGTCACCCCTTTGTGTTACCTTACTGTCATTCAAAATCCATTGAATGCAAATGAATTACTGGGAAAGTGACAAAACATTAACAAATTAAGCCCCATTCTCACAGGATGACAAAACATTATCAAATTAAGCCCCATTCTCACAGGATGACAAGCCAGTCTCTGAGATAAACTTTTTTACCTGAAGAATGTGACCATATGTAAAGGAAACTAAACATGGAGAAACAACAGGGAAACAAAAAGAATATGTAAATAAAAATCAGCGACAGGATTCCATGAACTCAAGGTGTTATAGGTCAAAAGGTTGCAGCTGGTAGAAAATCAACTGCTGTTTTACTTCACAATTTCTCGGGGGACTGATCCGGAGTCTATGTAGATTACAATGGTTATTACAGCTACTGTAGCCTGTAGACCATACTCCAGAGTAGCCTATCCTGAAGCAAATGATTCTATACGCTATTGTCCTCTGCAAGGCTGTTATGTATTCATTTCTTTCCATTTTTGACCAGCAAGTAGGGAGAGGGTTGTCAATGAACACGTTGAAAAAAAAACTTTCAAATCACTCTAATTATTTCTGAATCAAAACAGATTACTATTTTGAAGAAAAGTATGAGGATGGGTTTTTCTTTTCAAAACTCTTAATCAGTTTTTGGAGTAAGACCTTTATACAATGAATATTATTCATCAAAGAGGTTTTGTTTTGACAGACTTAAATTGACTAGAGAAAGTTCATCTCCTACTTTATGGGGAATCAAAATGTGTCTAGTAGAGCAGAGTAAATTTCACGACACATCATCCGCAGAGCAGATGTGAGACTTTAAGGCCAGAAAAAACAAGTTTTATTTTACTGTCACCCAGGGAAATTTCCTTTTTCTTTCAAGTAGCCGGTAATCCACACTTATTTTTCTAAGTCTTCACTCTTTGCACCATCAATGGATCCCATCTGTCATTCCTATGAATATGGCTTTTGAGATATAAAAGGCTGTAACCAATTTATAGACCAATCCCAGGAGCATAAAAGCCTTTATATTCAGAGAAACTACAGTGACTATTTAGGCCACCAGAGGAAAAAAAATACAGAAAAAAATTTACTAGTTTGAAAGTTATTCACAGTCTTCAGGCCAGCCAACACAAACTGATTCCCTACAGCACATTCATTGAGGGCATTCAATAAATATTAACCAACATTCCCCAGGGTTATATTTAGGCATCTTAAGCATGGTGCCCATGTTAAGTACTGAGTGACTTCTACACAAAACTCTACATGTTTCATGTCCAGTCCAATTTCTTTCCTAAAACTTGTTTTCCCAACGTCTGCAATTTATTAATGAACTAATCCTTCCCTTTCAGTTTATGAAGTTTGCACAGAAAACACTGAGACACATTTTCATTTGAAGGTGGTCTCAGCCATTTTGACGTTGAAGGGTTGGAAGAAGGGGAGGGGAAACTGATGGATGGGTGTTTTAGCTTTTTCCCAAATCCCCCAAATCCTTGCCCTCTCAATTTCCTTTTAGATGTTAAGTAAACAGTCTAAGAATTGAGGGGGAAAATCTCAGAATCACACAACATTGAATTTATTTTTCATCAAGCATTCAGGTATTTTCCTCCAGGTGTCTAATGCCACATGACAAATTACATTGTTTTTAAAAATTGAATAATTCAACATATCATTATTTTCCCCACACTTCACATTTCACGCCTGATTCCAAGTGCTTAACTGGATTGCATGTTACTCATGAAAGAATGTTTTATTTTCTGGAGTGTCCTGTCCAGAAACCCATACTTTTCAGATATAAAGGATTTCAATGACAAAGTTTCATTCTGTGTCACCTTTAAAAAATGAGCAGTCCTGCCCCGAGGGTCACCTTGCTACCCTACATACAAGTGGCCCTAGTCTATTATTAGCCAAACCTCAGGAAAATATTTCCATAACGAAAACAGACCAGCTTGGAATTCTTTGTTATACAAACCCTAAGATCAATAGACTGAATGTGCTCCCTACTGGTAAAATCGAGAGCTACAGCCAGCATCAAAAAGCATTTGACAAAAGCCTTCCAGGAATAGGAATTAAACACTTGTTTACGATGCCCAGAAACTGTATCTTGCAGCCTAGTTCAAAAACTACAAGAAAAGACCGTTCATTTGCCTAGAGCAGAAGCCCAGGCAACTTCTGGGTGGAGTTGAACATGGACTCATACCCTAGTACCTTGACATGCTGTTGGTGTTATTAGCTGCTTACTGTGCTGTTGTTATTTTTAATTACTTTTCCCCAAATCATGTTTATTGGTGTAAAATAGGTTGACATCTTTGTATCTGCGCTGGGCTCTAAGTCCAAACCTCTATGAATACATACATCTGTACCCTGCCCACTGCTGGTGCCACACCACATCTAAAAGTCTGATGCAATAGTTCTCAAAGTTTAGTCTGCATCAGAAACCCCTGCGGGTGCCTATAAAAACTGTACAATCATAGGCCCAAGGCCCAATCTTTCTGGTTCCTCAGGCTTGGGATAAAATTTTGTAAGCCTCATTTTATCAATTTTTCCCTCTCCTGGTGAATCTAATGCAAGTGACTCAAGTAATATATTTTGGGTAACACTAACATATTTTTTACAAAACAGCTTGAGAGCATGCTGAATTGTGTGTCAGAAACACCACCCTCAGAACTGACCCCCTGGGGTTGGAGGAAAGCTCTCATAGTCTTGCTGGGTACTTCTACTTCTGCCTTCCTTACTGACCTTTGATTGGTACCTGGGCAAAGGAGAACATTTTAATTAAGAATTACTGAGTGCTTTCCATTTGCCTGATACTAACTGCTTTTCTTATTTTACAAATGAATAAACTAATGTACTGCCCACAGACACAGAGATGTACATGGCAAAGCCAGGATATGAGCCCAGGCAGTCTGACTCCAAAACCCATGGCATTTAGGTGAAATCATGTGCTTAACCACCATGCTACACTGTCTATATTATTTTTTAAAATATTTATTTATGCATACAGAACTGGGATACAGGCCAATGGCCTGGGATACAGGCCAGTGAGAGCACTCACCAGAGAGAGACTGGGAAGCAGAACAGGCAGATTGACCAAGTACACTGCGGAGGGGAGCAGTGGGAGGGTCAGGAGAGGTCTGCCGCGCCATGTGGGTCACTAGCCAGGTGCAGTATCAAATTCATACTGTAGAGGCTTGCAGGTACCTTCACAGTGCTGCACCTTAACCCGCTGTACCACCAGGGAGGGCCCTATGCTTTCTGTATTCTAAAGGAAAAGTATAGTAACACTCCCCCACTTCTTTGTGATCATATAGTTTTTACTTAACTCACCAAGTTCAAAATCACAAATTTACTCTGAGGTGGGGGGAAAAAAAACAATTTAAATTTAAAACCTTAACTGGAGCCTTATCTGGTCATGGTTAATTCCCCTGAATAGTTTTATAACAGAAGCATCTCCACAAAAGGGGGAGGTTTCATGTTCCCATCCCCACTTCCAAGCAGCCACCTTAGCTACAGCCAATTAGGAGGCAGAACAGAGGGCCCAGGTGACGCTCTGTAACACAAGACACACGTGGAGAGACACCTGGACAGAATGTGGCTTGCTTCTTGGCACCAAGGACTTGGGAGATTTAGAGGCAACACGTGGAGGAGAGACATGTACAGACATTTGAAAGAGACTGGTGCGAGAGAGCCCCATGGGGAAGCTGTGATGGCAGCCAGTATCTTGATTTGTCATTTGATTTTGTTCCTCTCCTCCCAGACTTGTCTGGTCCTTTCATCGCTTTTCTATGTTTCCCTATCAGAAGGTGCCTTAGACTGGAGGCATTTGGGCCTCAGTAGTCCCACTTTGGTCCAACACTTTTTGGCTGGGTATTTACCCACCAAGGGATGGGTCAGTTTGGGTGTTTTATTGGGAAATAACTACCATTTCTTCTCTTTATTCGCAATATCCTATTAAAGTTCTGTCATGCTAGGTATACTTTTTGTACACAGATGAATGGACACTTTTAGAGGGTGCATGATTGGGGGTCCCCCAGGTACTCCTCAGTCATGGGCTACGAGTCTGTCATCATGGTCCTATCCACTACGATATATTCATAATGCTTTCCGTGTTCCTCATTTCATTGCCTCACTGAAGAGATATGGAAACTGATGCAGTAAGGAATTTTTCCAAGGTCATTACGTAGTCGATGGAAGCAGCACATTTTAACCTCTACCCTGAATTCTGTTTCCCCAATCAGATCATCTACATATTGATTTGGGCAGCATGATATCCATAGCCTGTGAACGGCCATGTATGGAGAATATAAAACAACAAGATGTGTATTAAGCAAACTTGGCATGGCTTTTGGAAACCATGCTAGTGCCTAAAAACAATAAACATAACCTAGACAAGGGAGGCGTTTGCTTTACAGGTGTCATAATAAATCGCTCTCTGAACTTTTCCTAACATTAGGTATCTCTTCAATTGCAGGATTTGTATTTTTTTCCTGTCTCTCTTTTTTTTTAGATTTATTTATGCATAGAGAACTGGGGTACAGGCCAGAGGTGCAGGGGCAGTGAGAGGATTCACCACAGACAGAGCGGGCAGCAGAACAGGCAGATCAATGAAGTACACTGCTGAGGGGAGCAGCGGGCGGGTCAGGAGAGCTCTGCCACGCCATGTGGGTCACCTCCGGGGAAGGAGGGGATCGAACTCATGCTGAAGTGGCTTTAGCTTCTTAGTGCTAAAAAAAAAAAAAAACCCGCTTTAACCCGCTGCGCCACCAGGGAGGGCCCCTCCCCTGTCTCTTTTAACTTCATTTTAGACTTCACTGTCTTCTTCTCTTCACTTTTAAAATACGATGGCTGTATGAAAGCAATCTGAACAAAATAGTGGTCTCATCTCTCTCCAATTTGTGAACCCAAAACATGTGTAACTCTTTTAGTTATAATCGAAAGAAAAAGGTCACCAGAAACTAGTTTAAATATTCCTGAGCAACTAAGTTCCCATCAGAATTTACCAGAGCCCCCGTTTGAGAGGGAGATGCTTTCACCATCCTGAGTCATCATGCCAAATTCCAGGGTGTAGGACTCCAGTCTGGCAACAATTATGATGAGTCTTAATAGTGTGAAGTTATCCAAGTTCATGAAACAATGGCAACAGCAGGCTTTGACTGATGACTTTATACCCAGACCACTTTTGTAAAGCATTGGAAACAGCACTGTGGTAATCAGGCATACTCAGTATTGCTCCCCACTCATGCAACTTTTTTCCTCTCCAACTGCTTATTATAACAAAGCCTCAATCCAAAGGACCTTTCAAACTGTGTGTGTGACGTAAGCAGATAGACGGCTTTAGACTAATCTGTTTAGTCATATTTATAGCATTAAAACCAAGTTACAAAAATAAACGCTTAGGTGGGATGAGGCACCATTTTCTGAACTATCAAATTCGAATTAGCACAATTTAAGAAGATTCTCGGTGTTGGCAAATGTATATGAAGAATGACGCTATTATATAGTGGTAGAGAGAGCATAATTAGTGCCGCTATTTTGAGGGCAATTTGGCAATATGAATCAACATTAGAACTGCCCGTATTTATTTCCTGAGTAGCTAGTCCTCAGTTGGGAATTTATTAGAAGTGTATGTAATATAGATTTCAGAGAGAGAGAGAGAGAGAATTCCAAATGGTATCTATGTCATAGATTTTGCTGGAACAAAACTTAAATGATCCCGTGATAATGCCTGGTTAAATTATCTCATACCCCTGTATGATCTTCTAGGGAAAAAATATCCAAGAGACATAGTTAAGTGAGAGTAGTAGTAAGGGAAGCTGAGACGTAGCTTGAATAATAAAAAAACAGCTAGCTAGATGGGACTTCTGGAATGGCAGAGGGAAGACTTTTATAAATCCACTCTTTTGTAAAAACAATGAAAATTTACTCACAAAATTATCAAAATAAACCTTTTTGGAAATCCAGAGATTAACCAAAGATCTAAAGTAATCTGAGAAACATTTGATCAGGAACAACAATTTAACTTCTGCAATAATACCTTATGGCAGTTTTAACTTGCACTATTTCCATGTGTCTCTCTCCAGTTCCCCTGTAGCTTGGAAAAACAGCAGACTCACAACTATATGTACTATAAACACAACACTGGCATTGGAGCCACCAGAGGGAGCATGCTAGGTTCAGAATTCCACAAAGTCACAACCCCAGAACATTGTCAATATTTGACCTATGTCACCGTCCTCTGGGAAAACCATTCATAAGAGTATTTGTATTACTTGTCCTAACTCAGAGCTTGCTCTACAAGAAAAGCCTTATCTGCAGAGTATTGTTGAAAGCAATCAGCAGCAATTATTTAACATCACAGCTACCTGAGGCAGTGATACAAGTTTGGGCAAGAAATAACCTAGCCAAAAACCTGAAAGAATGATGCAAGGAATAAGATTTTCCTAGTGGCCTTGAAAGGGCTCTGGCATACTTCTGGGACTCTGGAAGGCTGAATGTGCAGGGCTATGCACAAAACCAGGAAAGACCCTAGAGGACACCAGTATCCCAACTTTAACAGAGCTTAAGGCTTTCTTCAAAGCACAAGTGAAGACTAAGGCAGAGAGGTAAGCTGCCTATAGAGCAAATTAAACCCAAGACAACCTGAAGAAGATTATAATAAATATTCTCATGGAACTAGTTGTTTTAAAGAACAGAAAATCAATAGAGAAAAATCAATAAAACCAAAGTTTCTTTGAAAAGAATCAACAAATTAAGATACCTTAAGCTATACTGACCAGGAAGGGAAGAATCAGGAATGATAGAGTAAACATCACTATCATATTTAAAGAAGTAAAAGTATTAGAAAGGAATACCATGAACAAGTGTATGACATCAAACAAGATTAAC
>NW_004567120.1:11526945-11557540 GCF_000260355.1 Condylura cristata
CCCACTGCTCCCCTCGGCAGTGTACTTTGTTGATCTGCCTGTTCTGCTCCCCACTCTGTCTCTGGTGAATCCTCTCACCACACCTGCACCTCTGACCTGTACCTCAGTTCTGTATGCATAAAAAATAAACCTTAAATAGTTTTCTTTCAATTGTTCTATACATTTTATACAATCCCTGAAAAAATACCAGCAGGCCTTTTCGAAGATATTAATGAGAGCTCAAATTGTCTATAGAAGTGCAAAGAAATAAGAATAGCTAACACAGCCTTGAAGAAAAATGTGGTGACCTTCATTTAACGATTTCAAAAGTTATCATATACTACAGTTATCAAGAGATAGTGTAGAATGGCATAATGACAAACATAATTATCAATGAAACAGAATTAATAGTTCCCAAAAAATCCCAGAATTTAAAGTTAACTGATTTTTTGATAATGGTGCTAAGGTAAATCATTTCAGGGCAAGTAATGTTCAACAAAGGGTGATGTGGCAACTGGATTTGCACATCTGAAGAAAAAGACAATCCCAGACCCTTATATCAAACATAAAAATTCATTCTAGCATCTCCAGACATAAATGTAAAAGCTAAAAATAATTAACAATTTGAGACAAAAGCATAAGAGGAAATAAATAGACCTGAGGCTAGGCAAAGATTTTGTAGATACTCAACTGAAAGCACAATCCAAAAAAAGAAAGTAATTGATAAATTAGAACTCATGAAAATTCAAAACTTCTGTACTTCAAAAGAAACCATTAAGAAAATGAAAAGACAAACAACAGACTAGGAGAAAACATTTACAAAACATGTCTGATAAAGGACTTGTGCCCAAAACACACAAAGGACAGAGGACACTCACAGTTCAAAAGAAGGCAAATATTTAAAATGGACAAAAGGCATGAGCAAATGTTCTACCAAAGGAGATATACAAATGACTAGTAAGCATGTAAAAAGATACTTAACAGACTCACTTATTAGGGAAATGCAAGTTAAAATCACAGTAAGATACTGTTTTGTGTCACTGTAATCTGGATAAGACAGACAATAACAAAGTTTGGCAAGAGTATGGAAAAACAGGCCTTCCCTGGTAGCGCAGCAGGTTAAAACACAGCACTGCAAGAAAGCCAGCTGCTTCAGTGTGAGTTCAATCCCCACCTGAAGGTGACCCACATGGCTCAGCAGACCTCTCCTGACCTGCCCACTGCTGCCCTCAGCAGTGTACTTTATCCATCTGCCTGTTCTGCTCCCCACTCTGTCTCTGGTGAATCACTGCCCCTGCGCCTCTGGCCTGCACCCCAGTTCTGTATACATAAATAAATAAATTTTTAAAAAGAAAAAGAATATTGAAAAACAGGAAGCGTTATAGAAGGTAAAATGGCAACAGTTTGGCAATTCATTAAAATGGTGACCATAAATCTCTCATACCAGCAATTCTAATCCCAGGTATCCAGTCAAGAAAAATGAAAACATGTGTCCATACAAGGACTTGCAAGGAAGTGCTCACAGAAGCATTAGTTGTAATTGTCAAAAGTTGAAAAAAAAAACTTACATGTGTACCATGTAGCAGATGGGTAGACAAAATGTGCTATATTCACACAGTGGAATACTACTTAGTCATTAAAAAGATAGGACTGTTGACACATACTCTAAATGATAAACCTGAAAAGCACATCACGAAATAAAGTCAGGCACATATTGTAAGATTTCAGCTATATGAGATGCCTAGAAAAGGGAGATACTTGGAGAATTAGATTAAGGTTTGCCCTAGGCTAGAGGTGGGAACAGGATTAGTCATAATTGAGCATAAGGAAGCACACTGAGAAGATGAAAATGGTCTAAAATGGATTAAGTCACTGAATTGTACACTTAAAAGTGTGAATTCTATGATACATAAAATATTCCTCAATAAAGTCATTAAAAATTATAGCCAACACTTACATAGCACTTAGTATGGACCATATATATACTGTTTTTAAATGCCTGACATGTAGCAACACATGCAATCCTTGTGACAGCTCTATAAAGTAGGTATTATTAATTTATCCCCCTTTCATAAATTAGACCCAGTTGGTCTGGCTCCACAGTCTGTGAGTTTAACTAAAATTTCTGTTACAGGGCACCCCAGTGTGAACTGGGCCACCTGTCTGTGGGGCCTCACCCATGTGCTTAAAATTCAGTAATACTACAGGTGCACACAACAGGCCAAAATGGGTTTATTTATAAAAGGGGAAAAGAAAAGGAAACAACTGGAATATCTTACCGGCTAGGCTGACTTGGAGCTCTGGTAACAAACTAACTGAAAGCTCGGAGTCACGAGGTCCAGAGAGCATTTTCCGAGCTAGCGAGCGAGCGAGAGAGCGAGAGAGAGATGAAATGGCTCCCTACGTATCCCCCAATGTCCCAGAATTCCTGCTAGCTCCACCCTTGCGTCCTTGCAGTTCTCTCCTTGGTACTGCTGGGAGTTGCAGTTTCCAATCACTGGAGTAGGGGGTAGAGTCTGGAAAGCTGGAGTAGGGGGTGGAGTCCACAAGACTCTGCAGAGTTTCTTCCCCTTAACATTTCCACTTGTGGAAAAAAAAAGAAAAGAAAAGATACAGATATACTTCTACATATGGCAATATGTAGAAGAAATCACAAGGAACCTTTATCAATGGTCTCTTCTGGAAAGTGGGAATGAGGGTGACCAAGGGAGGGAGACAAATGTATTATATCACTTTGAATTTGTTATACGTTTTGTGATTCATGTACTCATTTTGTAGATAAGAAACATCTCTTTTAACATCAAAACATGCCTCATCTTTACTTGTTAGATTTTTACAGTTCATCGTATCTAAACTTTCTGATATTTTCTAAATCCTACAGGGTGTGTCTTTGGCCCACGTTCCCAAATAATTATCATGACATGGTTTCTGTCAACACTTCTTTCCGCTAAAGTCAGAGCCCACCAGGATGGCGTTGAGGGCAGTAAGAGTTGGAGTGCGGGATGTGTTGCTTGCTCCCTGCTTGGGCGAGACTGTGGACTAGAGGGGTTCAAGGCTGCACTGAGCCATAGTGTAAGCTCTGAATTAACTCCCTAGGTCCCTGGGTTGCACCTGGGGGCTTGCTGTCTCAGAAACTGCTGCTCTCCTGTAGCGAGAAGGATTATCTGCAAGCATGCCCATGTGAAAAAAAAAAAATTAACGCAAGCACCTTTGTACCTGTGCCTGCAGGCTGTAATTCTGCCTCCAGCATGTGTCTGTTGTGCTGCACAGGTTTGTTTAAGGGGGGAAGGGGGTGTTTTTTCCAAGTAATATTTAAAGACATTCACAAAGGAATACATTTGAAAGTAGCTAAGTGTTGTGCTACAGCTTTTTAATGTAGGAAATATTAACTTATAAGAGGCACAAGTCTGTGTAACCAGATGCTTAAAAGATTGTGATTAACTCTTTGCAATCATGTCTTTGGTTCAAAGACTCTTGTGGGGCCAAGGAGTAACAACAGGTTTTGTTTGTTTTTATTTTTTATGTTAATACCCTACAAGAGTATACTGTGAGAAAATAGGATGCAGTTTTCCATTCTGAAGATTTCATAGTCAGTAAAGACTGATTAAAATATATTTTCTTTCTTCTGTCCTCTAGCCATGGACTAGTCTCAGATAATCCCCAGAGCCTTTTGCTACTGGATTTAAAAAAAAATCCAATGGACTAGTCTCAGATAATCCCCAGAGCCTTTTGCTACTGGATTTAAAAAAAAATCCAATCCATGAAGGCAAATGGGAATGATCAGGTTTTTCCTGCCCTCTCGCCATTAGTACCTACCATGGATCCCTGTGGTCTTACACGCATGCCTCTTGGCAGACACCAGGGATTCGGTGTAGGCGTTCGTAAGTGGATGCCCCTGGGTGGAGGGGCCAAACCTAGAAGGAAAGCAGAGGCCCACATAGCAGAGAGCAGTGAGACCAGCGAAGAAACCACCAGAGAAGGCCAGAGAGCCCCAGAAAGAGTGGAGATTCGCCAGGGGCTAGGAGGCTTGTCAGCCTCCTGGCCTTCAGGCCTCCCTGTTGCCTCACTACACATGGGGTAGAAAGAACATCAAAGTCCGAAAAAACCACCGACGTCTCCAGGACACCCCTGTCTGCCTGGATCCTAGAAAACCTGCTCCCTGCCTTGCTGGCACTACACATCGACTTCAGACTCTGACTTCAGTCCTAATACCAGATCTGCCATATACTAGTTATGTGACCTTGGGCAAGTTATTAACCTATTTTTCAGCGTTTTCACTAGTTGTCTGAAATGGGTCTAGCAGGGGATTGAAGCAATGTCTGGCCATTAGTGAGCTTTCAATAAACAATATTCTCCTACCTCCCCTCTAGAGCAGAAGAAACATGGTGCAAAGAGCCAACATTCTCTTATTTGTCATTTTCTTACTAAGTAAGTGCATGGCCGTTCTGGACAGGATGCAGTTGACCTCCTTCACTTCTCAAAATCTCTTCTACTGTACTCCAGGAATATTTCCCTAACTGGGTACATAATATAGTGAGTGTGGCTTTCCAGATATGCACCACTTACTTAGAAGCTGTATATACCCACTTGTGAATTGATTGTCTCATCAAGGCAAGTTCCCTGCCAGTTTCATTTGCTTTAAGGATATTCTACTAGGATAATTTTTTCCCTGAAAAGATGGTGAGAAACTTTTGTCAGGAGAAGGAAGTCTTTACAAACTTTTTTTTTTTTTTTTTTTAGGATACAATCTTGCCCAAAGAACTTATATTCACCCAATAAAGGCACATGACAGACCAAATGATAATGAACTCTCAGAGTAACTGGTCCATCTCCAATTTCCATAAACTGTTTTCGAGTGAGGAAGGCAGTTCAGTCAACATCAAATGAATGACTACCATGCATGGACCAGAGGCTATAGAGGAAATATTTTTATGTGTTCAGAATGCTAAGCTTTGAGGTGTTAGACAGGAAAGGGTGAAACAAACAAAAACAGACCAACACAGAGAGCAGAGGGTTAGGCCTGATGATCATCTACATTTAATTCCTCTAAATTCAGCATAATCTAAGAGCAGAGAGCCAAATACAAGCCTTTGGGGGCAGCCACACTTGGAAAGTAGGAGGAAATTAAAACAGCAGAATAAGCTAGAAAAAGCAATAATCGGGAAGAAAATCAGGATATTGCAAGGTGAAAGCAAAAACCAAGAACACTTGGTGACATCAAATGCAGCAAGATCAGAAAAAGAGAAGTAGCAAAAGCAATTTGCCCAGGAGGAAGTTAGTGGTAGTGTCTGAGGTTAAGTGGTTTCTGAATGAGCAGGTGGTTTCCATTATATAGACAGTGTCTTATATTGAAATGAGATATTTCAATCAACAACTTATCTCACTTAGAACATTAAAGAGCAATTACAATTAGATTCACTAATTCATTTGTTTCATTAGCATGTGCTGTGCTCTTGCAAGTGCCTAACTCAACTAAGCTCCATGGGGTAGGGGGTACCTAATAAAAAACCTTAATTAAACTGTGACTTCCCTCTCACAAGGTATCTGGGTGGTGGTAGACTGATGCATGAAATATCGAAGTCTTATGTTTAATAACCAACCCTCAATACTCCTGAAAAGCAACAATTGGTTCTCACAAGCCAGCAGATGCTGACTCCAGAGCATGGTAGTCCAGCACTATGTAAATTGTCACCTAATTCTTTTTCCTTTTTGCACTGTGATTGTGATCCTCATTCCAGCAGCTTGTCAGTCCCACCGGACACCTCCTGAATCAGAATCTGCTGCTAACAGGACCTCCAGGTGGTTTTAGGAACATTAAAATTCGAGAAGTACTGAGCTAAAGAACAACTTGAATGGATGTTAAATTAGGAAATTATTACTATATATGTATACACTCATTTTTTAATGAACAAAAAAATTAGAGAAAACCTCCAATAATCATGTTTTAATGAAGCTGCAAAGAATTGCTGTAAAATCCATAATATCCTGAATTTGTGTATGATTCTGGATAGAATCTGCTGTTAAACCTTTTGGGCTCAGAACCTAACTTTCTGCCAAATTTTCCAGGAAAGGAACTGTGGAAAATTACTTAACCTCTCTGTGCCTCAAATTCCCCATTGATAAAATGAGATGATAGTACCAGCACCATTTAGTGGTTGTGGAGAGAAGAGAGATGGAAATGCTTACCCCACTGCCTAGAGTTAAGCGCTCAATAAATTTAGTCATTACTACTATTTCCCAGGTGAGGAGAGTTCAGCCTTTCTCTACATCAACCATGTTTAAAAATAAGGAAGTTATCACTTCTTGGCATTTTGGCTAAGATCAAGTACAGAAATAAGAAAGTTATGTTTTCCTTGGTATGACTTTTAGAAATTCTAATTTTGAGTAGAAACTTTTATACCATGTTTGTTCTCTATGAATCATGAGCAAATATAGCCATTACAATTACTCCTAGAACTTAAACATTACAAACAAAAATGCAAGTCTCATTTCCCTGCTTACAATGATTTTGATTTATATATTCTTTCCTGATATAGCAACGTTTTGTTTCTTTTTTTGAATTAAAAAAATGTTTAGTTTGCCACATCACAATCCAGGTGTCAACTTAGAAGGGCAGTAAAGTTTAAAAAATACTAAATCCCAGCATATCCTATGTATGCTGTGAGGAAAAGCAGAAGTGGTATTTATACCTCGTGTTAGATTTTCTTCAACAAACATAAATGCCCACATGGAAGTAGTCTAAAGGAACTAGTTTCCTCAGTTTCACACAAAAAGGTATACATTACTTTCCATCTCATTATTTAATCAGTTTGGTTAGCCACCTCACTGGCAAAATACCAATTTGGATTCTGACAGGAGGCAAAAACATCAAGTCACAAAGAATCCTGTGTGAGCTCTGAGTAAAAACAGAAATGGCATTTATACCTTGTACTAGGCATTTATTTCCACAAAAGTTTGATGCCTACAACATAAACCCAATCCTCCACAGGAAAAGGCCAAAACTGCCAAGCTTTCCACACTTCCAGAAAATATACCCACGGAGCTCTGCTTCTCAAAGGGAGTTCACAGTTGCCTGGCAGTTAAACAACCTGGTGCCTGGAAGTGAGACAACCCACAGGATACCTCTGGCACACGGAAGGTGGAGGTGAATTTTACAATCTGGTGTGCACATGCACACATTAGCTCTGAGGGACTTTCATGACTGGCTAGGAGTGTTTTTCCCTTTCTGCTCTCCATTTTTTTACTATTGAGGGAAAGCTTTACATACACACACATACACACACTAGGGGTGTTTTTCCTTTCTGCTTTTTTTTTTTAAACTACTGAGGAAAAGCTTTTCATACACACAGAGAGAAATCCCTAACTGTGAAAACCCACCCTAGTGAAAAATGCTCACTTGAAAATTACTGATTATCCTTTAAACATTCATTTCCTTGGCTTTTCAAATTCCCTTAGTCAATTGCATTTAGAGAGCAACTGTTTTTACAGTTGTGTTGTTCTACCTAATGTCAGGTCACAATATCTTCATGGAGAATATTTTTTTTTTTGCAAGCATTTTAAAACATGTACCTTGCAGTTGTCATTAATCCTAAGGCAGTAGTAGGTGCTAGTTTTTGTGCACTTAAAATCTTGATTGACTCTCCCTTATGAAATTCAATGACCATGTGAAGGCATGGCAATAAAAACAAGCTAGGGTCTGTCTACCTCAAACAAAAGACTCCCCCCATTACAACTCAAAGTTTATTAATTTCCTTAGTACTCCAAAGGTGCAGGTTTCAACTATTCCCACCCAACTCCTTAATATCTGATCTCTACAATGCTAAGCATAGGCTATTTAAGTACAAGTAATCCTTTCACAGGGAATAGTTTCTGTAAACAGGGATGTTAATATCTCTTAATGACATGGAATCAAGACTCCAGTTTTACACTTCATATCCCAAATTGTACTCCAATTCAAAATACGGGGCTTTACTTTCCCAGTGGTGAACAACCATCCCAGCAGATTTTCAAAGTTAATACAAACACGACCTTAGAAGAAAACAGTATTTATTGTTTAATCAAAGGCACACACCAAAACTAAGACTATTAAAGTTGACCATAATATTGACAATAAGGTCATATCAACCTGGTAAGGAAATACTAGGTAAAACTAAAGAATATGAGATGCTTTAAATCCCGAAGGAAAATAACAGTAATTCCGACACCATTAAAATAATAATTAGAACCTTTCAAACAGGGGCAATATAAATAGATCGAACACCTCAATTTGGAAGCAAAGAAATGCAGTTGAGTGTTCTGCAACCTGATGTCACAGAACACTGGGATGCCAGTTTAAGCCTGGGGGCTTTAGGTCAGAGACCCTTACCACCATGTTGGCAATGCTGATGGGTCACCCAGCTAGGCTGGATTAACATCACATAATGTGACTCTACCTATCAACAGAACAGAGACTAATAAAACCTTTTTAACTTCTTGATGCAAATTACACAATCAAATCAGATAACCTTGGCTGAGAAGGGGGCAGTTCAGAGCGGTCCATGTCCTATGACACTACATCAACAGTAAATTCAAAGGGGTCGATCTTCTATCTTATATACTACATCAAAATAACAAACTCACAGGGTCTTTCAAACACCCCACATTGAGAAAAACAAGTCAAGAGGAACACCGTATTGCTTCATTTACAATTTACTAGCTCTTCCAGTGTTTCAGAGTGATATGGGGTGTTTCCATGATCTAAGATGAATGGGACAAAACGTGGACTTATAACACTGAATAAATGTCTTGATTGAATCAGACTATCGTAATTTTTCAGCCTATTGGTAAGGAGTTAGTCAGTCTTCCATCCAGGCAGTATTGCAGTTCACAGGGGGAGGGGGAGGATGTAAATGTCCTACAAGTAAAGAAGAAAAGTTAATGTACTTGCAACCCAAATGTCATTCTCTAGTTGCTTGCACACCTTCTAACCTAGTCGGCTAGTGAAGGCCTTCAGCTGTTTCTAGTCAGTGGCTCAAATACAATGTGAAGGGTGCCCCAGGGATTACTTCACTCTCCAAATATCCACCTTATTCAAACACACTCCCCTCCCAAATCTGGTTCCTGGTTAGGCCAGATGGGGTGAATGATAACTAGGAAAAAGACTAGGGAATCTGGTGAGGGGCAGAGTGTGGTTGTTGCCTGGGAACTTTCAGGATTCTTCATTTCTTTGACTCTAGGTACACGTTTGTTAGAAAGGGCACTAGGCTGACACATGCAGGTAAACTCAGAGAGGCCCTTCTGGCCTGTTTGAAGACCTGATCTCTGCACCAACAAGATCTGAACACACTATGGGGTGGGGGCAAGACGTGTATTCTGGCCAAGAGTGGTAAACACGAACACTGACAGCACTGAGCACCAAATTGAACGTACCTTAAAGTTGGAGAGGAGTAAGTCTGTGCTATGCTGGTCATACTATTTCATACTGGTTATTCGTTATGGCGCGCGAGAGGCAGTAGGCGAGAAAGATTCCAATCAGCTGTGGATAAAATACAGGCAAAATTAAACATACACAGCCTTAAAGACCTCAAGACATAGTCACATTCTCCTTCCACTTCTGAATCACTAAATGCTGCCTGAAGCTTAAGTTCCAATTCCTTAAGCACAACTCAGGAAATATAACTCAACCTTGTATGAGCTAAATTTTAACAGATTGGAACTTAGATGCAGCTCATCAGGCAGTGCAGCCCAGGGAAGAAAGATCCTGATAACGTTTTAGTATCCCAAGTGAGTGCAGAGCAAAACCAAGTTCCCATCTAGCTTGGGTTTTGTTTAACGACTGCATGCCGGAAGGCTGCTGTGACGAAGAGGGCACCAGGTCTTTCCACAGCTAACTGCTTTAAAAAGATAAGTACTGCCTGAAGTGGACTCTAAGTCTTGCCTTTTGCAGTTTCAAGACATGACTGGTCATGGTAAAAAAGGAAAGTCCTGCGGGAAACAGAAATTCCAGAACATCAAAAACTAGAATGGAAACAGCACACCACCCCTTCCTAACTAAAACAAAGCTAATTATATAAAGATGTAATTACAACGGATTGACTGACATAAACGTCTTTCTAGACCATGATGAGAACCTGAGAGTTTTGTGAAAATGTCAGTGGATACCAAGGTCCCAAAAACAAAAACCTGAAGCCTTCAAAGTGGAAGGTTTCTAGTTTAAACCTACAAGAATGATGAAAGCTCTCCTAGCTACAAAGACTTACCTGGAAGCAAGCAACTCCAAAAGAAATTCCTGCAACAACTCCCATTTCTGACTCTATAATGGTCATCACCTTTATAAAACAACCCTAGAGAGAGAGAAAAAAAAAACCATAAGTACATTACAGTCAGAAAATCTGTGCTACATCTCCAAAAGATGAAGATCGGCCACCTCAGTCTTGGTGATTTTATTAAAATTTGCTCTCATAGAAAGAAAAAAATCCTTTTATTTCAAGTGCAAAGCTCTCAACAGAAATTTGGGGAACACAAGTTCCAGCTTTTGGATTATGCATTTAAAAGTTACGTGCTCGGGCCCTCCCTGGTGGCACAGCGGGTTAAAGCACTGCACTGAGAAGCTAAAGCCACTTCCGCATGAGTTCGATTCCCACCTGCCCGGGAGGTGACCACATGGCGTGGCAGACCTCTCCTGACCCGCCCACTGCTCCCCTCAGCAGTGTACTTCGTCGATCTGCCTGTTCTGCTCCCCACTCTGTCTCTGGTGAAACCTCTCACCCTTCACATCTCTGGCCTGTACACCAGTTCCATATGAATAAATAAATAAATCTTTAAAAAAGTTATGTGCTAATTTTATGAACTCAATTCACAAAATTTCTGAGCTAGTTTCCTCATTTAGTCAAGGAGGCCTACTACGTGCCCCGCCTATTTCAAAGTATGTGTACTGTGAGTAAAAAATAAAAACTGAGTCAACTCTATGTTCAGTTAATATTTTCAAATAAAAAAATGGTAAAACCTTCTTACTTCACTGTTTACTTTATCTTCATCTTTCTGTGGAGAACAATCTTCAAGTTTACAGCAGCTTTTAGGAAATCCTTTTTCTGAGTAATAGCCAGTAACCTTCCAGTCATTAAAGTTGGTGACACCACAACAATGTAACTGAAAAAAACCAACAAACTTTTTCAGTCAAACACTTAACTTATCATCTTAGAGTACAATCTGCCCTTAAAACATTTATTATACTCAGTGTTCTCTAGCCAGATGTTTTACTCTGTCCTCAATTGGCATTATAATTCAAATGATTTAGCATTTGTTTCTCAACACCAAATTTACACTTTAAAGAGGTGTAACTTTGAGTAGAATGATATGGAGAAAAATGGAGAGATGTCACTTGGTATCATGTCACATTTCTTTCCAAGGACATATTTCCATTTCCCCCTAATCTGAGATAATGAAAATATAAAACAAGGGGACAACATCCCTTCTTGGGGAGCCACTGCCTAGGTGCACTTACCGTACTTTGGATCTTGTCTACTGCATCACTTCTATAATCTCCTGTAGCATTATAGTATTTTAAAGCATTTTCATAATTACTCTTGAAGCTGTTCTTAATCTATAGCAATGAAACACAATGTAAGGAAAGAAACATTCTAGAAAGTTCTTTCAGTCTTATATTTGCAGTGGCAACATGCATGGTAATTATAAGGTCCAATCCTACTCTTTAAGAAACATAGTTCAACTAGAAAACTAAACACGACATATAATAAAAAAAGTTAACTACTACAAAGTCCAACTGCTATGGGAGCAGTATTTTATTCAAGAGCATGAAATATTTAATCAATATGTTCCTATCAGTCACGTTGTATTGGCTCCACTTTCCATAGGTACTTTACACACAGACAAATTACTGGAAACACATATAGTTATGGGTACCTTTCATCCTCTGGTGATTATCAGTCTTTACAATTTTCTAAAATAGCTCTTATGTTAAAGTAGGCTAAATATTTTACAATGAACTCTTCATCAACAGGTTGAAAAGGTAAGCTTTAAACACATCTGTAACTGATTTGTACACTATTAAAAGATGTCTTCAACTCCACTCATCCATTTATCTTAGTGGACATTTTTCACATATTAAGGTTTCCAAATTCAAAGTTACCTCATGTCTGAACACAAACCCTACAATGGCAGCGACCAGTTCCACCAAGAAAACGAGAGTCAGAAACATTGCATACTGTGGGATAAAAAGAAAGCCCAAGTCAGCATGAATAAGACACATTACAGCCACAAAGGGAGACTAAGGGGGTGGGGCAGTGGTCTGCTCCATCCGTTCAGCTTGTTTTTATGGAGAGGGGTGGGGAAAACACAACAAAAGTGGGAATTGGCAGCTGAACTGTTACTTGGAAAGTTTTCAGAAGGAACAGGAAAAATCATAAAGGGCCATTGCCAGTTCCAAGAAACAAAATGTACAGTGTAGAAGACTTCTACTAGCAAGAATCAACTGTAAAGAAAACAAGGACTCACCAGTTTTAGCATCCATGCAGAAGCTCGGCAGGTAGCAAAACAGCCAAATGTGCCCAAAAGAATGATGACAGTGCCAGTGCCAATGAGCACAAAGGGGACATTGGTGGCCTTCTCATTTAAAAGGGAGAAATAATTCTCCAGGCTCACCTTCCCCCAAATGCCAACAACAAGGAGGATAACACCAGTGATCTACGTGAGAAATCAGAGAACAGAGACAGTTAAATTATGTGTACAGCAGCATCTTCAAACCACAAGCCACTAGGTAGTTAAGAAAGAATAGGTGTGAGAATTGATTTAGCAATCTGGCCACAGAGCTGAGGCTGGAATATGGCAGACAAGGGGGGACAATGGAGGAGGGAAGAGGGGGACTGTGCACGCAAGGGCAGGCCTTGCTACACCCACAGCTAGATCGCTGGGCAGCCAGGGTAGCCAGGGCACTGCTAAGTTGGGGGCATGGGACAAGACAGCTGAACACAATCCTAAATTTCATCTTTTTGTGCAAACACAAGCCCACGGCTTACTTGTCCTAACAATCAAAACTTCCTTAATTGTCTTACTCCTGCCTTAGGTTTAAAAAAAAAAAAAAAAAAAAAAAAACACCCTTCCAGGAAGGAAAACAAAAGTTCCTGAATTCCAGGAACTCCCCTTCCCCACCTCCCTTCTCCCCCCCCCCCAAATTCAGAGCTGAACCCAGGATACAAAGGGGTGGTAAACAAAAGCCAGCCCCAGATTGGCGGGAGAGGAGCCATTACCATACTTACCTGCGAATTACTCCCCTCTTATGAAGCAGTGGAAAGAAAGAGACTATTATGCAAGTGAGCCCTCAGAGGGTCGGGCAAGCCAGGCCTCTCCAACGGTCAGGGGACACCCCTCTGCGTGCTCCGCGCGGCGGGCAGGAGGGTCAAACACTCCCTTCCTCGCTCCCCGTCCCCGCATCGAACCCAAACCCCAGGATCGTCCGGGTCCCGGCTCAGCCGATCGGCGGCGGTGGTCGCGCACCCCGACCCCGGCGCGGGCATGAAGCCCCCGCTCGGGTCCCCACAACGCGTGGCCGGCGCCGGGGTCCCAACAGCTACGCCGCCCAACCCCGCGCGCGCCTGGCCCCCGCGCTCAGGGCACACCCCAATCCTGCCCGGGACCCCTGCCAGTCCCCAGGTGCTCAGTCGCTCACCCAGAAGATGAACGTGTAGATCAAGAGGACGCTCTTGAAACAAGTAATGACGGGCTTCGTCTGCAGCCTTCGCGAGGGGGACGCCATGACTAGCCCCAGACCCTGCCCCGCCGCACCAGGCGATCGGAACAGAGCGAGCGAGACGGGGAGTCCCCGAGTCTCCCCGGAAACCGCCGAAAACTTACGAGCGTCTGCAACTGAGAAGAGCCGGAAACACTGCACAAATTTCTAGAGGGTAAAGTCCGGGAGGCTGTCCGGAAAGTGACGACAACTTCCGAGCGCCCTCTGCCGAAGGTTACCGAAAACTATATACAAAGGTTCTAGTGTCGGAAATTTCTTAGATCTTCAATGGAGCTTTCTTCGTTTTTGTCTGAAAGGATCTTTCCCACCCCCCCACCCCTTCCCCGCCCTAAATATAATCTCTACATAGTCTATCACCAGCAGCGCCAGCCGCGCTGGGAGCTTCGGTCTCGCCGGCCCCTGGTACCCTAGAGGGGAGAGAAGGAATGAGAAGAGATTAAAAGTGACCTAAGGAAGGGTTGATTACATGGCAAATTATCTGCAAGAAATACAGTCCAAAGAGAAACAAGAATTGCAAGGGATACTTACAGTCACTTTTTTTGTTTGTTTAACAAAAAACGAAGGAAAAATGAAATTAACCTGAGTGGTGGAATTGGGATGAATTTCTCCCCATTTGTTTTGTGCTTGTCAGTTTTCCAACATTGTTTTATGCGGTAGGGAAGGGACATAAGAATGACTAGACTGTGGGCGATGGGTACTCAGGAGGCGCCCCTGAGTCAGAGGCACCCTGGAGCCAACCTTAAGGATGACAAAGTGTAACTTGAAAAAAACACACACTCACTACAGAGCCTAAACACCGGTGATAAAAGCTGAGCCTGTTTTTGAAACTTTGATCATGCAAATCAGCAGGGCCTTCTTACAAGGTATTTAAAGTTCTTTGAGGCATCTGTAAAATGGAGATGTCTCTTTCAAAACAGATGCTATGTGTGTTTTTGCTTGGCAAGCAGGGTAAGTGCATACATTTGAGCTACAGCAGCTTAATCCAAAACCTCCCGTTAAAAGAAGGAAAATGTGCTTAGGCATAGGTATCCACTGTTTTCTGCTTTCGGGTACCGTTTAGGCTTCAGGGGAGACCAAATGAGTCATTCAAATTGTTCTCAATTTAAATAGATCATTTACTTCTCATAGAACCTCGGAATAGGGTTGTCTTTTTCATCTAATCAGGTTCAAGACACATTTATAAAATGAATTAAGTACAAATGAATTAATCAAGTGATCTAAGCAACTTGGTCTCCTTTTTTACTCGTCTAGAAATGCAGCAGAGATATAACCAAGGAGAAAAGAAAAATCACTATTAGGTGTCAAGGTCCAGTTTTCAGTTTGGGTGTTCTTGCTCCCTCCACAAAATTGTTTTCACCCCAATTTTTTTTCCCTATTAAGTCAGGCATGTCGGTATCTCTATGAGAGAGGGAGGTGTTCAGTGTGTGCTACTGTCTTGGGGGATTAGAAAATAGCATCGGATTCTTATCCAGCCCACTACCTCACCATCCACACAGGCATTATATTACAAATGGTCATTCATTGCACTGCTCTTGCAAAATGCCCTGTGTTAATGGAGAGGTGAATACCCAAACTTTTTCACTTGAAACCTTGCAATTAAATGGTTACAGAGACAGAAAGCCAAAACATTCCATTTGACTGAGTCACACAGAACTTCCCTGTGCTTTCAATATTGACCTAGGGACATCTGCTGTAGCATCATGCCATGCATATGAGGTCAAAGGGAATAAGGATAGGAAAAAGTATTGCACTACAAGGCTTTATAACTAAAAATTTATTCTAAATTTAGAAAAAAAACCAATGCATAAATACACAAGGAGAATGGCTAAATGATACATCCGTACATTTATAAACATGGAGGCAAGTTTGGGAAATATAAGCAGGGAGACCAACTTTTAAAGTGCCACTTACACCCTAGTGACCGGAAATGATGTTATAGGGAGCTCTAAGTTATGGAGTTCTTTCTGCCTGTTATCTTAAATGGAAGTTTCCTCTGAATATTAGGTTTATACTGTGGCCTGGAAGGGATTTTGGTTGTGAGCCCCAGAGCAAAGAAATATGTCTGTGGCTGAATCAAAAACAAAATAGCTTAAGGAAAAGCCACATTTTATTTCCAAGAAAGTGTTGATCTTTGCTCTGCTCCCTCAGCCACTCACAACACTGCTTTGTTTGAATAACAGTCAGTGCCAAATTAAACCAAAGGCTTACATGGAATTTAATATTCATGTGGCCACAGCACCTCATACTGCTACCACCTTACACTACCACCACCATACCAACAAACCCAGAAATTCAGTTTAATTCCACCAGACCCAGGCTAAAGGGACGTCTAATTATATCTAAGGCAAAATAAGAAATACTTCTCTTGGTCATAAGTTAAATGCATACTTCAAAGTATTAATAATGACCGCAATACACATCGACCCATGTTACTGTGTGCTTACATCATCAAAGCCCTGATTGTCAGGTCAAGATTAAAACTGCTCTCATTTTGCGAGGAAACAGGATGAGAGGCTAAGTAACTTGTCTAGGACTAAGCCCTGTCAACTGCTGTTTCCCCCATCGAAAATGGGGCCCACTCAGAGTTGAAACATGACCGCCATGGTGAGAACAGCTGTCTTCCCCAACAACGACTGCTGGACTCAGCAGTTAACCATGAACAATCCTTTTTGGAGCTCCTGAAGTACAAGGGTCTTGATGACTTCCCCCAATTGTGCCTTGCAAGGACCTGGGTTTTATTGTTATTGTTGACTTTCTTTTGACTTCATCTAATAGCCCAATTACCAAAGAAGTAACCTTGCCCATCCCACAAGGGTAAGGTGGAGAGTGCAACACTTTTTCTGATTCAACCTCTTATGATCATAAAAACACATGTTCCTGCTTGTGTTACAATCAATATTTACCAAGCATAACTGTCCCTTCCTTATTAACTCCCCACAACCTTCTAGATTAGACTTAATTTGTAAGGGGACACATTTAAACTATGGCTCCCCCCACAAATATATTCTCAACTTATTTCCCACCATTTTTCACAGTCAGTATGAAGATCTCCTCAATAAACTGTGTTTCCTACACACCCCCTTCCCATTCTCCATACCTCACTCAACTTCTTACCCTTTACTTCCTACTCCCCACTTAAGGTTCAGCTCAACCCAACTCAATGTGAGCGTCTCCCCCCCCCTCGTCCCTCCCACTACCACCCTCCTCTTACTTCAGTGCCCACTCACATTAACCCAGACCCTCCCTTAGTTGATTACTATGGTACCTGGTACTTGCTTTCTTCTCTACTCACCTGTCCTACATCCTGCTATCTATGTTTAGAAACTAGAGAAGAGCCAGTTTGGAATGCTCCTGCACCCCTTTTATAGACTCCCCAGAGCCCTAGGACATAATGCTCAATTGATGAGGTCATACGGTGCTCTGCCAATCCCTGCTGAACACATTGGCTGGGGCTGGTTGCTAAGGCTAACCACTTAGTAGTGAGTCAAGGTTGGATTTCTTAAAAAGTAAATGTCGAAGTCATTCTGGTATACCACTCTCAATAAACAGAAAAATTAAGTGCTGGATAATGTTTTAGGACATTACTATGCCTGTCTTAGAAATCAGTAAAAAGATATCAACCATTCCACACAGAATACATCTTATCTCTTATTCACATAATAGCCTCACCATTTTCATTTCTAGTTCCTTTTATAGACTCTTCAATTACCTTTGGCTAAGTGCCTATCATAAAATTTAAAACCACCTCCTATTTATTTTCCTCAACTCTCATGTTTTTACGTTACAGCCATTAAATAAACATCACTTAGACAGATTAGACATCATCATTGAGATAATTAACGTACACAGTTCGAAAAATCTGTTTTCTTAATGAGATTATCATTTTTCCCCATTGTCACTTGCATGTTTGCGTTATTCCTTCTCTGAAATTCTCCTTTTTGTTTACTTTTCATTCACTTTTCTCCCACCACTCCTTTCACACTCTTTCTGAATCCTTTTTTCCCTTTGCAGACTGACCATTTTGTCTTTGAAAAGGCTTATGATATACAAGTGGGAACACATAGAAATGAAAAACTTTTGAACAGTATTAAAATTCACAGCTCCATGTCAATCTGCCTTATTCCATTTTCTATGAACTTTGTTTCCAGGGTAGCCTTGTTAAGTTTTCCTGAAATTTCAGCTAGACAAGTCAGCTTCCATATTAATATTTCATAAAACCTTACTGACTTTTGACATATTTCATATTTGCTCTTGATGTTTAAAGTGGTAGTGGACTTTGAGAACTTTATATTTGTATGTACACATGTGGTCAGCTGTGTGTTTTTGTCTTATCTTCCAAACAACCCTTAGGAAGACATGTTTAATGAAACTTTATATTCCCAGTGTATATACCATTGTGTTACCCACATCTAACAGGTGCCAAAGAAGGTTTTTATTTTTATTAACCCCACCTGGTTCAACTAAATCAGCTTCTTATGTTACTTATCCCAGTGCTTCACAGGAAGGCTCTCTTCCCTCATTTATGCCCTTACTTCAATCTCCTTGTAATTTCTCTTTTTAAAAAGATTTATTTACGTATTTATACATACATACATACATACATACATACATACATACATACAGAACTGGGGTACAGGCCAGAGGTACAGAAGTGGTGAGAGGATGCACCAGAGACGGAGTGGGGAGCAGAACAGGTCGACTGACAAAGTACACTGCTGAGGAGAGCAGTGGGCAGGTCAGGAGAGGTTTGCTGCACCAGGTGGGTCACCTCCAGGGCAGGGATCAAACTCGCACTGAAGGGGCTGCCGCCAGCTTACAGGGCTGCATCCTCACTGGTTGTGCCACCAGGAAGGGTCTCCTTGTGATTTCTGTATTCTCCCTCTTCCCTTCTGCTTTGACCTTTCTACTACCCCTCGGTCCGGCTCCTTCCAGCTCTAAGTGGGGCATGAGTCCTTATCCATCATCTTCATCCTTCATGTGCTGGGCCCTAACCTTGGTACTGGGGGCTTGAAGAAGACTAAGATAACATTCTTGCCCCCTAGGTACTCACAGTTGAGTAAGGGGCAGACACAAGTATAAGATGAACAAACTAGCACAAGGGGGAGCAGAGGTTGTCAGGGAGGATGAGGGACAACAGGTGTGATCATCCCTGTGGTTGACATGTGAACAAAGTGCTAAGTGCTAGAGGAAAGGAAGACAGAGTAAATTGCCTCTGGTTGGGGTGGGTAGAGAGAAGCTTCTCAGCAGGAAAGATGGGGATGGTTTCAAAACACCAAGAAAGGAGGGAAATAAACACAGAGCAAACGTGTCTGTACAAAGGAACCAAAGTGTTCAGTGTGTCCAGAGTCAAGAGACATAGAGTGAATGCTTGAAAACTGGGCTGAGATCATAGGCAGGGTTCGCTTGTGAAGGGTAAAGGAGACCCAGTTAAGAAGCTAGACTGTATTCTTTGACAAGAAGAGAGAGCCGGTGTTTGTGTGTGTGTGTGTGTGTGTGTGTGTGTGTGTGTGTTGGGGGAGTGGGGTTAAAGGAGAAAACAACACTGGGGATTTATTCTCTCTCTCTCACTTCCATTTACTGGAGTCACTATTTCCTAACAATAAGTTTAAACTCCTAGATCTTATTTCCAGAGTCCCCAAATATGATCCTTTCTTAATTTTTTGACTTTGTCAAAAAAACTTTCCTGAACCCTCAAACCAGTTAGCCCATCCCCCTCTGACCTAACGATCGGCTCTTGCTGAGTGCACATGGATCGGCTCCGTTGCCCGAGTGCACATCATGGCCGCCTTTCTCCACGGAGTCCTCACAGCCTCTACCATAACACTAACTACTTTATTACTCTGGTCTTCTACTGTCTTGATTTTGAACACTGTTTGGGTTCCCCCTTTTCTCTCTTACTAAACATAAATCCTCTCAGAGTGGGAGAGGAAGCTCCATCATGTCAAGGATGACAGTTTTTACCACTGTATTCCTAGTTTTTATCTTCTAGAAGATGTGCAAGAGATTGTTAGTTCCCAAAACACACACAATTATAATTAATAACATCTTTATAGAATCTCTGTTCCCCCCTCCACTCCATGAAGGGCAAGGGTTTTTGTCAATTTTGTTCACAGATGTCTCTCAAGTACCCAGAACAGCACACAGCACATAATAGAGGCTCAACAAATATGGATTGGATTAATTGTGAATCAGAATATCAGGGATTTTATTTCTTTTATTCATCATTATGCCTACCATCCTTAACATGGTAGATGGTTGATCAATGTATTGATAGAATGATGCCAAGTTCAAGTCTTCTGCTTCTTTATACCACTTGCAGACTGCTGGACAAATGCTGGACACTCAGTCCATATATGTGACTGGTGGATTGGAACTGAATTAGACTCAGACTTGCTACTGAAATTTTTGTTATCCTAAGCACATTTCTTCCCAAATAACTCAGAAAGGGCTGCCTGCCAGTGTGCATATATAACTAAAAAAATTGCTTCTATAGCCACTGCCTATTCTAAGATGGGAATGTCAACCTTGAGGAAGGGAGAATGTAAGAAGATGGTCTGCACCATATAGGAGACTCGTTCCCCAATACTAAAATGAAGAGAGCTTGCATAGTGAGGAGAAATATATCCGTGCATCGGAGGTCACTGAGAAACAGCTTAGCAGTGGCCATAACCTTGCCGTGCGCCGAGTGAATCACCTAGATTCACTGAAACAGCGTCCCAATAAAGCCTCTCTCTCTGGGCACGCTAATCCTCTTACTCCTCATAATAGGAAATCAGAAAGATTGGTTCTTCAGGCAAGAATTTTGTAGTGTTTTTGTAAACAACATAATCTTACCAGAAACTGAAATCCACAGAAGTTAGATCATCTGAGAGGGATTCAAAGTGCCTGACCCTGCACTGTGTGGCTAACACGGCTCTGGGAGTTGGGGAGTGTAAGGGATGACAGGGGACATCTCCAGAGGATGGCAGAGTCAACTACACTCTTTTACTCTCATTGAAGGTTGTGCAAATCCCTTTCATTCACTCCTGATGTCATGCTGAGTCATAAAAAAAAAAGCCAAGTATTCTTCATGCGCCACATCCCTAGAGGCCCCCTAGCCTGTCTCTGGGTCATTGCTATACTCACAGGCTTGGGACAAGCACCATTCAGCCTTCCCTGTTCTGCAGCAGACAGGCTGAGTTCCTCTAGCCCTTGTATCCTTTCTCTCCCATCGCTTTAAACTCCTTCTCGGAGAGGATCAGCTAGCTTTGGGGATAATGTAGCTTTAAGGAAACTTTTGGCAGATGTGGATGCCCTAACATCTGGGCAGTGTTAATAGAATCCCGGAGGCCCCGGACAGACCAGCAGCCATTCGTTCTAGGAATGTTAAAATAGACGTTTTTCCGACTGATGAGAGAAGCAGAGAAGGAAAAAGAGAAGTAGAAGAGTGTAGAAAACCACAAAACAGGTAAGAGCTGCTGCCTCACCCCCCACCCCCTCACTGCACTGCCCTGGTTCACGACCATGGGGGTCCACTGGGAACTCTGAGGGGAAAAGAGATCCAGGCCTTGGGCAACATGACTTGGGGAGGGAAGAAGTTCTTTTCTGAAGCCGGATCCTAAGGATCCTAAGCTGCTTTCTACTTGAACCTGACCTTGCACAGACACAAGTTTCCAGTACTTTCCAGCCTGCCTGCAGCAGAGGCATGACTGCCTCTGGTGAGTCAAGTTTTCAGTCTGAGACCGGGGCGGGGGAGAGAACATTAAAGCCTTCAGCGGAGCTCCAGGTCTAAAAGGGAAGCCCCTGTTCCAAAGTCAAGGGGCTGCATTAAGGCTGCATGTGGAGAAGATCAAGGTGTTACCTCTCCAGCTGTTCATTTTCCTGGCTCTCTCTCTAATCTCTTTATCATCCCCCTGTTCCCTCTTTCTACTTTTATCTCTTTCCTGTATCTCTGGTAGATATATATTTTTCCTTTTTAGCTTCCTTTCCATTTACCTTGCCTCTCTTGCTCTTACGTTTTCTCTATCCTGCTTCATAGACAAAATCTGAAGCCAAATAACGATGAATTTGAAAATTAATCTTTGCCATTCTTGGACTTGTCATGTCCAACGGGGACTCTGGTCAGATTCTACCATCTTTTCGGTTTTGTTTCCGGGAATGACTCCTCCCCCAAGCATGGCATTTCATTGAAAGCTACTTGGTGGATGGATGTTCATTGAAGGGTCCAGCAGCCAGCTTATATCCATGGGTAGTGAGTTTTAATTTTGCCATTTATGAAGCATTTGCCGACCGAGACCCACATAACTCTCATCTCATTACAGTGAGGGCTGTTTGAGCTTGCTCCCCCTCCCTTCCTGTACTTTGGTAGGTTCTTCCCAACCTCACTGACTTCCTGCTGGCAGGGCAAGGTAAAACCACAAGCTTAGGCTTGACTTGAAAACCCGAAGCCACTAGCAAACCATTAAGCCTCAAAAGCCAAAGCTAAGAACAGAGCTAGAGTATAGTTACTGCCTGTGAGATCCTGGAATAAGGAAACATCCACAGCTGTCCAATAGGAAATGGGTGATAATCATACCTAATATAAGCTATTTCCGTTGTACTAGGCAATAACTATTCTACAAGGTAGATGATATTGTTACAGATGAGGAAACTGAGGCTCAGAGAAGTTAAGGAATTTGTCAAAGTCCTCATAACTAATAGATACAGAACTGATACACATTTAGATCTGTGTGAGTCCTGAGTTCATTTTCTAATTCTTCCCCAGATTAGTGCGTTGGAAGACTAGTTGAAAGGCTGAAACCATCAACTGCCAGCTTATAGATCTCAGAATTCCCTCTGGGTTTAGAGGACTTTATATTTTGTTTTCCTATCTTAGTACTTCAGTGTCCTTCTCTATAAATTGGGCCATAGAAATTTTGCATCTGATCTCATCAGTGTCAACTGAAAATTGTTTTATGACCTCCTCCTTCTGAGAGGAAAAGGAAACATCAAGAGCAAATAGAGTCTTGTTATTTTAGAAAGTAGATGATCCTTACAAGGGGACAATATAACAGATATTCATTCACTTAAAAACCTCTCCTTTTCCCTGCAGATGCCACATTTCTGCTTGCCCTTAATGTTCACTGATGGCTGATTTCTGAAAGTTATTTTCTCCTTTGCCCTGATTTTTATCTGGCCACATACCTCTACTCTTATCTCCCTAACAAACCGTCTCCCTGCCTTGCAAGAATGGCAAGTCAACTAATTCAAAGAGGAGCTCTCTCCCTGCTGCTCTTCCTCATGCCCGCAGTGACACCAACATCGTATGCAGGTAAGAGCTTTTGCCCCTTTTTTCCCAGCAAGGGCAGGGCCAAGACCAAGCTTTAGAGGATGAAAGAGTTAGAATGTAGTACTAGACACTTAAATTAGATACAGAGAAAACTTTTCTCAATAGGCTACACCAACATATAAACGAGAAGACTGGACACCATAGACTTTGAGACCATTGTCTCATCTGCTTTAGGCCTAGCTCCTTGTATTAATTCCTTTATGAGTCAAATCTTAATGCCTTTGTCAAGACCACAAAAATAGGACTTGGGCCACATATGGGAAAAATGGGGGGAGGGAGACAGAAAATCTTTTCAAGGAAAACCAGAATCCATTCAGTTTCTTCCCTTCCATCTCTCTTTTCCCCCTCAGAACTTAGCTATAGGATGAGATATTTATAGCCCCCTTCTGTCAAATATTATTAATGGAAACACAGATATACAAGTCACATTCTCTTAAACAGGAATTCCTCAGTTTCTTCTGGCTCATTGCTTACTTCAGAGGGGATGGAGATTGCTTAATTCCTGAATGTTTCTTTCTTTGCTCCTGGAGACACAGGGAACTGAAGAGAACAGATTCAGTGAGGAGAGGGGAAAGGGGAGGGGGAGGATAATGAGGTGGCAGACAGAGGTTTTTGTTGGGGTCCAGCTGGCATTCCAATTGCTAAGAATATTCTGTGGCCTGAAGTGTCTGCCTTTATGGGGGCGGGGGGTTGGGAGGGTGAGTAGAGAAAGGAGACAGACCTAACCAATGAAGTTAGGAAAATGTCCAAAGATGAGTAAATAACAAACTGCTTCCATCAGAGCAACAGTCATTGCAGCTAAAATTTTCCACAGGCCCTTACCTCCTGGTTGAGGCCTTTGGCAATAGCTCTGTTTGTCTGGAACAGCTGCAACAAGCTTTCAAACAAATATGCAAACTTCATCCCCTCTCCAGTTTAGGTTGGCTTTGTAGGGGTGAAGCACAAGGGCTGACATTGAGATGAACAAATTCAAGCCAAACCCTTGGGAGAGTACGCAATCGGGTTCAAGGAACCCGGAGTCTCCAGAAGATAATATGTGCCGCTTTCTTCCTCAGCCGCCTCCTAGCTTCAGTTCCAGGACATAAGACCAAAATCCAGCCAAAGCCCACAGGACTAACATGTGGAGATTAGATGTATCAAAGCTGGATTTTGAACCCTTGTATGGGGTACAGAGGCCTTTACCTTTCCCAGGACGGAAGCCTGAGCGGTTGGTGTCTTGAGGACAGGGAATGTTTTGTTTCTGATTAAATCTGTATTCATTTGAAGCTCTCAAAGGGCTGTTTGCAAAGGTGGCACCTGCCACTTGTGCACGCCTCTCTGAGGTCACCACTCCTGAGCAATGCAGGCCAGTGAGAACTCTGAGCAATGCAGGCCCTGCAGACCTACTCGCTCTGCCCCTGATATCCTTAGGAGGCTACAAAATGATATTTGGAAATTTTCCATTAACCATTCCCTACATTGCCAACTCAACTGTCTGGATGTTCTTCATTTGCTCATTCATTCATTCAGTCAGTCAGTCAGCCAGTCAGTCAGTCAGTCAACGAACATGTAGTGACCACTCTTTATGCATTCCGCACCCTGACTCAAGCTATAGCCTTACCCTCAAATAGGAATGGCACATAGAGAGCAACCAAGTGTGAATTCAGGGCTAATCAGGAAAACCAGCAGGGCTTGGGAAGGGTGAAGAATATAAGTAAAGTGCAGAGTGGGTTTAAGAGTGCATATTAACATTTCTGCACAGTAACAGAAGTCACGTTGCATTTGTCATCATAAGCCAAGCATGAGTGTGGATCTGAAAATAGTCTTCAACTATTAGCTACTTTCCAACCATAGCTCTGTGAGGGGCAGGGCTCAGGGCCTCTGACTGTGCTATGAGAGTTGGAGGAATGCAGTAACAGACCACACAGTAACTGCTGATCCGGCTAAGGAACTAAGGGGCTACCCTCCCCCGCCAACCCCTAGGGCAAGCCAGCAAAACAATGCCTGCAAGGTGCCCCTCTGATGTCATTCTTAGCCCTCATCTCAGTCTCCTAGTATTTGCAAAAACTACCCAGAGACTAGCAAAGGGGGCAATGGGAAAGCTTAAAGTGGTAAGGGGGCCAAGCCCTGCTCCCTTGACAAGGCAAACTTGGCACCAGTCCACTACCGCTATACCATGGTGGCAACTATTAGGAGCTTGAGTTTCCCCCTCGGCTTCCCACATCCCCTCTAATTCTAGAATGATGTCAAATGATCGGTAGACTTAAATAAAACACGTGTTTGTGTGCACAAAACACACACACTCACACACACACTCACACACACACCCATGCCCACACACCCAAGTAAAGAAGTTGAAATTCAAGAACAAGTTTGGGTTTTTATCTCCTGGACATTGCAATAAAGTTCTCTTCTACCTCCATCATTAGTGGACTATCTGACTTTGGTGCTGAGGGGGTCAAACAGCCCGGGGCTGGAATGCCCACTCTGCTCCTTACTAGCCAGGAGAACTTGGCTTACTCCAACTCCTGGGAGCCCATTCCCTGGTCTGTATGTTAGAGAGCAACAAGGGTGTCTATCTCACTGAGGTGCGAGGGGGAGGACGTGAGGTAAACACTTGTCAGGTTGAACACAACCCATGCAGAGCGCTGCTAGAAGCCCTTCTGTTGTTACTGTCATCCAGCCACAGGCCTCTGGCACTCCCGCGCGCTCCTCTGGGAAACAGAAGCATGCTCTCTGCTGGAAATTTCTTTACAAACCAGCTCTTCAATCAGAGTGTGAGGACCAGATCCCTTAGGGAATCACACACATCTGGCCTCCTGTTTACAGGAGCTGTAAGGCTTTGAGGCCTGTGCTAAACTAAAACAGCTGACAAGAACTCCATGCTCCACAAAGAAACCTCCCATGTGGTAACAGGCAGAGAAAGGGAGATGAGGCCTTAGGAGAAATAAAGGGAAGCCAGAAGAACTGAAATGGGAAAAGAAAAAAAAAAAAACAATTAAAAAGGAAAGAAAAAAAAATGAAGTCTTTCCTCTGGAATGTGGGTAAACCAATGAGGACATGATTTCATAAGGCAAACGTTCAATTTGATTCATTCCCTCGCTCCTCAAGCTGGACTGGCTTCCCACATCCTAACCCCCCAGTCTGGGCTTGTGGGGAATGGAGAAGCTTCATCATACAGACTTCTGCTCCACCCTTTACTGCAGGGGGCCCTGTGCCTCACTCCCAGGGTGGGAGGCGGGCTAGCTGTGGTCTCCCGCACTAAAACCCAGCCTTGTCTGGAAAGTACACTCCATCCTGGAAATGGAGACCAATCTTGCGATCCCAGCAGCGCTGGCTGCTCTTTGCCTATGCCTGCAGCGGGGCTTAGGGAGGCTGGAAGGAGAGCCTTGAAAACCTTCACTCCGGAAAGGGCCAAGTTGTATTCCAATTAGTTTGTGTTCACGACTGACTTCCTGCCTCTGCTAGAACACATTGTTTAGTGTCCCAGACAGCCACAGACCTGCCTCCACCAGGGACTGGGCCACATATCCCGATCCAATGGTGCTGGCCTGGGAATGTACTCTAGTTTAGCAGTTTCCTGCTAAGCCTCCTGATTAGAGGAAACGGAAACTTCTCCAAAGCACATTTCCTCTTTGTTCTCCAAAGCAGGACAAGCTGCTCAGGACATGAAAACTATTCTCATTCCCCCATTTGCTTTTGTGTCCTCCTTCTTTGCCTTGGCGTGCCACCCCTAGTGACTGCAACCAGGTAGCAAAAGGCCGATGCTCTGTGAGCAAGTGGGAGCTGAATTATTTCCCTTTGAGGACTATGAGCAGGTCTGTCACTGGTAAAAGGACACATGACACCTACTCAGGCTCTGTTTTGTCCTCCTACCTAGGAAAATGGTCCATCCTCAGAACTTGGTGGCCAATGTCTCACCAAGGAAATGGGTCATAGATAATCCAGATCGATGGCACTGAGGGTGGTCCAGAAGTTTGTTTTTTTCTTTGCTTTTCAGTGGAAGCTTCTAGTGCTACCAGGAGCTCCCACCCACCTTGACCTGAAGTGAGCTTTGCCCACAATAGTTCTACTTTACAAGACAGAATTTCCCCCATAGTTCCCCACACATGTCTTCAGGAAGGGACCAAGTTGGATAGGGGGGAAATTTGCAAAGGACATGAGGAGAAATCAATATATCATCTTGATATTTTCTTCTTCATTACAGGTTCAGGCTACTATCCAGATGAAAGCTACAATGAAGTGTATGTTGAAGAGGTTCCCAGGGCACCTGCCCTAGATTACCGAGGTAATCCACACTGCTTTTCAGACTCAGGAAGAGTCTGTTCTGACCTAAGGCCTAGAACCCACCCCTCAAAGCATCCTCATCCAGTTTAGCTCATATGTACCAAAACTGGTGCTCAGGGAATCAGGGACTGTGATGTGTGATCATGAACTTGTTCACTGGCTTGCTGTGAGAACTCACCTGTGGCCCACTAAGGTTGCCCATTTACTAGTAACCAGAAAGTACTGGCGAAGTGCCAGCTGTATGTCTCATTCTGTGCAAGGCGAGCTTGTGGGTGAAATAAAATTTAAGTTAGGGTTTTGGCCTCTCAAAGAGCTTACATTCTGCAGGGGCCAGGGGAAGTAAGGGAGTGAGAGGATTAACAGATATAAAGGATGTGGAAAAATATGTGGTACCATTAAATGCAGTAGGAGTGAAGACCAAGAAGTCAGAAAGGGGTCAGGAAAGATGATATGACTAGAGGAGATAGAATGTGGATGTAGTACGTAAAGAAATTTGATTATAAAGAGTGAGACTAAATTCGTAAAGGCTTTGTGATCTAGGAACCCTTCTAAGGAAGACTGTCCGAGAAGAGCAAAGAGCCATTCCTGCACTGAAAAGAAAATTAGAACACATAATATCTAATTACCCTTTCTAAGTTTCTTTGTTGACATACTTGGTAAGCCGCACAGAAGAATTTAGCTGTTTTGCTAAGAGCTCTAAGAAAGGGAATGACACGGTAAGTGGTAAAGGCGTAATATTAACCTCGTAATTGTGGAGAGAGCATGGACTCCAGAGAGTTAGGGCCTGGGCCAGAGAAACAGTCCAGGGATCCGCTAAAGCAATGTTGGCTAGAGATGACTGGGGGTAGTGGCAAAGAAATGGAGAGTAAGAAAGACCCGCTGAAGTGTTTCAAAAATAGATTATAGCAAGAGATTCGATGTACCAAGAAGCTAAGAAAAAAACAGGTATCTGAAAGCATCCAGTCTGAATACCTGGGAGAATTGTAAGACCCCTCTCAGAAAGGCAAAGTTAGAAGGAAAATTGGTTTGGTGAAGATGCCCTCTCGGCAGTGGGAAGTAGATAGACCGAGCTTTGTGAGTCATCAGCTTAGATGAATGACCTGTCTGAGGGAGCCTCAGAGGCCCAAGGTCAAAGCTTTAGTTGTGAGCAGGGAAGAGGAGCCAACAGGGAAAAATAAACAACGGTTGGCCCCTTAGGAGGCCAGGGTAGTAGCTATCATATTACAGAATGCACTGAGAAGAGAGCTTTAAGGAAGAGGGAGGGATATGACATCAAATATCGCAAATATTGCAAAGTGACAAACTGACAGCAGAGCAAACATTTTATTTGGCAAGAAGAAGGCAAATGGTGACCTTTGAGAAAAGTTTCATTAGAGAAATGACCAGAGTTTTGAGTTCCTCTATGTGCCTTTTCGCTACCTTCCACACATCTTCGTCCTCCTGACCCTGGCCCACACCCACAGCCTCTCCAACTCAGCACCCACTAACTTGTAAACACCCTTCAGTCCATTTCTTACCCACCCACAAATCTCCACTCTGAAACGACATTTCTCAAAGATCACGACCGTCTCCCAAGGCAAATCACATGGCTGTTTCTTGAGCTACAGCCTCCTCAGCCTCTCAGCAAGCACATCTTTCTTTTTAACCATCCTTCCTGGGCCTCCATGACATTTCATTGTTCTTGTCATAGCAGAAGCCAAGAAAGGAGAGGGCGACAAGAGAGAATGAGCTGTTAATCTGGACTTGGAACAACCCGGATCTGACTCCTCTATCTGCAGCTTCTGCTGAATACTTCCATTTGGAAATGTCTACAACTGAATTCTTTTCTGTCCCCTGCGGATGGCCCTATTCCCTCCCCTTTCCACCTCTGAAAGTGGCACCATCATTCTCTTAAAAAGTGCTCGATGGCTCCTTAATAGTCCCTTTTCCCATGGATAATGATCCTTTCCCCCAGCTAGATTCTCTGACTCATGTTCCTCCCTAACGTAGTGGCCCAGACTAGTGGCCTGCAGTGACCATTTTAAAAAGAATCTGGGTTGAGAGTAGCTGTCTAGTCTGACAACTATTAGTCTTTCTCCCAACAGAAAATTTGTGGTTCAACCAGATTAATAGAACTTTCTTTTCCCTGACTGCTTTAGCCTACACTGAGATTTCCTTCATCTATCTCTTCATTCCATATTTATTATTGATTACCTACTATGTACCTCTCTGGAATAGAAGCTTACTGTCTGGGCCACTCATTTGTCATTCATTCTGCACTGCAACTTTGCTTTATTCTTATTACCCTCAACAAAATAGAAGGAAGTAAAAAGTAGATGCCTAAGAAACATTTGCTGACTGGTTAGCATCCTGAGAGCAGAAGTCATATTTTGGAGACTGTAAATGGGAGAAGTGGATAGGAAAGAGTGACAGAAGCTGAAGGCTTTCAAGGAGTCTGGCAATCCTATGATTAATATTAACCTGCTTCGTTGGTTGTTTTAAAGCATAAAGCCCTTATAGAAGTCACATGACGGCCTTTGGTCTTGGGGTCAAGTGTCTCACGGCTCTCTTTGGGACATTTCCTCTACATAAAGCTAATCAAGTGACAGCCATAAAAAATGATGAAATCTTGCTATTTATGATGACATGGATGGAACTGGAGGAGAGTATGCTAAGTGAAATAAGTCAAGAGGAAGACAAATACCAGGTGATTTTATTCATTTGTGAAATATGAAAGAAAAACTAAGAGATAAACTAGAACTCTGACAAGAGAATGGTGGTTCCCCGGGGTAAGGAGGGAGGAGAGATGGGGCAGAGATGACTGGTTGTGGATGGTGATTGGATGTTTGACGGTGGGCGTGGTGTAAATTGTACAGTGGCTGAAACCTACACATCATTGTAAACTAATGTTAGCTAAAAACTAATAATAACAAAGCAAGCTACAAACATAAAAATAACCCCAATCAAGTGAGGTTATCAGTGATGAGTGGGAATGGGGTGGCAGGGAGAAGCAATCTGAGCCCCCAGCCGCTCTTGAAAGGTCTTTTTACTCTCATAGACAGCAACTCTGCAACTATACAGGTGATCCTGACTCAAGGTGGTTCAACTAAAGACTGTTTGACTTTATGATGATGTTCAGTGAAAACTGCAGGACAGACTCTAGCGAACAGCTTCCAGTCAACATTTTCAGTGTAACCCCATAGAAAGTCAAGGGAGAGGCCCTCCCTGGTGGCACAGCAGGTTAAAGCACAGCACTAAGAAGCTAAAGCCACTTCCGCATGAGTTGGATCCCCGCCTGCCTGAGAGGTGACCACATGGCG
>NW_004567120.1:11557790-11593229 GCF_000260355.1 Condylura cristata
CCTGACCCGCCCGCTGCTCCCCTCAGCAGTGTGCTTCATCGATCTGCCTGTTCTGCTCCCCACTCTGTCTCTGGTGAAGTCTCTTGCCGCCCCTGCACCTCTGGCCTGTACCCCAGGCCATCTTTAAAAAAAAAAAGAAAGTCAAGGGAGAACCATGCTTAAGAGGCTTTCTGTCATTCAGAGATGACAGCAGTTTTTGTTGTTGTTGAGGAAGGTTGAGCTGCAGGCACACATTTATGGAATATCATCACCAGATTTAGGTGTTTTATACATGCAATTTTATTTGATTCTTAAAGCAGCCCTATGAAACAGAGTCATTATCCATATTTGCACACTCCAAGTCCCAAAACTCAGAGAGGGCAGAGCCAAAAATCTCAAACCCGAGTCTCTCTGACTCCAAAACCACAAGCATTCCTTCCATGTCTCATCAAAAATGAAACTTGTTATTTAAAAAAAAAAAAAGGCTAAAGAGAAGAGCTCATTAGAAAAAATCGATCATTATTTGAGAGCAAACTGCCTGTGTAATTTAGTGCCAATTTCAATTAATCTTGAAGTTTCTTTCATTCTCTTAACCTAACTCCTAACTTGGAGTCAGAAGCCCTTCTGAGCCATGCTCACAGGCCCTAGAGATGAAGCCAGTCCTGGGCACTGAGGTAATTCTGCCTGAGTTATCGCAAAGCAATCACAGAGCTGGCCCTTTCAACCCCTGGCTCAGCACTTCCTGTTCCTTATCACCCCTAAGTAGAGATAGGTGAACAGCTGTACAGAACAGAGACCATGGATCTGTATTCAAGTTCCAGCACCTCCACCTCCTAGCTCTTTGACCCGAGGCAAATACCCACTGTGTGCCAGTCACTGTGCTGAGTGTTTTAGAAATATTATTTCATCTTAATAATATAGCTATGGAGTAATAGAGAAAGGTTTCTAGAACACATCGTTAAGTTTATAAAAATAAAAGCATTGGTGGCTTTTTATACATTTGAATTTCAAACCACACGGCTACATTCTTTATGCAAAAATGTAAATGTATAGTTCAAAATAGCAGCCTAACATGCTTCAGCAGCAGATACTGTGGTTCGAACAAATACCAGGGTTAGTCAGACAAAGGTTGTGTTCCAATCTCACTGATCCCCTTACTTGTTGATGGACCCTGAGCAAGTTACTTCCTCTTCTGCAAAATAGGAATCAATGCCTACTTAGCACAGGGAGGCTGGGAAACTGGAGGAGGTGAAGGGTATGGAGATGCAAATACCAAGCTTGATGCCTCACAGCTACTCAGTCATGACTTACATTTTTCCTGAGACATTTGCGCCAGGCAGTACAAGATTATGCCGTGTTCTTAGTTTCAGTTTCCCAACAGCGCTCTTTGGGTACAGTTTTTGAGTCGGCTCTGAATATCCCTAACTGTGCTAACCTCACCTGTATTGCTACACCTCATCTGCACGAATGGTATGAAAGGGATTGTCCTTAATCTCCTTCACTCCCAAATCACATACCCACTAATTTCCCCTGCTCTCCCAGGCAGCTCGCTGTACCAAAAAAGGAAATGAGGTCTGGTACCACTTGCTCTGGAAGGCACCTGGGGTTTCCACTTCCCTTCCTAACTGCTCAGAAGCTTTCGGCGAAATAAGCTAGAGCTCCATGCTGTATGTGCTGTCATTGTCATTGGCTTAGCAGCTCTGGGAGGCAGCCTCCTTCCTTCTGGGGATCCAGCATGGTGGCTATCGTGCGTAACTGTGTGCTTGCAGTTTGCTGGCGAGTACATCTTAAATGTTCTCACTTAAAAGACAAAGTAGCTAGGTGAGGTGAGGAATGTTAATGTTCAGTAACTGGATTGTGTGTGGTAATCATTTCACAATGCATATCTATTTTTAACATTAGGTGGTACAACTTCACTATATACAATATGGTTGTTCAGTATCTCTCAATAAAATTGAGGGGAGGTTAAAAAAATTGGGGAAGTGCTTTTGCTCTTTTCTAGCCTTCCAACATGTTTGCTATCAGGATGCTGCTGGCACAGCCCATTTGAATTTACAATAGCGAGATTCTCTCTCTTCTGCCTTGGCATTTATCCTGCACTTTTTATTTCCCTTTATTATACTGGTTTGTTCTGTCCGTTCAAACCTGATGTATGGAAGAACAATATAACGGGAATGATCACTGAGATCCCAGCCTCCCACGCCAAGTCCCTGTGAGGTGCGTTGTTACCCTTCATTACCAGCTCTGCAACTGCCGCGCTTAAGAGAGTTTCTGTTATTTGGAGGTGGCCTCTCCAGATGGCCGCTGTGTGTCCCAGGCACAGGCTCAATGGTCCTGGAAGCCACAAGTGTTTTGGTGCTTGAAGGACACTTTTTCACTGTCAACTGGCTTCTGTTTCCAGCTGCTCTCAAGCTGAGGCACTACCCTTTTTTTGTTCCTTTAGTTCCCGATATGCTCTTTATCAAAGCTCCCTTTTTTATGTCTCTTCAGATGTGGGAACTGAATGAACCCACATGGGATTTCGGCCTTCCCAACCCCAGGCTAACAGATCGGCGCCATCCTGTGTGGGCTTCAGCTGGCGGCCCTCTACCTGTCACATGTGTCTTTGCAAATCTAAACAAACTGAAGAGTGATTGATTTCATCCAGCCAATGAAGCATCGTTATGACATCTTTATGGTTTAATAGCTCCATAACCATTGTGCTCAGCAATCAACGGGGATTGGACTTTCATTCCTACGTAACCTTCTTTGATATTGCATTCCCATCCCCTTCCTCTCGCGATTTTACACCATTGTGTTATTTTAAAAATTATTTTAAATTTATATACCACAAAATTAACTTTGTGTGTGTGTGTGTGTGTGTGCTGAATTCTATGGGTTTTGACAAACTTGAAGTCCAGTAACCCCCACCACAGTCCCACACAGGTTCATCACCTCAGGAACTTCCCTGGGGCTGCTCCTTTGAGCTTTTCTCCACCTCTATTCCTGATCTCTGGCAAACGCTGTCCTACCCCTATCTTTTCGCCTTACCCAGAAGGTGTGCAAATGGAATCCTACAGCATGCAGTCTTTAGTGTCCAGTTTCTTTCACTTCAAAATCTGTATTGGGATTCATTCATTCTTCATGCTTTCGTGTGGACAAAGCAGCCAGCTTACCCCAGCTCCCAGGAAGGACATTGAGCAGCTTACAACTTTTGGCAATTACAAAAAGAGCTACTTCAACCACGTGTGTGAACACAGGTTCTCATTTCATTTAGGTAAATAGTGAAGGTGGGATTACAGAGCTACAGAGGTGTGTCTTTCCTTTATAAGAAATGACCAAAGTATTTTCCATAGTGTCTATCATTTTGCATTTCCCCAGCAATGCATGAGAGTTCTAGTTACTTCTTTCCAACGATTGGTATTGCCAGTTTGTTTTAAAGTTTGCTCATCCTAATGGGTATGTAATGAAATCTTCTTGTAGTTTTAATTTGCATCTCTCTAGTGAGGGTGAACATCTTTTCATGTGCTAATTTGCCATCAGTGTAGCCTGCTAAGTGACATGTATGTACATGTCTTTTGCCCATGTGCTAACTGAACTGTTCAGTTCAGTTTTTACTTCTGAGTTTGCTTTTTTTTTTTTATGTATTCTAGATACTAATCCTTTGTCACATATGTGGTGTTAAGTACTTTCCCCCAATCTGTGGTTTGTCTTTCATTTATTAACAGTACTTTTCACAGAGGAAATGATTTTCATTTTGCCAAGGTTCAAATTATTAATACTTTTTCTTTTATGAATTGTGTTTTCGGTGGCATGTCTAAGGCCTGTTTGCCTAACTCTGGACTCAGGAGCCTAGATATTTTCCCTTATGTTTTATTTTTTTCCTTACAAGTTCTATCATTTTACTTTTTACACTTAACGTCCATGATCCATTTTGAGTTAATTTTTTCTATAAGATTGGAGACTTAGGATGATGTTCGTTTTCTTTTCCTTTCTTTTGTTCTCTTTTTTGGGGGACCCACCTTTGCCAAAAATAGCATATGTGTGTGGTTCCATTTCCACGTCCTCTGTTCTGTCCCACTGATCTGTGTTTCACCAAATACCACACTGTCTTGGTTATTGTTTCTATCTTGATTACTTTTTTTTTTTCTGTTGCTACAGTGCCCCGATGGTGTTATACGTTAAATATCCAGGATGGAGAAGCCACATGCTACTCACCGAGGGGAGGCAATTATCATAGCAGCCTGGGCACTCGCTGTGAGCTCTCCTGTGACCGGGGCTTTCGGCTGATTGGACGGAGGTCAGTGCAGTGTCTGCCAAACCGTCGTTGGTCTGGAACTGCCTACTGCAGACGTAAGTTGTGTGTTTGCATGTGCTGAGGTGTGTGTCCATGAGAACCCAGCCAACTGGCCGTCCACCAAGGGTACACACCTGGAGGTGTTACTATATTCTCTGTGAAGGGCAAATCAAGAACTTTCCATGGATCCCCCCCCCCCAAGGGTCTTTCCCATCCTAATAATATTTAGATCATTTCTTTCTCTCCTGTGGTTATTACCTGAGCAGCATGGGCATGTAAGTTAAAACGAGTTCTTCTGGTTCAGGGGTCCAGGTGTACATAAGGTAAGTCTTAGGCCCAAGGTTTGATGTGGTTCTGAGCCTTCCTCTGGACCTCTTGAATATTCGAGGTCTCAGACTCTTCCCTGCTTGTGGCAAATTGCTGCGCTTCCTAACTTAAGGCCTTGGAAGGTCTTGGGTAATGATACTATGAAATGTCTCCTTTCTTCATATTCTTCTGAAAGTCAAGAAGAATCCCTAATGTTAGAATATGGGATGCTAATATTGACACATTCCAAGTCATGTCCTCTTCAGCTCCCTAGTCCCTTTCCTGAGTTCAAATTCTATGCCCACCCCTCTAGTATCTGAGTTTTCCTGTCCATCTGGCCATTCCTGAATGCCATTTATAGGGAAGCCTGTGTAAATGGCCCTGTATGATCACTTCAGGACTATACTTACTTCTTTAAATGACCCAGGTTGCTTATAGACTAAGGAGTAGAGACACAAACATGCGCACATGAATACAGTGTAACTGGATCAGAGAGGTGAGCACTGGAAGAGAAATGGGGTTGGTCAGAGAAGACATGATGAAGGAGAGGAGAAGCTCAATAGCCAGAGAGAAGGAAGTCACCACATTCCTTGGGTGACGGTAATTCATTTGAGACTTAGACCCCATCGTTCTTAAAGTGAATATGAATTGCCCTTACAAAATGAGAATAATATGCCTGTACATTCATGCACTGAACATGAAACCAGTGAAATGAATGGAGAGGTCCTTAATTCGAGGTGCCTAGCATGATGCAGTTGCTATATTCGAGCACTGAATCTAGCTTTGTCCTTCCTCATAAAAGACAAAAGCATGAGCACTTGGGATCTCTTAATTTCACTGTCATATAATACTAAGCAAACAAATTCATCTGAAAAGACAAACCTTCTTCTTGGCCTTGACCTCAAGGAGGTCATTTTTTATAGTCTCTACATAAAGGATATTAGAAATTAGGGAAGGTAATAATCTTCAAATCTGGTTTGGCGAAGAAGCAAAACAAATATAGTTTGATGTAGCTTTATTCAAAGCTCCAATAATTGAACTAAGGTAGGGGGAGAACCTAGACCTCCTAGAGAAATGTCTGGTTTGCCTATTCCTCTCTGTAAGTATCTCAGATGAGATTTGGCACAAGCTTGCCATCAGTTCATCCGAGCAGTGTGCATGTGTGAGACACGTGGCATCTAAAGCACACAGGTTCCTCCTGAATCAACAGCACCAAAGCTGGCCCTCCAGGTAGTGCTCTGACTAGTATTCCCACCTGGACAGAGGCCCGCCTTCCTCACCAGACATTGAACTTCAGCTGAGGAGTGTTGTGCTAACACCAACACTATACCCAAGAAGGAGCTTTCGATTTGTTCCAGGGCATCTAGCATTTGAGAAACAAGAGACAAAAAGGACCAGCTGCCGAGGCTTACTAAACCTGGGCCCAGACAGTCTTAGGGATTCTCTTTTGGTCTGCACAAGGATCCTCTGAATTATTCACTTTTCGCGGATGAAAACACTAAGACTTGGACAGAGAAGGTAACTTGCTCAAATGCCAGCTAGTAAAAGGTGGCGCTGGGGCGCTAACTCGGGTCTGATGCCGAAATCTATACACTTGGCCGGGTAATTGACTTATTTGAGACTCTCCCCTGTCCCCCTCCCCCATTAACAACACTGCACTTTATAATATAGAAATAAACCGGCACAGGAAAAGAAAGCATTTAGGCTCGAAAAATGGGAGGGCAGTTTGGGGTCGGGTTTCCTCTGCTGTCTGTGATGTGTTCCTCCCATGCTAGATGCCCGGTACCGCCTCCAGATAGTCCTGCCAGCCACTGAGCTTGCCACTTGGTTCTCTCTTAGAGGTGAGATGCCACGCGCTGCCACTCATCATTAGTGGCACCTACACCTGCACAAATGGGGTGCTTCTTGACTCCCGCTGTGACTACAGTTGTTCCAGCGGCTACCACTTGGAAGGTGACCGGAGCCGCATCTGCATGGATGATGGACGATGGAGTGGAGGCGAGCCTGCGTGCGTAGGTAAATGCTGGTGGCGACCAGTCATCCTGCTGCAAAAAGCCACTATGACGCTATGTACACACAGGCTGTGCAGTTCTCTCCACCCAAGGCATTCCCTCTTGCTGTGAGCATGCACGCCACGCATGCACTCAGCAAAGTGATTGCTCCCCTGGCCTCAGCTTCCTTCTCCAGTTTCATTAAGCATCTTGAACCGAGAGCACGTTGCATACCTTCCTAGTGGTGTGGTCGTGCTGCTGTGGGTTCCCTCCAGGAAAAGCAGGGGCTCACCAGTTAGCACATGATTTCCGACCTTGACAGACATAGATCCCCCCAAGATCCGATGCCCCCACTCACGTGAGAAGATGGCAGAGCCCGAGAAACTGACGGCTCGAGTATACTGGGACCCACCCTTGGTGAAAGATTCTGCCGATGGTGCCATCACCAGGTGAGCTGGAAGAGCGGTGCTCCGTAAGCCCCGTGGCTCCTTGCAGGCTCGCAGGCCGTCCTGAATTGAGGGCAGTGGGATGGGCCCCAGGCCTCAGTGCTGAGGGTTTCTTTCCTCAGTGACTCTTATACCCTGTCTCATGCAGAGTGACACTTCGGGGCCCTGAGCCTGGCTCACACTTTCCAGAGGGAGAACATGTGATTCGTTACACGGCCTATGACCAAGCATACAACCGGGCCAGCTGCAAGTTCATTGTGAAAGTACAAGGTCAGAGAGAAGTCTTCCACAGCCACATTGCTCATTATTCTTGCTGAGTCCTGACCTTCAAGATGCCCACCACACCCTCCCCTCTGTGTGCCTGAAACAGACACCTCATTTATACTGGGAGAGGGAAAAAACAAGTTCTCTGGAGGGTCATTCAGGAAGCCTGCCTCACAGTGCATACACATTTCCAAATCCCTGACTCCCCAGCTGGACCTCCTCATTCTCCTGAGTCTACATAAACTTGACAGATCATCTGTGCTTGTTTCTCTTTCTTGGCCTTTAAACTACTGATTTTGCTTAGTCTTCTCTCTCATTTTTTCACCTCTGCTGAAATTGGCGGCCTTAGTTGCCTGATTCTTCCTCCTTCTTCCATATTGTCTGGTTTTACTCAAGATAAAAATAATTTATGCTCATTGACGAACACTTGGGAAATAAATCTTCAAAGGGAAAAAGGCCTGTTACCTCATTGGTCCAGAGACAATTGCTTTTGGGATTTTCCATCCAGCTTTTTTTTTCCTATACATACTTTTAAAAATATATAGTAGATACCATACTATATATCCAATATTAGATCACCATTTTCATGATAACCTACGTATTTTCCTTTGTTTCTTTAGAAAACCCTTGGAAATATTTTTCACAGTATAATAAGCTCTTTCTAAAAAATATTGTAACACCTCTGCTGATGGACATTTAAGTCTCCTCTCCTTTATTTTTGCTATTTAAAGTGATTTAATAAAGTGGTCATATTAAGGCAGGGTATTCACAAAGTCTGAAAACAAAAGCAGCAATATACATATATTACAGATTTACATATGTAAATATATATAACAGATTGATAGTGTTTCCATGACAGCACGTAAACGTGCTTGTGCTTCCAAACTTTATGAACACCTTTATCTGCATTTCAGATTTAATTTCTTAGAAAAGGAAAATTCTGGCTCTCTCCAGGCTACTGGAAACAGAGACACCATTCATTGTGATCACCCAAGGCCTTCGGGTTTAAAAAGTCAGCCTGGGCGCCCTCTGAGCCTTGTTTTCGTGGCAAGAGAGACATCAGAGCAACTAACTGAACTTCTCTCTGACAGTGAGGCGTTGCCCAACGCTGAAACCGCCACAGCATGGCTACCTTACCTGCACCTCAGCAGGGGACAACTATGGTGCCACCTGTGAATACCACTGTGACGGGGGTTATGAGCGCCAAGGGACCCCCTCCCGCGTCTGCCAGTCCAGCCGCCAGTGGTCGGGATCACCACCCATCTGTACCCGTGAGTAAAAGCAGAAGCTGGCAGGAGCAGCCATGTTACATATGTATCACGAGGGTCCGATGGCAATGAGTAGACGCGGAAATGGGATTCTGAGATGTGTAGGTTTTAAGGGCCAGTGTTTCCCCATAGAATACCCCTACTCCAGGAAGAGGGGTTTAAATTGTGCAAGTGGTCTTTCAGGATCTCCCCAAGGAACGGGAGAAACAACCAGAGCCTCAAGCTCACAAACTAGAACTCCTAAAGATGTTTTAAGCAACCTGTACTGAGAGGAAAGGGAAGGAAACCCTCTGACTAGCATCGGCTTGTGCCCTAGCTATGAAGATTAACGTCAACGTCAACTCGGCTGCTGGCCTTCTGGATCAGTTCTATGAGAAACGGAGACTTCTCATCATCTCAGCTCCCGATCCTTCCAACCGCTACTATAAAATGCAGATCTCTATGCTCCAGGTGAGGCCCCTAATCAGGGCTCAGTCCTGACCCCACTCCTCACATCCCCTTGGGTTCCCAAGCTGAAAAGCTGCTCTCTACAGCACAAACCGTTTTTCGAACTTTCTGTGGATAGCATTTGATCAGTTTCACTGCAGACAAATTTAGCACATTTTTAAAACTTACTATTTTTTTTTAATCAAAAAGGCAGCAAGGCCACAGGAATGGTGTTTGTGCCTTACAGTGGGCTTGGTGAAGGATGGGAGGGGTGTGGGACAAGCACTCTGGAGAGACTTGTAAGATGATTATGATCACATAGAAGTGGTGGGAGTCAATTATGTTTTCAAAGAACAAAAGCAGAAACAAACATCCAGGCAAAAGGTGTTACACAAGTGTCAGGTGAGTACATGCTCTGTGTATCAGCATTTAATTCTCACACCAATCCTTAAGAGGTAGAGACTGTTACTATCCCCCATTTTATAGATGAGGAACCTGAGACATAGAGGGGTTAAGACTTGTGCAAAACCACTAGCTCAGGAGTGGCCAAGCTGGGATTGAACCTGGGCAGTCTGACTCCAGGGTGTGGCCTTGACTCCCCCCAGAAGCAGGACAAGCATTGTGATACTTCAAAGTAAAATGAGGGGGTCACATGACAAGTTTTTGCATCACCAAAGCACTATGGGGAAGAAGAAGAGAGGGCATCATAGGTATGGCCCCCGTGACTTGCAAGAAAATACACTAGCTTCTGGGACAGAACTGTGTGCCAACATGACTAACAGAACCAGTTCAGATAGGCTGCAGTGGGCTGGATACCCAGGTAAGGGAAGAAATGACTTTGGGGTTTCTAAAGGTTGAGAGGTTGATTCTTACAAGTTGCCAAGTGGCTACTGGGGCAGCCCATGGCGGAAGCAGTTTTGTTAAAAGCATGAGCTTGGGTGTGTAGATCCTAAAGGCCCTTGTTCCTTCAGTGATCCAAAATAGGAAGACAAAGTAGTAAGTCAGCTGGAACCGGAAGAGCCAATGGAGACAGTGTGAGGGTCCCCACCAGAGGAGCAGCCCAAAGCCGAAAGCAGGTGTGCTTGCTGCTTCTGTGGCCTTGGCCTGGGCCTGGGGCATGAGGCGCCCCTGCAGGACAGGCAGCACAAAGAGCCAGGCCTGGATTTAGCCCGTGTGGCCCAGGGTGAGGAAGACGACAATGGTTCATGGAAAGAGCACTGAGCACCATTCTAGGAAAGTTCCAGAGACTGAGAGAAGACACTGGTCATGCTGTATAGTGGGGAGCAACATCCACTTGGGAGGCAGCTTCAGCCCTCAGTTTGCTTCAGGGCTCAGCATCTTATTGTTGTCATGGAAATTTGGGCAAGTTAATTTACAGAGTAAGAATAATACCATCTACCTGCTAGGGTTGTTGTGAGGATTAAATTATTCCTGCAAAACATTAGGTATGTGTTCAATAACAACAGCCATCCTTGCAGGACCTGTGCAGTTTAAAACCTTTGCGAAACTAAACAGAGACGATGCTCCTGCTGAAATTGAGGGATGACATTTCTCTTTTCTACCCCACCTATTAACCATTTGCATATACTTCCTCCAGATTAAGGGCAATATGGCAGGGCAAGAGCCTTGGGAATGACAGTAAAAGTCTGTAGAACCCCCCTGGTGTGCTGGCTGGGGGAGAAGCCCTCCTTTCCCACACCGTCTCACATGGTCCTGGAAGGTATCAGCTAAAGAGCCTTAGGTTGGAGTGAGGGAGCCTAGGCCATCAAACGCTCTCCCCCTCCCAGCAATCCACCTGTGGACTGGACCTGCGGCACGTGACCATCATCGAGCTGGTGGGGCAGCCACCTCAGGAGGTGGGGCGCATCCGGGAGCACCAGTTGTCGGCCAACATCATCGAGGAGCTCAGGTCCAGGCTTGGGGGCTGCAGGGAAGGGGCAGACAGGACGCTGGCAACAGAGGCTGTGGGGGGCATCTGCAGACACTCCTATCTCGGGGCATTCCTTGTGGTTGTGCTCTTAGGTGAGAGCTGACAGGCGCGGGACCTCAGAGCTAAGTGGGGCAGAGTTTGAAATTCAGATGACCAGGCCCCACCCAAAGCTTCCTCAGGAATGTGCTTTTATAAGGCCTGTCAGGTGACACTGAAGCACAACCAGGACTGAGACAATTACACCCAAACATGACTCAGTGAGACCTCTGCTACTGTGGCCTCATGGCCTCTTCTGTTTGCCCTCAGTCCTCAGTGGAGCAAGACATCTTAAGAGCCGAAATCTAAATCTAAGACATCTGCCCCCGGAATAAAAAAAAAAAAAAAAGGACCAAGGTGACAGTTGGTAGCAGCTGACTTTTCTTATCTATTCATTATCAACCTTCCAATTACCTCCACACATACTCATGGCCAATAAAGGCACTGCTGCTCCTGTTCTGGAAATAGTAATTGCTTCTAGGGCTCAGACGCAGTGGGGACAAAAAGATTCTGTCCCAGGTAGACCAGGAAACACTCACAGAAAGGAGACTGCAATTCACAGCTGTAGCTAGAAGAGCTGACCCTCAACACCGAGCAAGTTCAGGGATGTCACATGCAATTGTGCAGCGACGCCCAGCCCAGCTCCGGAACACATTAGTCATGTCCCAGTGATGTGGCTAGTGCACCCAGAGTGACTGTGAGGCCTGCAGAGTGACAGGTGCTGGTTCCACTTGGGGCCTACAGTAGAAGTGCAGCCTAGTAAGAGCAAAATTGCTCTATTTGGACTGAGGCAGAGAGCTTAGGGCAGGAAAATGACGGTCTTGGCAGAGAATAACAACAGGACAAGTAGAGAGAATAGGGTCAGGGGCCTAGTGGGAGTGGGAATCAATCCTGCAGTGGAGCTATGAAAGGGCAGTGGAGCCTGGAGGGCGGGAGCCCAGAAAAGGCCTCACATATCCCTGGCCTCCTCTCTCTAGGCAATTTCAGCGCCTCACTCGCTCCTACTTCAACATGGTGTTGATTGACAAGCAGGGGATTGACAGGGAACGCTACATGGAACCTGTCACTCCTGAGGAAATCTTCACGTTCATTGATGACTACCTACTGAGTGACCAGGAGCTGTCCCAGCGCCGGGAGCAAAGGGATGTATGCGAGTGAACTTGAACCAGAGCATGACTCAGGTCAAGAGAAAAGCTCCCCTAGCTGAAACCGGGGCGCTGGTTTCCCAGAGTCCTAAGGGACAGGACTCTGAGGTGGGTGAGGTTTACCAATCCCTGGACATTCCAGGCATCCCATTAAGGCTGTGTGATGGCTTGACTCAGCAAGTCTCTGCTCTAGGTAGCACTGCAGGAGCATAAGAAGCTGAGGACAGGCCCTGGGCTGTGGGTTTGGGTAGAAGGTCTATGTGTCCTAAGCGCCCGGCACTGTAAAATCTTCCAGATACATGTAACGGTCCCCTACATCCACAAGACACAGGGTCTAAGACCCCCAATGGATGTCTGAAACTATGGATACTACCTAATCCTATATGCTATATTTTTTCCTATATGTGTATCCCTAGATAAACTTTTATTTAAGTCAGGCACAGAAAGATAACCATAGTAAAATGAAACAATTATAACAATATACTGTAATAAAAGTTTTATGAATCTGCGCTCCTCCCTTTCTCAGAGTATCTTAGTGCATGTAATATTTTCAGACTGTGGTTGACTGTGAGTGACTGATGGATGGGAAACTGCCATACCAAGCGGCTGGTATAAATGGTCGCACAACCCTGAGGTGACAGCAGGGGGCAGCACCATCATCACTATCCGGATACAAGTGGACCTAGCTGAATTTTCTTTACAGGTTATTTGTATCACTGGAGATGGCAGAGCTTCAAAACCTTCTTGTAGGTTTTGGCATTGGGCTACAAGTGTTATGTCCACCACGGCTTTAGCCAAGATTTAGCAAAATACTGCCATGGCAGAGAGCTTGGGAAGAAAAGTCAGGCCAGAGCAGAATGCCTTCTCCTGGCCTTTGCTGTTGGCTGAGAGGGCAATAAACCCTATTTCTGAGCCTCCAGTCCCCACAGTGAAGGGTAACTGGTGCTTTTCCATTGTCAGAAATGCCCCGGATGTTTATCTAGGAAACCACAAAAGCCAACCCCAGTGAAGCTAAATAATGAAGACAGAAAAAGAAACCAGACTGAGCTTGTGCGTGAACTTACTTAGATTCCACTTTTAAGAGATGGACACAGAACCGGGGAAGCTCAGTGTGACACACAGCCTTGAAAGACAGGCCTGGAAATAAAATTAAGCCCGTGGTTCAGTATTTGAAAGAAAAGTGTTCATCTCTTACTGTTTAGAACATTCTTTTCTACACTCATAAAACCCAGTGTCATGATGAAGACTCAGTAGTGTTTCTCTGTCACCTTCATGTCAGGGGGTCATCTGTGGAAATCTAGGTGAAGGCAGAGGGCTGGATAGAGAAGCAAAGCCAGAGCACTCACTATGTCCTAGGTGCTCTGAGATCTTCACAGAGTACATGCTGTCATTAGCCTTGTTCCATGGACCAGAGGGTTGAAGCAGAGAAGCTAGGCAACTTGTGTGACATCAAACAGCTTGAATGTGGCAGAGTTGGGGATGGACAGATTGACTTTTTTACTGAGGTACCATTGGTGTAATAACACAGGTGTTGCAGAGGTATAGGACGACACCCCTTCCGAGGATGTTACCATACCAGAGCTGGGATTTAAATGCCAACAGCCAGAGTCAATGCTCTTAAGCATTACGCTATGCTGCCTCTATTTCTTTTTCCTCTTTTCATTTCAAGGCGCCTGACAGCACTGATCAAGGGAAAAGGTTTTATCTTCTATAATGCCACTTACACACAAAGCTCAGAGTGGGCCCAGGAGGAAAGGGAAATAAAAGGGTTTCAACTCAAGAAAAGCCACTCTCCAAAGCAGAGTGATGGGACATAAATCACAAGCCCAGAACATATGGGGGTGGTAGTGAGTCACAGAGAAACTATTTCCACTGGGATTTTTGTAGAAATCCCTTTTTAAAAATGCAAGATAAAAAGTTTGGCAGGTTTTTTTATTTTTGGAGGGGGGCCGAAACCAGAAGAAATTATCAAACCTGGAGCAAAAAGGTCCCTTTTCCCTCCTCCCTCCAGAGAAACAGGGAATATGCAAGTTATGAGCAGAAGGCAGAATACAGTGAGTTCCTGTGGGAAATCTGTGGTCAAACAGAGTCTGTGGTTCCAGAGGCAAAGGCTGCCCTATTGCCAACAGCAAGGGGCAAGGTAGTAGGCCAAAGGCCTACGTGATGACAGCAGTCCACTCGCTGTCTCCTGAACAGAGTCCCTGAACAGAGTCCCACCCCCCCCCGCCCCCCGGGTCTGACTCTCACATGTAAATGTTCCCCCATCTTAAAAAAAAAAAAAAAGCGAGGAGCTTTGTTGAGTTTCATTTTATTGAATAGTCAAGGCATGTCAATCTTGGTTTAGGTAAAGTTTGGCTGTAACCTCTTTTGCAGATTATTCACGACACCCCAACTTCTAAAGAATAGCAGCGACATCAGGTCCATAGCCAAAGGGGGTTAGCCCACCTCCCTCTCTGCCCCCCACCACACACACACACGCACACGCACATGCACACACACACACACACACACACACCGGAAGCTGTTCAGCAGTAAGTTAATTAGTTCACAGTCAAAGCTTTCTGACTGTTCTATTTTGTAAACTAAACATATTTCCTTGAGACAATTTAGAAGAGCCACCCCTTCCTTTGAATCTTGCCCACAACACACATCACCCTAGCAGGAGGCAGCATGGTACAGGAGACTCACACTCAAATCCCAACTCTGTTGTATGACAGTGAGCTTGAGTTTCATCACATGCAAAAAAGAAAATTTTCCAACTATGGTGTTTGGAGAAATTATGGAAATACAATGTGCTCAGCATAAAGCCTCGTACACAAAAGGAATTCAGTATCTTTTTATACCCTTCTGTCTAAGAGCTTACGAATCACTTTGGTTCTATGTAGAAATCAGACCCTTATGTGTGAGATGGGTTATCTAGCATCAGCATCATTTCTCTCTCAAAACTAAATACTGGCAATAGAAGTGAAGGAAAATGAAAGGTCTTACCTCCTATAGATATGGAAAGATCCAGAAAGAAACATGCACAAGAGAGTAGGGGAGATATGGATGAGAACTCTCTAGACACCAGACACAAAAGATAAGTGAGTCAGACAGCAATGTGGATGAAGGAAAACGTCCTTTGAATCAGAACAGGGCAGTTAGGGGAAGGTGTTTGGCACACTCATTCTCATCCTTCTGGCCACATGAAAAGCAACAATAGTAAGTCAGGACACAAAGACAAAAGCATCTATAGAACTAACAAGTGCAAACATTTGACAAATGAGAAAGTTTTTATTGAGTGGGTGCACATACATTTCTGGGCTTTAGCGGGGAGACGACAAAGAAGCAAGTTACAGTCCAGGATTCCAAGTTATGCCTTCCATTACAGTAGCAACCCACATCAAATGAACCTAAAAATGCCCTTCCATTCAGTTCACACCTTCTTTAGAAAGTGCCATAGCTGCCATCAGTCCAATAATGAGAGTCAACTAGTCAACTATGCTGAAAGCAGTTTCTTCTCCAGTATACATTCCTCTCACAAACCACTCTGTGTACATACAGTTGTAAGAATAAAACGATCTGTCTGGAGCAACATATATCAGAAAAGGAGCCTTAGGACACTAGGCCCTCCTCAGAAAGCTCTCAACACAGCATACCCTTCTGGGCCGAGTTCAGGAAAGAACAGAAACTAAAACCACTGCAAGAAAGAAATCAGAGGAACTGGGAGAGTGTCTGGGGCTCGAACAGCGCCCATCCTGGAGAAACACTGTGCTTGGTTGTTCTGGATGAGAGAACAGTATGCAGACCATGTTCGGTGTTCACCTGTGACCACAAACACCGAAACAAGAAAGATGGGGGATATGCGAGTGAAATGTCTCATCTTTCTTTCCAACAACCACTGTATCCATTGCCAATGCAATGAATTCAGCATCAGCTGGGAGACAATTCATCCTCATTCACTCTGGTCCACTGGAACCACTCAGAAGTTCTTGCCGGGCATGTCCATGACTCAGTCACTATCCAAGAGCTTTTCTAAAACACCTACATTATAAGGGCTCACCAAAGGTTTAGTGAAGCTGTCTAGAGCAGATAGGAACTGAGGAATGTTCTTAGCATCTGAAGGAAAACAATTAGACCCCAAGCAAGGTGGACATTGGTATTTGTTAAGAGCCAAGTTCCAGAAATGTACCAAGGCAAGGAATGAGTTGAAAGCAGACATACACTGGAGACGATGGAGAGCACCTGCACACCTCTTTCCTGCGTTCTTCTCTTTAGCAGCCCATCCCCGCCTCCCCGCGCCAGACACACTCTGAAATCCAGGTGAATGTGAATGCCAAGGTAACAGGGCTTCCTGGGAAGTGGAAACAAGGGCAGCAAGACAGGGGATAAAAAGTTGTTTTGGAACTTTTTTTTTTAGAGTTAATTAAACCACACAAAGGTGTAGGAAAGACAAGGCTCTGAAAATAGGCTAGAGTTGGCATAAATAAAAACATTTTTGCCTGCTGTGAAAGGGGAGAGTCTGCAGCACTTTGGCAGATAGATCTGTGGAAATACTAGCTTGTACGCACACATACATCACACACACATGAATTAAATGTTCGCTCTTGGTTTCTTCGCTTCCTCTCAATTGCCCTGGTCAGGGCTGGACCCGCAGAGAAGGGCAGGGCCTCATAAGCCCAGCTTCTCCTTGGCCATTGAGGAACGGAGCTGCAGAGTCCCTTCTGCCCAAGACCCCGGGTACTGTCGCATCTTCTGCCACAGGCTCACTTCTTCCCCAGTCGAGTCCATCCAGTCCACCACTTCCCCATTACTGATCCCTGAGGAAAAACACCAGAGCAGGCTGAACAGGTACTCCACTCTCAACCCACCAGGAAAGATGGGTTAGACAGCTTTAAGAGACAGAGCACTACACAGATGGCTCGATTTGGGCAGTATGCAAACTGCTGCCCACTGAACCTGCACAGCTCTTTCTGGGTGCCACAGACTATCAAGAGATGTGAGGTTGATGAAATGGGACTCTGAGGGCGCACAGCAGCTGGAGACCTCTGGTTCAGAGGGTGTTCTTGGTCTCTTCTATGTGTAATGGCTCATGCCAGAGCGCCTGCCCTTCTGTTCTTGTCAAACTTAAGTTTTTTTCTTTTAAGAGAAGTTGAACACATTCTCTTCTAGTCACTCTGGCACTCTGGAACCACCCAGAAGCTAGATGGTTCTATACCCTGGAGCTGTAGATTCTAGGGCTGAAGTTCAGGTTCTATGTCACTTCATTCTTATTCTCTTGTACATTCATTCATTCAACAAACATTTACTGAGGGCCTACTGTGTGCCATTACACTTCTAGGCTCTGGAGATACTGTGGTGAACAAATTCCACCCCCCCAAAAAAGAAAGTCTTGTCTGCTTACATTTGAATAGGGAAGACAATTTAAATCAACAGTCGTATTTCACACAGTGAGGCAAATGTCATAAAGTAAGTAAATAGGGGGAAAATGTGCCTCGATGAACGTCTCCCTTAGGGGGCGCTGTCTCAGGGTCTGTCTGAGAAAGAATAAAAGATCTGGAGGACGGAAAGGAGTCAACCTTTCCAGAGGGAATGTGAATTGCAGAAGTTATAAATTGCAAACCAGCTTGTGTATTTGGAGGGCAGAAAGAAAACCACTGCAACGGTTGGAGCATCATGAGCGCACAGGGGCGTGACACTAGATGGAGCTGAAGGAACAGGGTCCAGATTACAGCCTGCAGGCGTGGTTAGGGCAAGAAGCACAAGAAGCCACTGGCTGGAGGGTGAAAGCTTCGTGTGAATGCAGAGGCTAGAGAGAGAAATGAAAGATTCAATACAAAGCCCTGGAAGCACCAATATTAGAGTTTGGGTAGAGAATGAAGAAATCACAATGAAAAGTAGAAGCTAAGTCTTTCAAGCACAAGGAAGTCATCAGCTATGTTAAATGGTGTTGAAAAATCTAGTAAGATGAACACAAAACTTTGGCATAAGCAACCACTCAGAGGAGAGGGGAGCAGAAGCCACGGTGGACTGAGGATAACAGAGGAGGTGAGGAAGTGGAGACAATTTTTTTTCAGAAATTGGGGGGGGGGCATGAGGTACAAGAAAGGTTTATTTCTGTTTCTTAAGATTGGAAATACCAGAGCAAATCTGTATTCATCTCCAGTAGAGAGGTGTATAGAAACTGATCAAACAGAAGAGAGGGATGACAGAAGTGAGGTCACCGAAAAGATGAGGGTGTGATCCAGAACACTGGAAAGGGTTTGGCCTTGCTAAGAAAGGCCCCTTCTTCCATTATAACACGACGGAAGATGGCAAGTATTGGTACACATATAGGTAGGTTTGGAGATTTTTTTGGTGGGAAGACGTGGCATTCCTGGAAATGAGGGTCACATTTATCTGTACACATAACAGTGTATGAGCTTGGCTTTTGCCTTGGCCTGGCACATAGTAGGCGCTCAGTAAATATTGGTTGCATGTTAACTGAAAGGAAAAAAGACAGCTCTTATCATAGAGCAGCTGTGTAGGGAGAGGGATGGGCAGACTGGGAGTGAAAGACACAAGAGGCCTTTAAGAGCAGAAAGGAGGGGGAAAGAGTCTCACCAGTGCCAACACCCAGCCTGACCCCTCCCAGGAAGTCATTGCTGGCCAGGGGCTCCCGGTCCCACACAGTCAGTTCCAGGCACATGTGCTGTAGATCTTCCAGCCTCACACCATTGTAGACAAATGTGTGGTTGTAGTGGGGGTTCAGGGTCTTCTTCATCACTGGAGTTTTACGCTTACTGGCCTTGTTCCTCATGGGAAGGAGGTATCTGGCAGAGGGCGGGGAGTAATCAACAACCTACTCAAAGCCAGCAAGCCCTGTCTAAATTCCCTTTCCCCTACCACAGGCCTAGCTCAGGAAGGTGGGTCAACACTCAGACCCTCGTACACACACTCCTTCCTTTGAATTCGCTGACGCACCGTTCCTACTACCTCCACTCTATCCTTTACCTGATTCCTTTAAACCTGGGTTGGTGGGGGGGGGGGGAGGAATCAATATAATGTTATTAGTGAACTGTTACCAAAACCAAAAATGGGTTTTAAGTATTTGCTTTCACTAGGTAATGTCCTCTTTAAATAAAACCCATAGGCAAACTGTAGGCAAAGCCTATACTATTTACTACTATTCTCTATTGACTAGAGAACTTAAGTCAGTGGGGGTGATCTATAATTTGGGGGATGCTAACAATATTAAATATTGTCAGGAACAAAGACCTGAATTCCCAAGCTTTGACAGTTGGGGGAACTGATTTTATTTGGGATTAAAAGCACAAATAAAGGGGGAAAGTCAGACCTATCTGTCTACCTACCCTCCTCTTTGAAATCAGCACTTCAGCCCAGTCCCAATCAAGCTAATACCAGCGCAAACGTGACAGTGGCATTTTACCATTACCTAATTTTAAGAACAAAGCTGGGTGCTTGAGGTAGTAGACATCTAAGAATGTTCACAGAGAGGTTAACTCGGGGTCATTTCTTAGTTCTCTTGTCCTGAAACTGGTTAGTTTGGTACTGGTCCAAGGACTCACCCCTTGACAAAGCTGTCTGAAGTCCCTCCTGATTTGGCAGCCGTCAGGTTCTTGGCTTCTTTGATCCACACCTGGAGCTCTCCCCCTTCCCCACCTTTACCTGCAAGGGATGTCAGCCATAGCAAGTAAGTCCCTACACCTCCAGATTTCTCTGGAGCTTTAGCTACATAGCACTTCCCTTTTCGCTCCTGAAGGCAGCAAGCTCCATGACAACTGGACCACACGGGACTTGTATTCTCAGTATCTAGCCCAGGATCTGACAGCAAGCAATAGGTGCTCAATGAATAACAATGGCAATAACCATAAATGCTTATGGGAAGTGGGCTATGTCAAATTCCACATGAACACTTAATTCTCAAAAGGACCTCAGTTTCTGTCTTCATTTTATAGATGAATGCTCTCCAATGAGTGAAAAAGAGGGAATTCCTCCACCTGTGTTTATGATCTCATCTCCACTTGACAGGACTCAGGGCATCATCGATTTCAACCCCCAATACCAAGTTTTAATATAGGTTTCCCCCACTAGTTGAAAATAGAAGGTTCTTATTTGGTGATTTGGCAGGTTATTTTGGGGGCCTGGGAATGCGCAAAATTTTTCTATGTAAATTAATGGTAATAGCAATCCCAGACTCCCCAAATAACCTACCAAGTCATACCAAATAGGAATGTTCTACTTTCAGGTAGCGGAGGAAACCTGTATCTCTTTTCTCCACTGGCCCCATCCCTACCATCTAAATATGTGCTAACCTCATCTCTTCTTTTTAAAGAACACTTTTAATAAAAAATCCTCATTCAACCTTATCTTCCCTACAAACTATTCTCATGTCTCTTCTTTTTTTAGCAATCAATTATCCTGAAAAATATAGCCCACACTCACCACCTCTAGTTTGACTTGTTCAGTCAGCCTAGCTTCCAGCTTCTGCTTCCACTGAAAATATAATCTAATGCCAATGAGCCATGTCTTCTCAGTCTTCCTCAGGCCCGCCCTCCTGTTAGTTCTCCAACAGTGTGGACAGTCTCGCTCCCTTCTTCAGACTGTCTCCCAGCGCTGCTCTCTCCTGATGGCCCTCTAGACTTCACTACTTTTTATCCTCTCTTCATCCTTTAAGATGTTGCTGTTCCCTACATACAGTTCTATCTGGCCTCTCTTCTCTAGTTATCCACACCCTTTTTTGGGGGGTCTTATTGACTTCCCACATCTTTTAGCTTACCCCTTGCTGGCAAGTATCATTTTAAGAACCTTCCCATTACCAATGGGCCAAGTTCAAATCCTTGTCATTATGTTCAAGGCCTGTTCAGTGAGCATATCTCCAGTGGTAGCCCACTCTCCCACACATACCACTGCCCCAGCTCCATTGAAATAGAAGTTCATTCCCTCACACTCATACACAATCCACATGCACCAGGCCTTTCTCAAAACTTTCGCTCAGGCTATCTCTCTTCCAGAAGTCCTCTATGTTTTACTTGCGTGGCACAGCTGTAAGTCCAGTTGCTTCATCATTTCCTCTCTAATGTTTACCCATTCATCATTCCCATATCTGTGCTCCTTTAGCAATGACTACCTTTCCAGTTAAATTAGCTCTATAAGGATGGGCAATGTGTCTTATACTGGTTCGGTTAAGCTCTGAAAGGGTGGGAAACTTGTCTTATTCATCTACGTATCTTTAGTCCCTAGCACAGTATCTGCCACGTTGACTTATTCTTCCTCAGCCTTTGACTCCCTGTTCCTCATATTTCACCACGCCCTCTAACCACCCTTCCTTAGCCCTGAAGATCCAGTTCTGATCTCCCTCTTAGTAGCTTGTGACAACTACTAGACTTTAATGATAAAAAAAAGGAAAAGGAAAGAAAAGGAAAGGAAAGAAAAGAAAGGAAAAGAAAAGAAAAGAAAAGAAAAGAAATGCTAGCCGAAGGCTTTTTTTTTTTTCTTGTTAAAATCTGTATAAAGGTCTCACTTAGTAATTGATTTCTTCACTAGGAGTTGATCCAGGAGATGGCTGCATCTCAATCTGGTTTCTCCACCAGTGCAAGCCACTGGCCAACACCACCTCACACGGATCCAGTACAGAAAACTAAGTGCTAAATCCAGGGCCCCAAAGAAAACTCACTCTTTTTCCGGTCACCTCCAACAGGAAGTTTGGAGGCTGGGATGTATTTCAATGAAACCACCAACTCGCCTTTGTGTGATGGCAAGCCAGTCAGGGACTCAGCACTGACCTGAAACACAGGCAAACCCAACAGGTCAAGCCGGGCTTCTTGGGAGTTGCTGGAACCTCCATCTAAGTAGATTCTAAAATCACCCCAAGCACAGCTTCATGGCTTAGGGAAATCCTACGCTTGAACGCTTCCGGGGTCCTGAGGCTATAATAGCTACAGGATTTTAAGGCAGTTTCTGCTGAAGGAGCTACAGAAGAACAAGCAAAGGGGCTTCTGTGGTGCTTAGTATTTTGCTGCTTTGGGAATTCAGTAACTAGATTCTACATACCCTCAAAGATCTTCGAGCAAGGCTGCTGTACAAACACAGGGGACTGACAATATATGAGCGTTGTTAGTAATAGCCAAAAAGTACAAATAAACTAAAACTAGTCAATGTAGGAGAGGTTACGTGAAAAGCTCCATTAAATAATGTCAGTGCCTCACACGGCTTATGGCATGCAATCATCAAAAAGAATCAGTGATTCTGCATGTGCTGACATGAAAGCTACCCCAGATATGTGGCTAAGTCAACAAAACACAGACAAAACAACCCACTTATAGTAAGAGATATTTGTTGTACCTGTGCATGTGAATATTTGTGTGTAAATAATTATTAAACTTATTATCACTTATATAGCGCTCACTATGTGCCAGACACCATTACATATCCTTTAATTATATCATTTGGTTTAGTCCTCAGGATCGTCCCTATGAGACAGGTACTATTATTCCCATTTTAGAGGTTATAGAACAGAGAGGTTAAGCAACTTGCCCAAGGTCACACAGTTAGGAATTGGCAACAATAGGATTCGAAAATAAGGCCGAATGGTTGCAGAGTCCAGACCTTTAGCCAGTATACTACACTGTATAGAAAAACCCTGAAGGACACAAATTTAATATGTGTTTCTTCTCTGAAGGGAGGCAGAATAGGAGAAGATAGTGGGCTTTTACTTTTAAATGTGGGTATATCTATCCTGTCTTCTCATCAGAATGGCATGCAATACTGGTCTGATTTTCAAAGATAAATTTTTTTTTTTAAAAGAGAGCTTGCAAAGATTTGAGGTCTACATGAACTCTATTGTGACAATTTGAACATGCCACGATTTTTCAGTTTACATTTGTTTGTTACTTTTGCTGATTATATCTGTCTTTACCACTAGAATCTAAGTGCCAGGAGAACACAAATCAGGCCTATTTTTGTTTATATTGGTATGCCTGACATTTGGTGAGGTGCCTGACACACAGGAGGTGCTCCACAAATATTTCCAGAATGAATGCAAGCGTGAGCGATTGTCTGCTGAGGGCAGCGAGCAGCCAATCATCTTTGGCCGTGGGCAATGAAACTGGCTCCCAGCATGCTCTGCTCCTCACCCTCTGGCATCCAGAGCGTGAGCTGCCACATGCTGGGGGCACCCTTCCACCCGTCTGTCTTTACCAGAGCTCCTATCCCGAGTCTCTACTACTGAGCACACCCAGTCCAGGAAGGCATAATCCCTATTGGCGTGGAGAAATGTACCACATGCCCAAGACGCACAAAGTTTAGTATGTGGGAGAGATGCAAAACAACTGGGAGGTGGCGGTCAGGAAGAGAAAACTGGGTGGAAGCAAGTGGATTGCCAGGCCTAAAAAAAACTCAGGGATGATAAATGTAAAATGTTTTAAATTAAATTAGGTATGTAATCCTGAAGAGGTCTTTCGGCTGTTAATAAAATGTCTACACAATATATTGATTTATAGATTTTGAACTCAATGTACTCCTAAAAGTTGGAGCTTAGCATTAACTAGAAAATGCCTTATTTGTTTTAGTAATTATCTTCATTCTGGCTCAGTATAATTTCAAAAATCAAATACCTCCATTTTAATGCAGTTTTTTTTTTTCATTTGATGTAAGGCCTTTTTACTGGCACTAGTTTATAAGAGTTTACAGTGATTTTCCAGTATAAGTACATCAAACTATGTAGGCCCCTCCAGGCCCATGAGAGAATGACTTGTATGACAAATAATTTAAAAGTTCTAATTTTCTAAGAATATGTTAGAATTTGGTAATAATTGTTTGCCTGTTTTTATTTTATGTAAAGGGACAGATTTAATGTTGTTACTATTTCTTTGAAAGGCAGTAGCTATTTCGTTTGATTCATCAATTCCACCACCAGAAATTTCTCCTATAGTTACAGTCACAAAAGAAGGTTCAGCTATATTACAGCATAGTTTTAATAGCAAAAAAAAAAAAAAGCAAACAATTTAAATGCCCATAAGTGTGGGAATGGTAAATAAGTTATCATACAGGCACATGAAAGAATACTACACAGATTCTATCTTTTCTATCTGAAAAGACAGATCTGTAAGTAACAACATAGATATCCATGATAGAGTGTTAAGAGGAAAAAATTAAGATATATATATATATCTTAATTTATACACACACACAATGAGGTTTATTGAGCACATGTGTGTAAAAATTTACATATATAAAAACTCATACATGGACATCAGGTTGCTTAGTATAGAAATATGAAGATAACCGAGCAGTAGAAACTATTTTCTGCCCCCTCTCTGGGAATCGAAACTACATTTCTTTTTATACAATTCAATGTTGTTTTAATATGAACCATGTGTACATACAACCTTAATTTTCTTAACAAGTAATACGCATAGGCATGGTAAAAAATATTCAAATGTGAAAAGGGGTATGTAGATAAAACTAAGTCACCCCTTCTACCTCAGTCTTCCTTCCTAGAGACTCCCTTTAGGTCTTTTGTCTAGCTTTCCAAAGGTAGCCTATGTACCATGTACTATTTCTAGCATTAAAAATTCTAGTGTAAAAAAATTTACAGAAGAACCTTCCCAATGAACAGTCTAATAATCACAAAGTCCTACTCTGTTATAGCAATTTTATCTTAACCAGAATGACAGTATCCTACTGAATTTTGTGTCAGGCACAGATCGGAACTCTGTATACAATCCTGAAAAAAAGGAATATCATCGTTGTCTTCATTTGCTATATGAAGAAACACAGACATCTAGAAGTTAGGTGATTTACCTAAGTTTTTTTTTTTTTTTTTTTTAATAATTTAGGTGACTTACCTATCTGGCAAAGAACAGAACAGGGTTCAAATCCAGATCTGGACTGAGATCCTAGGCACTCGTATGCACACTGTTACGCTCTCAATTGAGGTGCCATTTCCAAAGTAAAACTGTCCCTACCCAATAGCACAGCAGTTGCAACTCCATGAATAACTGTACTTCTCATTTCTTCAGTGAAAAGTTTAGTTTGTAAGAGGAGAGCAGTTTAGAATACATTCCAAAGCTTGGCTTGGAGAGAACTACACGTTAGTATGTTAGGATACACGCAGACTCTGGAAAGTTAGGAGGCAAAGCTTGGCACATATATGATAGACTTTCCAAAGGAAACCCAAGGCTTCGTCCTTTGTCTGGCCTACACATAAGACATGACTAACACTCGACATACAAGTGCATCTGAAATCACTGTGGAGCTCAGAAACCCCAGCAGAGTGCGCTGGAAGCCTGCTTAAGACTGTGTTCAAAAGTACTAACCAGCACAGACCACCAGAGGTCACTGCAGACAACTGTACCTGACAGCCAAACTTAAGTTGTTAAAGAAACTACCTTTCCATGTAAAGGGAGGCAATGATCCAGTTTCTTATCAAGCTTCCAGGAATCCATGTGGACCTCTGCCTCTCCAAGGAAAGCGTTTCTGCCAAAACGGCCATGATGCCAAACTGAAAACTGCAAAGTCCTCTGGGCCAGGAGAGATTCTGGGATCTCGTACTGCGAAGGGAAAGAAGCCCAAGATGATTTGTTGGTGGTAATTCTGCAGAAAGGATTGTTCAAGAATGTGAGCAAACATACCTGAAGTCCCAAGTTCTGAATATAAAATTACTTTAGTTCCTAAGCACTTTGAGTTCCTCTCTCAGATCTTCAACTTACCCCATTTCACAAAAACCTACCATATTCCATAGGAGGACCTGACGTGGAATATTCATTTATTTTTCCTTGAATGGATAAGAGAACACTGGAACATTCAAAAAGAGTTTTCACGGAGGTTCCTTATGCCAAATGACTTTTTAAAATGAGATCTGTGGCCACGTGAATCTCCAACTTCACAACAATCCAAGAAAGCCAGATCCCCTTTGTTCTCTTCTCTGGAAGTCAGGATGCGAACAGATGCCCAGAGTGTATCCCGGACAGAGACATGGGCACTGACACCCATATCAGCCTGCCGTGTCCCAGAGGAACAGTTACAATGGAGGGCATGAGACAGAGCAAGTTCTCCTGCCGTCGGGATCAGGATACTTACTCTGAGGATCTCATCATAGAGTGGATGGATGGTGTCCCGCTTGATGCTGGTTTTTCTTTTTCCTTGACGGGATTTGTCAGGTAGAAGGTAAGTCTTCACATATCTAGAAAGCAAAGAGAATACTTCGTCATTTCTCATTTCCCCACTCCATTCCTTACTCCCGCTCCTCACATTCATGACGAAATGAAAGTGTCACTTCAAGCCCCCTTAGACACACCATTTTTGCGTTTTCCTGATCCTGGTTCTTTCCCCCACCTTGTCTAACCACTTTTGATCACACCACCCTGCTCCTCCAGGAAGTGAGAGCCTCAGTCCACGGGTGCCCGGAGAGGTGCCAGGGTCTGAGCCCTGCTCTTAAAGCATGCGCCGGGTTCCAGGAGCACTCACGGGTTAGAGCGCTTCTTGGCTTCATCGGCGTAGGCCAGGTCGTGGCACTCCTTCACATGGATGACCAAAGTCTGTGACTGCTGCTCGTACTTCAGGGAAAAGGTTATCTTGCCAGTCACAGAGATGTTCCCAAAATCACCAGCTTCGCTATAGATGCTCATCATGCTGCCGATTGTACTCTGAAGATAAAGCACCCACAACATCTAGGAAAGGCACACTCCCCCTGCCACCTGGTGCACAGCTCCCCCTCACGCTAAAGCCACCCAAGTTTCAGAAGCCCATACCACAACCCAGTTTTGTGAACAGCCTCATACCCAGAACACAAGAGGAAGCTGGAAGCTCACTCACAGATTTTCACATTAATAGCTCCGTCAGGCTAACCTCGGCTGTTAGCTTCTCTTCTCCCACTCATTTCATATACTTTTGTCCCACCCAAAGGTTGACAAGAAATAGGGAGAGGTAAGAGTCAGCTAAGAAAGTAAGGTTCCATTTTGAACATGCACTCTATAGGCTAAAACGTTACTCATTTAAGCTAGGTGCCTTTGTACTGACAAATTAAAGAAGGTGCTTTGATTATATTTTATCCTTGTCAAGATCTATAGAGTGAAGTGACTGGCTCAGAATTAGGGGGAGACCCTGAGGGGTGGTGAAAAGCCATCTTCCTCTCAGGCGGTACCAAGCTAACTCTGTGAGTGGGAGCTAACTGTAATCACTCTGGTTTCTGACTCTTATCTCTCCTAAACAGCAGTCTTCATACTTCTGACAGAACCAGGCCGTGATTGGCAAATGTCCCTCTTAACTCTGTGATTCTATTATACTCTTGTTGCTCCTTAATCATACCCTCACCCAGGAAAGTCTGCTGGGTTGTTCTCATGACACAGACGACTTTTAAATGTGGGATTTGGAGAGGGCTCTGATGAAGAAATCTGATACTGTTCACTTTGTGGCCTAGGCACCCCCTAAACGGAGAAGTTCAAGGTGACTGCTCACAAAGCTACGATGAAGAACGTCTCTAGCCCAAACAATCTGACAAAAGACTCTCCAGAGCATAGGGTGAGGAAGTCATCTACATGTGCGCTGAGCAGCTTGCAGGTAGGAATAAGTGAATACACTTCACATACCTGAGAAGAGTGAAGATTTCTCCAGCTCCTCACTCTGCTTAAGGGAGTTCCTTCCTTCCTTCCTTCCTTCCTGGTACCCAACATGCCTCTAGCCACTAAATCTTTAGAACTTACCATGGAGGAGCCGCTTCGCATGCTGCTTCTGGCCAGTTTCTGGCGATGCAACTTCACCAGGTGGTCAATGTCTTCTTCTTCCTCTTCCTCTTCCTGAAGCAGTATGTATAGATCCAGTTAATAAAACCAGGGGGGAAGTTTAAAGACTAAGAGACTTCTTCTGGTGGGAATTTATTACTGTTGCTAAGTTCTAAGGCGTTGTGTTCACACATACACGTGTATCCTTATTTTTATACCTCCCCATTTCAGGCTGCCAAAACTGAATTCCAACTATCTCTTGAAATCCTTAAAGAATAAAATTATTTTATTTCTTTCCCATTTGACTGCCCGACACACCCATCCTTTTTCACTTTAATCAAAATAATTATTTATTTGCACCCCAACTAGCATTAAGTCAGAAAGTAGAGACAATGAAGGCAGTTCTTCTCTTGAAGCAAATCAACAGCCAACTTAATTTCAGCAATCTGGAGGAATCAAAATTCATGTTACCTTTCCCTAAAGAATTAAACAGGTTACTTGAGAGTATCGGATACTAAAGTCAACTCTACATTTATAAAATTTCATGTACAGACAAGGGAGAGGCAAAGGTACTTACCATATCTACACTGAGGCCTGGGACTGATTTGCTTCTGTCTCCCAAGGAGCCACCCTCATGCCCCACATCTTCTGGGCGAAGATCAATCACAGATTTAGTATATTCTGAGTGGAAGACCAAAAACCCTACTCAGAGGGAACCTGTTCTGCACAGCAAACGCCCAGTAAGTGTACTCAGAATTTTAATCTCATTAAGCCACAAAGGGAAGCAGCTACCTGGAGGCCTGAGGACCTTTCTAGTGTTCTTCTTGAAGATCATTTCACCCTCATCAACAGATAGCACAATTTGACCTCCAGGCTGAGTTTCCTAGGAAGGAATAAGGGCAAGGAAATGGAAAGAGTGCTTGGGTAGGTGGAAGGTGGAGCAAAGAAGGATGGCCTTAAGAAGAGTAAGGCTCAGACTTTCACTCAACACGACACACTCAAAGGAAAGCTTTTTATGCGGAGGGACTAGTACAAAACATATTTTCCTTACATGTTTTGACCAAAACCTTAGAAAATGCTTTCAATTGCATCTCGACTGAAACTTAATTCAATTCTTCATTGAAATTCTTGGAAGGGAAAGAAAGGAAAGGAGACAGAGAGAGGGCAGGAGGAGGAAGAGGAGAGGGAGGGGGAAGAAGGAGGATGGGGAGGGGAAATGAAGGAGGAGATGGAGGAGGGAAAAAGGGAAAGGAGTTGGGGGAGGAAAAGAGTGGTGAGGGGAGAAGGGGAAGGGGCATGAGGAGATCATAAGAACCCTAAATTAAAGCTTGCCTTCTCTACTTGAGGTTTGGGGGCAGACATCTTCTTCCATTCTGGAAAGAGGCCAGATTTATCCAGAGAGTCTCTCCTGGAGGTAAAGAGAGAAATTATATCAAAATCACTTTCCCCCTCCCCCCTCTATCCAGGAACCCATTCTCCATGAGAATGAGAGCCAGTGGCTTGGGGTTACCATAGTAACCAAATGCAGAAGGTAAACGTCACAGTCACGTATGATCAACCCTGAAGGTATGTGCACGATGAGATAAACAACTTTGCACAAACACAAACGCTCACACCCCCACTCCTAAGGCAGAGCAGCCTCCGTAGTTCCTGCTCTAGGAATCTCGCGACAGTGCAGCAGCCTGAGGAGGTTAACCTCCTCCAGAGTCTCTGCTCACGACCATGCAGGAGAAGTGGTTCTGGAAGGCTTGTACCAAGCTCAGAGCAAACTTTTCCTTCAATTTCTCAAGGGCGGAAGTCAGGAACCCCGAAGGCACAGGGACACTGCACTCCCGAGCTGGAGAACCCACGTGGAGCAGAGGTAGGGAGTGGGGGCTCTTACCTGGAGGTGCTATCTGAGTCAGCTGTGTAGCTGTCCAGACTCTCGCTCTCAGCCTCCAGCACGCTCTTTCCGCTTTTTGGCTTGGGCACTTCAAATGGCACACTAGAAGATAAACCAAGGGCCCAAATGGAGAGGACGCGGATGCTCCTGCCGGGACTCAGGCCCCTTCCAACCCACTGCCGATGGCAGCCCTAGATCTTTCTAAGGTAAGTACCTGAGAAGCATTTTAGTGTTCAGTGATTTTTTTGAGCTACCATTGGCTTACACTGTTTGTATGTTGGAAGTCTGGGGTCCTCGTCCTTTGCGCCCACCACCATGGTCCACCGAGCTCCCGCCGCTCCTGTGCTTGCCCCTCCCCCTCTGAATGTCTCCATTTTAGAGTCTGCTTTCAAGGGTTAGTTTTTGAGTGTGGCTTCATCTGATCCTTGCTCTAGTTTTTCTATGCTTCACAGAAAAGTGATAGTTGGCAAACTTTTTAAACTGTTGAGTGGTTCCCAAGTCTTGTTGAGTTCAAACTCTTTAGCATGGCAAGAAAATCCTTACGATCTGGTCCCTGCTTGCTTCTCTGGACGCGTTTCACTCTCTACCTCTCCTTATGCTTTACATTTCAGAAAGACGTGCATCTTTTGGTCCTTAAATGTGCCAAAGCTCTCCCTCTTCCCTCTTCTCTTGTCTGGGATGCTCTTTTCACAATGGCCATTTTTCTGTACTTGCTTAAATCTATTCCTTCTTCAGGTCTCTCCGAAGAGAGATATATAAGTACTTGGTCACTGTCAGTTCCTCCAAATCTCTGATGCTAACCACGCTAAGGCTACATGAGTTACTCTTCTATGTGTTCCTACAGCGCCTACTTTCTTCATTGCAGATACTGCACTGATTGTTTACTTCTTTTAAACAAATTATTTAATTTGTTCAATAATTTGAACAAAAGATTTTTAATATCCTTCTGTTTCACCAAATTAAGTTCCCTGGGAGCAGTGACCATATCATCTTGTTCTCCAATGTGTGGAAGAGAAATTAACTTAAAGTGAGCACTCAAACATGGGTTAACTGAATTCTTGCCTAAATGCCCACCCTCAGTGGGGATTAAGGTAAATACATAAAGAAGCAGTCATTTGGATGACACTATTCAGAGCAGAATTCTTCTCAGCTTAATGAAAGGTGACCCCTAGGTACCCTAAAGGGATGCCTAGACCCCCTGCCTCACCAACCCTGGACTCTACCCAGAATTTGCGAGAGCAAAGAAAAGGGGAAAAGTATATCAAGTACTTTTACTTGGCTACCAGGATGCTACCCTGCGTTCTGGATTTATCCTCCGACCTCGACCTCACTGGCTCCTCCTTCCAGTCTCCTTTGCTGATCCTACCTCATTTCCCAGACTTCTAATTTCTGGATTGTATCCAGCCTTATTCCTTGGCCATCTTCTCTATCTAAAATTATCCTAAAGTGATCTCATGTAGTCTCGTGGCTTTAAGTAATCCTTTATAAACTAATAACTCCTAAATTTATCTCTCCCTCAAATGCCAGACTTGTACAACCAATGGCCTATTAGACATCTCTGCTCAGATGTCTCAAACACATCAAGTCTAAAAAAAATGCTATACTCTATCCCCAAACCTATGCTTCCTTCCAAATGACACCCTTCCTTTCATGTCTCAAGTCAAAAAGCTCAAGAGTCATCCTTGAGGCCTCTCATTCTCTCACAGTACAAATCTCATGTTTCCCTTTGGTCCATCTTCGATGTAGAATATGACCAGTTCTTTATCACTCTACTATTATTCTGGTCCACACCACCATCACCTTTCACACAGATGGCTGCAATAAACTCCTAACCGATTTCCCTGCTTTTGCCATTATCCCAGTAAAATCTCTTCCCAGTACAACAGCAAAAATGAGCTTTTAAAATATAATTCCAATATAGAAATACCATATGGCCCTGCAACTCCACTCTTATGTATCTACCTATGACAGCTGAAAATATGTTTCCAATCAAAAACTTTTTTACATGAAACTCACAGCAGATCATTCATGATAGCCAAAAGGTGGAAACAGAGCAACTGCCCATCAGGGGATGAATGGGTAAATCAAATGTAGTCTGTCCATGCAATGAAATAAAAAGGTAATGGATTTCTGATACGCTCTACAACAGGATGAACCATGAAAACATGTGAAGTAAAAGAAGCTAGTCACAGTCACATTTTATATGACTCCATTTATATGAAATGTCCAGAATTGGCAAATAATCCATAGAGACAGAAGGCAGATTAGGTGCTGGGAGAAATGAGGGGTGACTGCTTAATGGGTATAGATTTCCTTTGGGGAGAGATAAAAAGGTTCTGAAACTAGAACAACACAACATTCTAAAAGTACTAACGGCACTAAAAGGCATTGAACTGTGCACTTTTACAATTTATGTTAAGTGACAGATTTTATGTTAAGTGAATTTTACCTCAATTTTAAAAAGAAAAAAAAACCACAGTACTGTTCAGAGCAACCCCCTTTACTCAGATTCTTTGCAAGAGTCAAAGGTCTCATAAGCTTTGCTTCTTAGCCTACCCTACCTCTCCCCTCACTGAGTTCCAGATTACTGAAACGTGTCAAGCACAAAGTCACCTTAGTGTTGTTATACCTGCTGCCCCTCTACCTAGAATGCTTTCCTGCCAGATAACTGTCCAGGTTTTTGCCTTCATTTGCTTCATGCCTTTATCCAAATGTCACCTTACTAGTAAGGCTTTTCCCTGCCGACCCCAAATATAAAGTCACATATGCATATATGCTTTCCTGGCACTCCCTACCCCATTAGTGTCCTTTACTTTCTCCGTAGCACTTGTGAAAATTAGAATGTACAATGTACGTACTTGATCATTTATTGTCTATGTCTCCTCCTCCAAGTCTAAGTGGCACAGGCAAGGGACTTGGTTGGACGTACCAGTGCATCTCACTGCCTCAAATAGAGCCTGGTGAATTGTACACATGTGCAGATACTTGTTAAGCAAATGAATGAAGTAATGAATTGACAAAGAACAAAGTAGCCAAAATGTATAATGTCTCAGGCAGTAAAGAATCGGCTTTCAAGTTATCACAGGACTTTTGAGGTAGTTCTATGAAAACAGACAGCACGAGTTGACATCCCAGCACATGCAAAAAGTGAGACAGCTCAGTGGCTCAGAGACGTGTTAGCTTCATAGTACAATACATAGCAGGGAGTTCCGTTCCATTTTTACTTTAGAATCATTCTTTTTACCTTTTTGCGTGAAAGAATAAAAAACTCAAAACAGAACCATTCCTCTAGAGAGAGAGTCTAGCAATGGCCCATGGAGAGTGCTTTCTGCTTATATTTTTTCCTAGAGATTAATATGCCCTGATCCAGAGCTGATACAAACCACCCTAGGGCAAAAAAAGCAATTATTTGACATCTGTGCAGTAAAAAATAGACTAAGAGATGGGAACCCTGGACTTTAACTGCCTGTATGATCTCAGGTAAATCACTTATCCTGCTTTCCTTTCTGCAAAAGTAAGGGGGTGCAATTAGATTATCTCTGAGGCTCCATAATTTTATGGAAAAGATCATTTATGGTCACTTAATCTGTTCTCATGTTTAGCATAAATAAAAGTCTTCTGGTTCAATAAGACAAGAGGTCCTAGACAGCCAGAAGCAATAGGTTTCAGAAATTGTATTCTGACTGATGATGTCAGATGTGTTAATCAGGTTCAGAAAATAAAAGCCATTCTTGTCCTTATCCACAGAGGAAAAAGGGGCCCCATCATCTAGGACAGATGAGTCACTCAGCCAAAGCTGTGTGGAAAAAGTCCCAGAATATACATGCGATGAAACACCATACATATCGCAAAAAGAACAAGCCTGATCCTTGGTGCTGATGTGGAAAGATGTTCCTGTGATATCTTGTTGCAATTTTTTCCTTTTACACTGAGTTATAACTGACAAAATGAGCTGCACATGTTTAAGTGTGCAATTTGGTGAACTTTGACATATGTAAACATCCATCACCACAATTAAGTTAGCTGAACACAGCTATCACCCTCACAATTTTCCTTTTGTTCCTTCATAATTCATCCTTCTCTCCTGTCTCTGTCCACAGGGAGTGCTGATCTGTTTTCTGTCACTAGGATTTAGGTTGCATTTTATAGAATTGTATATCAACAGAATCATACAGTGTATGCTACTGTTTGTTAGGCTTCTTTCACTCAGCGCGCTCCTTCTCAAACACATCCCTGTCACTGTCTGCATCACTAGCCCATCCTTTTCCATTCCTGAGTAGTACTCCATTGTAGAAACAAGCCAAAGATTATCCAATTACCTGCTGATGGATAGTATAGCTGTTCCCAGCTTTTGGCTACTATAAATAAAGCTGCTGTCAACATTCACTCAAATCTTTCTATGGATTTAGGGTTATATTTCTCTTGAATAAATACCTAGGAATGAAATGGTTGAATCACAAGATAGATACACAGTTAATTTGTCAAAACACTATAACCCTAACCCTAACTATTAAACTGCTTTCCAAAGGGGCTGTACCATTATTTATTTCCATAAGCAATGTGTGAGAATTCTAATTGCTCTCCATCCTCATGTACAATTGCTATGGTTGGCTTTTTAAATTTTAGCCATCCTAGTTCATATAGTAGTACTGTTATTTTTACGGAATTTTTCAAATGATTAATAATGTTGAGTATAATTTCATGTGCTTATTTGACTCCTATATATCATCTTTGGTGAGATGGCTATTCAAATCATTGGCCCATGTTCTGCTGGATTACCAATATTACTGTTTTTAAAGTTCTTTTTCTGTCATTATGTGTATAGTATGATTTAACTTGTAAGAGAAACCACAAAATTAAAAATCCAACCCATATTTATATCCTTAGACATTTAGCAGTTTTGACACAGCAAAACTATTAAATAACTATTAGCAAGACTTGTTTGGGCAGAGGCAGTGAGGTTACTGGCAACTCGATTTATATATTCTTATACTTCTTTTCAATGACCATATAAAAAGTAAAAGTCTTTTTTTTTTTTTTCTGCAAGCTAGGAAACACACAAACCCAAACATTCACCAGCAGCAATGGAATGAGGCAAGGAGTGGAGCCTCAAGTCACAAAGTTCCAAAGGAAAAAAAAGCTAAGTTTAGCTCAGCAAAACTGTTTCCAATGGGTGATGTCTACTACGCAAGGGCACAGGCAGTCCTGACAGGAGTCAAGGAAAATCAAAGTCCTCAAAGGTGTAGTTTGAGGTACCAGTAGGGGACCTAAATAGAGTAACACAAGGACACTGGCAGGAGCTGGTAGGAGAGGATGCACCCAGAGTTAGATGGTGCCAGCTCAGGATATTTAAGAGAATTTAGAATCAAAGCCAGGACCCCTAAATTCCCTGCCACCGCCCCCATCATAATAGAAAAAGAAGCATTAAGAAAAGCAGTGTTCTATTCTAAAACTAAAGTATAGCTGGGTGTGGGAAAGAGATCAACTTGTTTCCACTTGAGATGAGAGGCCAGTCAAGAAGTCACAGGCATTGTATAGAACAAAGGCAAAGGCAAAGGCAAAGGCAAAACTTGTTAAGTTTCTAAGCTCTAAGAAAAATAAAAAGAACTTTTTTTGGCCCTCCCTGGTGGCACAGTGGGTTAAAGCACGGCACTAAGAAAAAAAGCCACTTCCACATGAGTTCAATTCCAGCCTGCCTCGGAGGTGACCACATGGCGTGGCAGACCTCTCCTGACCCGCCCACTGTTCCCCTTAGCAGTGTTCTTTGTTGATCTGCCTATTCTGCTCCC
>NW_004567120.1:11593466-11596478 GCF_000260355.1 Condylura cristata
CACACACACACACACACACACACACAGATAAAGTTACTACAAAGGAGGAAAAAAGAGGCCAGCTGGCTTCAGACTTCTTCCCAGATTCAGTGGTAGAAGACAATGGAGCAATACCTACGTTCTGAGGGCTGTAAACTCAGCCAAGATATGGTTAAAATCTAAACATGCTAGGCATGAAAGAGTGAAATAAATATAGCTCCCACAAGTTGTTCCGTCTCAATGATAAAATCCAGACAACCAAGAAGTAAACCAAGAATTCAGAAATACAGAGAAGCCATGGTCTGAAGTTTATTTGTCAGCAAATAATCCTTTTAAGTTTGAGCAATAACTAAACAGATAAACAAGCTGATGATTAATGGTTGCAACACACAATGTGGATATTGTAAATTCTGACAAAGTAAAAATAATTTGAGCGATAAAAACTGGGAGAAGCGGAGTTGCGAACAAGTATACACAGCTAACCTCCCCTTGCAGCGCCGAGTCCACTGATAATGTCTAAGATTGAAAGAGATAAGTTTTAAAAATGGCAAACAGAACACTTGACCTAGGAACTTCACTCCTAAGTAGCTACCTAAGAGAAATGAAAGCATGTCCATATACAAGCTCACAACAAATGTCCACAGCAGCATTACTCATAATGGTGAGAAAGTAGAAACAACTTAAAGATCCACCAACAGACAAATGGATAATTTGTGGAATAGACATATAATAAGTAGTGCTTAGCAATAAAAACAAACGACGTACTGATACATGCCACAGCATTCATAAAACATGAAAAGGGAAAAGAGGCCATTACTACGGACCATATACTGCAGGATTCTATTGAAGTGAATATCCAAAACAAATCCAGACAGCCAGAAAGTTGATAAGTGATTGCTTAGGGGTGGGAAAGGAATGGGAGGGTGGGGGGAGTGATACCCAAGGGGTATCATTCGCAGGGGGTTAAAAAAAGTAGCTATAATAAAGTAAAAACCAAAATCATCAGGCAACTAGAGATCAGAGACATTCTGTAGTGGGGAGGAGGGAGAAGGACCAGGACAGGGGTGGAGAGAACACAGGGACGACGGTGACGGTGCACGCGGGAACTGGTGTAATGAATTTTTTGAAAAAAAGAATTCTAAAGATTGAAGTGCAGATTGCATGATTTTTGTAACTATACTAAAGACCACTGCACTGTACACTATAAATGGGTAAATTGCTTGGTATATGAATTACATCTGAGTAAGACTTACCAAAAAGACACTGGGGAAAAATGGCTAAGTGCCCAGTGGCTTTTAGAATGTTTATTCTTGAACTTAGAGGGAATCTTACTGACTAATACCTTTCATAGTAAGCAAACAACAGTCTGAACACTAGCAATTTTTAATTTTACTTCAGTGTTTTAGTCTTTAATTTATATAAAATTAAACTCAATACTTTTATTTAATATATCATGACCCAATGCTACAAAGCTTTTTCATTCTATCTACCTACCTACCTACCTACCTACAGACCTACCTACCTATGTATAAAGGTACCTGAAATAATTTCACAAAATGTGAAACTGGGGTGAACTGTTGCTCTGTTGTTGCCTAGACTGATTAACATTTCAATAATAATCACGTTTTTAGCTTCAAAGTGCTATTATGAAGAACAAACTACATGTATCAAAATATTAACGCTTATATGTCAGTGGGAGGATTAGGAATTTTTCCCCCTTTCTTTTTCTACTTTTCAAATTTTCCTATAATTTAAATATCTATTAATATAATATTAATAGAAAAAGTTAAAAAAAAAAACTCAAGGAATTATAGGGATATGTAGTGTTACGTTAAATGGTTGTTTGCTTCTTACCTGGGCTCCCTGGGCTCCTTCTGTTGCTCCTGAATGATCTTTCTTCCTGGCCAGATATTGCCCACCTGTGTCTGGTGAAGGAGGGACTGTCCCACTGTCTCTCTTTTACTGGCTTCAAGACAAACAAAAGCAGAGGAGAGTGGTGATGATGAGATCAGAAAGGAAGCCGTATCACGCTTGTGGAAAGGACGGCAATGTAATCTTTGATATTCCCCAACAAAGCGGCTGAGCCCAAGGAGTTAAAAAACCATCAGAGAGAACCCACTAGAATTCCACACCAGAGAGCAGATCACTAAAGATGGAGGTGAAGCATCTCAAGGAACCACCTCCACACAGGTTTAGTACCTGCAGGCTTGCGGCGCAGGGACATCCTGATGAGCTCACTGCCTGTGCGGTAAGCAAAGCGATTTACTTTCTGGTCATAAAACCAGTCTCCAGTTGCCATCTTCAACTCTCTGCGAAGGAATAAAAGAAAATGGCGGGTACATAAAGAACGCCTTTTTCCTTACAGCCAGCAACAGCAGGAGGGAGTAAACCTCCCCAAGGGCTGGGCCTCATTTCCGCCCTACTCAGCCATAGGTGACACTCACATTTCCTTGGCGCACACCTTGCACCTCCAGGTGCCATTGGTCTCCTGGATGCGGCACTCCCGACATACCAGGTGGTTGCAACCCCTGCAGCTGTTGGTCTTGGGAGTCAAGCGACCCAGGTTCTCCTGGCACCGGGCACAGGTCCGATCGCTGTAGTGTTGACTGCCCCTCTTGGCCCCCTTCCTTTTGATCTCCAATAACTCATTTTTCAGTCGCCTGCCAAGACCCAAAAGAGGAGCACACTGGGATTCAGTATATCCATAGATGTATGGAGAGGGGCAATGAAGCCTTGGAATTAATAGTTTTTGGCTCTGTGAAAGCAACAATCTCAGAGCCCAACCTAACCCTATGAGGGGCTGAAAAGCTCATACAAAAGTCCCTTTGAAATTCAGATGTGACAGAAAGAAAAGCCTGAATATCATTGGTCAAAGCTGAGGGAACCCTCACTTTTCTGGGACTCTTACCTAATCCTTTTCTCATCTGCTCTCCGGAGCTCCTCATCTCGTTGTAGAACACTGAGGATCAAATCCCTTTCCACCTCAGACAGAAAAGAGAGGTCAAGGATCTCTGACATGACTTATTCTGTTTT
>NW_004567120.1:11597598-11598372 GCF_000260355.1 Condylura cristata
ATTGCTTTGTCTATCAGAGTTTGCTGATGGGCAAGAATGGTAGGAAATATATATTTAAGTGCTACTACAAAATTAAGAATTTTAAAATTTACCATATAGAAAATAGAATCAAACATCTTTGCTGAAGGTTAGTTCTTGACATCTCTAGTTATGGTACGAAAGACTGAGTCAAAGGACAAACTGAAGTACAACTGGTGGAACAAAATACATTATAAAATATTCACACTCCTTAGCCAAGTAATACCATGTCTAAGAATCTACCTAGAAACATTCACATAAATGTACATGCAAGGATATATGTATAAAAAATTACTCCATCTTCCCAAAGGGCACAAAAACATTAATTCAAAAGGATACTTGTACCCCTATCATTATTGCAGCACTATTACAGTAGGTAAGACTTGGAAACAACTCAAATGCCCAAAAACAGATGACTGGATCAAGAAGATGTGGTGGTATACACAATGGAATACTATTCGGCAAAACAAACAAACAAACAGATAATCAATGCCATTTGCAAGCAACATGGATGGAGCTGGAAGGGATTGTGCTCAGTGAAATAAGTCAGAAAGAAAAATAAAAATACCAGATGGTTTCACTTATAGGAAGAATATAGAAAAACCAAATAAGGGATCAGGGAAAAATAATAGCAATTTCAAAAATACAAGCAAACCAAACAAAAATAATCAGACAACAATAAATCAGAAACATTCTGCAGGGGAGGAAGAGGGAGAGGGATCAAAATGAGGGTGGGAATAGCACAAGGGACTATGG